>NC_088711.1:32617120-32942120 GCF_963576615.1 Watersipora subatra
ATTAATCAAGTTTTCACATTTTAGAGTTATAAAAGCATGGATGATGTGGAGTGTGTCTTCTATTGTGTGAAAAATTGTAAGGAAACCTTGGTTAGGGTTCTTCAGAAAAGTATCGATGAAGCTGACAAGTTGGCTATAGAAACTGCAGTAGTAGTGCTCGACCAAGCTATATATTGTAAAGCACAAACTATTCGCTTCCTCAATCCCATTCTGATGTCAAGACTTGTCCCTACATTAAAAGATTTCCACACAGTGATGGCTTTCCTTGGTGTGATAGACAAAAGGTATGGTGATGATGAGGTATGGTAAAGGTAAAGGATGAGGATGACAAAAGGTATGGTGGGCCAAAATAATCACAGAATCGCAATGTATCGCTGAAGGAAGCCTGAAAGGGGTGATCAATGGTCATAGTTACAATAGGCCCATCATGGCACACAAACTCTGTCTGGAAGCACTGTATGACCTATTGTTTGATGAATTCCCTGAAAGTCTTGAATCCTCTAGTGCCCTTGACTCTCTTAGTTTGGATGTTAGTAGAGCTGTTTTTCATCACACTGAATATAATCAATCTGAACTCACCCACATGAATCAGGCATTCCAAGATTTTATGGTCACCTTTTCAATAGGCAACCCCACATTTAGATTATGGGTAGAGTATATTGAAATGGTGACACAACTGCTAAGTTTTGTCCAAGCAACAAGGGAATCTGATTGGAACCTCCATGTCAACTAACTACAACGACTCTTGCCATGGTGTTTTGCATACGACCACTCCAACTATGCAAGGTATGGCACACTTTACTATATGGAGATGACGCAGCTGGCAAAGACTCACCCCCTAATTTACCGAGCAATGACAGATCACCGTGGTTATTCTATCTTTCAATATGAGCATCACCGCCCATTCTCCAGCATTGCCTGTAATATGGCGGCAGATCAGCCCATCAATCATGATTCTAAATCACAAGGAGGTCTCATTGGATTCACAACAACCTTATCTGCCTCACAGAGATGGACTATGGCTCATCCACAAAGGACAGCTGTGCACACAGAAATAAAGAAGCTTCTAGAATTGGACTCTACTAGCTTAGACAAGCACGGCTTGTCAGAATCAGCATGGAAAGCAGACGAAGACACAATATGTCTCATCAAAGAAATCATATCAGCTCGAATCAACCCATTCAAGCACAAAATTAAAAACCTCGTCTCTATCGTCAGTGGAGGGAAGGCTTCAACTGACATTGCCTATGATTTACAAAATGCAAGACAGATCAGAAAAAAGCAGTTTCAAGATTTTGTCACCAAACGCATGACAACTCAAGAAGTAGAATTTAATGCGCCAATAAAGGCAAACAAACTGAAAGACTTTGCTTTGAGTCAAAGTGCTAAGAAAACTTCTAGTAAGAAAAGTCTATGGTGTACAGAACGGATCTTTGATTGTCTTCTTGTAGTCAGCCAGTAGAGGAACATAGATCTTAGAAAAGTACTTTCTTATTCCCTTGGCAATGTAAGCTGGAAGCCTGGCAAATGCGGATGGATTGATGATGAAGACAGCTAAGTCTACCTTATGACAGCATTGGAAAAAAAGCTAGAGCCACATCCAACATGTTACCCAAAATTTGAAAACCTTCCAAAATTCGATGCTGTGGTCATTAATGGAAAGACTGAGATTCAAGCTTTGAAACTCTCAGCAGCATTTGGAATGGTTGCTAGTGTCCTATTGAAAAGGCTAGCATCAATCGCTACATCATATGGTTCTTCTTGGGTGAATTTTGTCTGTGATAGCTATCCTGAGGCGAGCATCAAATCAACAGAATGAATGCATCATGGATTGAAAGGTAGTCAAAGGGTGACTATTTTTGGACCAAATAAAATAGTACCAAAATGGTCAGACTTCCTGGCAGAGAGGGCTAACAAAGAAGCTTTGGTGGCTTTCTTGAGTAAGGAGTAGAGCAGTGTACAGATCAAACAGGATCTTGATGTATACATAGCATTTTCTTCCAAGCGCAACAAGATCAGTTTTAAAATGGATGGGAAAACTAGTAATAAAAATGTAGTGAGTCTAGCATCAGATCATGAGGAAGCTGACACAAGAATAATAGCACATATAAAGTCCATCATGGAAGACAAAGGATCGGACTGTACGTTGATGATAAAGTGTCAAGATACAGATGTGTTTATGATTTGTATATCTTTGGTACAAGATCAACTGTACTACTTCCGTGGGAAGAAAGAACGAATGCGATACATACACACACATTGGAGATATATCAGGTATTCTAACACCACCCTACTGCCGGGCACTTCAGGGTCTACATTCACTCAGCGGTTGTGATAGTATGACTCTGATGATTCTGATTCGGTTTCTGATGTGATGAAAGACATGTCTTGTTAACGCAAGACAGGATGTTCATCCAATAGATGCCAGTGCCCGAAGGCTGGACTCAAATGTACAGATATGTGTCAGTGCAAAGACTGTGGAAACAAAACTAGTGCTGAAGAAGAGAATACAGATTCTGATTAGAATGCTGGTGAAGGTACGTAGGTTATTATACATCAAGTATCAGGTTATGTCTTTAAAAGTTTGCAGAATATTTCCACTCATGATACCTTTCCCTGATACCAGACAGAAAAAAAAGATTCTACATCTTGGTCAAATCTTTAAACAGCTGTGACAGTTTTTGATTCATTTTTCCTTTTTGTAGATTTGTAGGAAATAACACACAGTCACGGTGCTACATCAGACCGACAGACAGACAAATGATGTAATCCATTATATTATACAATATCGTGTATAATTTCAAATCTATGCAACTTGGAAAGATATAAATATTAAGTCTGAAATATACAACAAATTCTGATCTTGATTGATGTGTTGCAACCTCTCTGCTTTCCCTAAATGATAAACTGGCGAAATTTGAAATTATATCATTAAATTCATGTACATATTACATAATACATTATAAAATGTTATGGCTAGTTGAGAGAATTGTCAATTACATACTCAGAACAAGCTCCAGTCTGGTCCAAAAACAAATGGAATTGGGTGGTATTCACAATCATATTTAATACATACTTCAAGTTACGCATATAACTTACGTAATAATATCATTATGTAATATAAATTCAAATCCATGCATTTTTGAAATCTCATAATATGATATTTGAAATCAGCTACAAATTTTGATCTCGTTCGATGTATCACTGTCCCGCTCTGTACTGATCAAACATGTAAATTATAAAAATTATATTATTAATTTATTGTATTACGTAATAGGCCTACATTATAATTAGTCTGGTGGCTAGTTTAGAGGTGTAAAAACTAGATATTCGGAATCAGCATAAAAATCTGGTCTAAAAAATTATTTCAACATATTATCCATCCTAATATAAAATAAATCACTTTTTGAGCACTTTATGGTAGGCTGCTTCTCCACTATAATAGTGAGAGTTGCTCGCTATTAGCCTGCGCGCTAGTCAGTCAGTACGTGTAATAAGGGGAGCGAACAGCTTTTCGTGACCCGCGTCGTACGCTTATCCTGACTTAAATTGGCTTCGTAGCTATTCAACATATGTGGTCTGGTGGGTAGCGCTTCGGTCTTGTGAACGGCAGGGTGCGAGATCGAATCTTCTTCGGTACGGAATCTTTATTCCAATATACGTATTAAGATTTATAGCTGGAATGTGTACACACATTCTTTGAGGAAGATAAAAGATACCAAGGTACAGGGTCAAAAGAAAATAGACTCTAAAGAATGAAAACTAAAACCAAAGCTAAAATTTACATAAAAATTCTTAATAAGATTAATAATCACAGCAGCAACAGTATTACAATGTCTATGCATTCAGATCTTAGACTACTCTGCTGACCTTGGACCAAGAAAAATAAGCACCAGTATCACCCAGCAGATGGCTAGGCAGACAACCATAAGAGGAGTTGCAAAGAGCATCCAACTTCCAAAGGTTACATCATCACTATCCGGGAAGTACCTGTAACAGGCCCTCAACCCGTATGACACTATTAAAGGCACATGATCTGCATGACAGAATTTCCACATTTTTAGAATTTTGTTTGAAATCTCATAAAATTGGTGCAACAATATATTAGTTCTGCACCAAAAAAAGAAGCAGAACATAATGTGAATGTGTGATTACTTTTTATTCCTTGTATAATTTATCTTAATGATGAGTGTCAAAGAGACTAAAGAGACAAAAAAGAAATCTCAAAGTGCAATGTAGCATAGCAAGTAATGTCTAAGCACTACTTTGAAGTTATCCTACCAGGCATAAATAAAAAGTAATTACCAAAAAAGAGATGATAACTTTCTACTAGAGCACTCACTCGTTCATAATTTGACCAATGATAAGATTGGGCCCAGTGCCTGTCAGTGTGCCGATTCCTCCTATATTGGCTGCATAGCAGACACACAGTGAGACTGCCTTGCCCAGGTTCTGAAACTTTGGGCTCATATCCTCGGGAGATATGTTGTCATTGTCTGGGCTATAAATGGGTGAGACAATCAAGGGAGCATGACTCTAATCCAATGCATATCTGTATTTGCAGACCAGACATTCTTGCATAGTTTGGTAGAGAGGAGAAGAATAACAACACCAGATAGCTTTATCACAAGGTTTGACATCCAACATAATTATGATTCACCCACACTAGATACATATATAGCAGCTTCTGATGTAATGAGAAAGATGTCAATGTGACCAATCAAGATTAATAATCACTCATTTACACTTTGTGATTGTAGATGTATACCTACCTTAGCTGTAGTGCCTACTGCAACTCTATACTGATTGAAATAGTCTTGTTGGTCATGTGAGTCTAAGTCATGTGAGTCATTTTTCTTCACTTATGGACACATATTTCTTTGTATAGGTTCACGTATAGCGCTAAGTGAAGTGTGAAGCAATCAAAGATTGGCTGATGTAATAAGTATGTGCATAAGTTATTCCATAGTAAAGCCAGTTGGACAGCCTAGTGTTTTGAATAAATGTCTGTCTGCAAAACCGGAGGTTTTGGAGTTCAAATCCAGTGAACAGTGGACTTTTCATTCCTAAAACTTTATCCCTATAGCTGGAAACCTGAACAGACAGACAGAAATTGAAATTTATATATATAAAAAATGAAGATAATAGATTATTACCATTGTGGATTTTATGGTAATTTGGCATTCTTTAAAATCAATATAAAAAGTATTTTAATTTGGTAAGGCTATTGGTATTTTAAATGGCAGCATTATTGACAGCACAAAGCTTGTAAAGCTACATCTATATTAAATATTTTTTTAGCTTTGGTGAAAACTTGACAGATTTTAATCAGACCCAAAAAATCTTGAACTTAGCCAATCGCTTAAATGATTCAAATAAAAATACAACTATTCAGCTTTAGTAATGTCTTTCTTCTCGTAAAAGACTCTCTGGTGTGAAAGAAAACTAGATTGAAGTGTATATGAATCATACTGTAAGGTTTGCCGAGCATCTCAAGTGAAAAAACATAAAAGAGAAAAGCTTATCAGCTTTCAAAGAAAGCAAAAGCAAATTTAAAACAATATAAAAAAGCTTATAATATAATATAAAATATATAATATAATATATAATATAATGAGCCACATTAAAATATGGCAATAGATTTAGTTATCATTTTCAAAATAAATTTTACAGCTTTTACTTGTATCTCCATTCAGAGCACCCACCGTAATTTGTTTTTACAAGTTCAAAGGTCAAAGCTGGGGGTTGGATGATGGTCAAGGGTCAGCCCAATATCCAACAGCCCAATCTAAGGAGACTGAACCATGATGTAAATAGCCCCTCACCATTAGTACCAAATCTGCCATACTATATTATTTATGTACTGCTGTTAGTATTGGCACAAACGAAGAACTGGTTGCCATATTTGAATATAATCAGATGTAAATGTGCTTTTGGTAATGCACATTTATAATCAGTCATATTCAGTTATTCAATTATCACTCTACATATGAATTTAGTCCGTTCATGTTTATCAAGCACTCTATATGTCTAATATCGTAAATTCTTACCCTTTGTCTTCTATATGAACTTCTTCCACATTATCTGACTGGCCATTTGGTTTAAGCTCGTAGCCATTTACTGAAAGTAATAAACGAATAGGAGTTGCCTACACCTGACAAGTCGAGAGTTTTACAGCTGAAATGTGACTCAATCTTTCCTTATTGAAATGTTTGTTCACTGATTATATAGGCTCGAAGGTTTCAAGGGCCACAATTAACCTTGCTCTTTTTTATTCTTTTGCCCAAATAATGCATTTTTCATTTTGGAAGGCTAGGTTGGCGTGCTTTTGCAAAATTGATTACAAAACACGTAAACTTTTTTTAAGCAAAATAACTTTTTTTAGAGTCTTGTATGTCCACGAGCAGTAGCATTGGCCAATTGCAGACATGAATGGTTCTAGCAATTGAAACTAACTGTATGTGGTCATCAATAAACACTGCTGACTAAAAACTTCATACTATTGGTGATACATATCACAGCTCTGGATTAATATTTCTATGATTTTTGTAAAACTTTGTTTAGTCAAGTATTAGTAACAGTCACGTCCTAGTACTGATATAGACGCAGACTATAAACCAATAAAATGAGTTTGGCAATATCATTGAATATCTTAGTGCACTGCTATTGAGATATTTGGAGTTATCTCATCTTCGTACTGTTCTAATTTTTTCCTAATGAGACAGTAAACTCATAACCTTTTCTTTTAGTTGCTATGAAATCTCAAACTGCCCAACGTTTATCTTTTATCTATACAGTGCATTGCATCATCAGGATACAATTATAATCCATTCTAGGGTTGGTATCGTAGAGAGGGATATAGAAACCATAGTAATTACATAATGCAAACATATCTTGGTAAAAATTATTACCTACAGTAACTTTAGTATATTTAGTGCATTTATTGGTTATGATCTGCGTCATAATGTAATTGCATAATGCTATGTATAGTACGTACTGTAGAGAGTTCCTTCAAGACAGACGGACGGATAACATAAACTTTGAATTCACCTCAAATAAATTTGGCTTACTGAACACACACTTAAAGCTAAGTTTGAGTATGTCCTTTTAACGATTTCACCGAATTTCAACTTTCTATCACAAAAATTTTATCTCCTATTAGTTTCTGGTTTCATTGTCTATATAGTTTTAACCAATCTCATTAAAACCTTTTTTAACCTAATTCGGCAAGAAAGCTCGAACAATACTTTTTTGTAATAAAGTGGATTTTCATTTTTTTTGGCAGAATAAAGGAAGTTGGCTGACAACTGACCTTCTGTTTGAAGGGATCGCAACTCCAACTTTGCTACTGGTTTTTGTGAGGAAAATATTACCGTTTCACTCACAAGACTTGCTGAACTGAAAAAAGTGGGTCATCGTGTCTCTTTCAGGCATTGTGAAGATGTTTTCGGCAAGCAGCATTTTGGCATTTTTGTTATTTTGTCATAAGTAATAAGCACACCAACTGCCAAATTTCAACTCGGGCAAAAATCTTGTTGAATTTGTATGATGAAAACAGATTCATATGGTGAGCTTAAAAATCCTCATGCTCCACTTCGGTTAAAGAGAAAAAATCATATATCAGGGTAATCGTATCCTGAGGGTGCACTGTATATATAAATGTAAAAAAAGAACCACAATGCATTACATACAGCTCTGTTTCTTAGACTATTATAGTAGTCACAGCATTACATACAGCTCTGTTTCTTAGACTATAGTAGTCACAGCAATACATACAGCTCTGTTTCTTAGGCTATAGTAGTCACAGCATTACATACAGCTCTGTTTCTTAGACTATAGTAGTCACAACATTACATACAGCTCTGTTTCTTAGACTATAGTAGTCACAACAATACATACAGCTCGGTGTCTTAGGCTTTAGTAGTCACAGAATTACATACAGCTCTGTTTCTTAGACTATAGTAGTCACTGCAATACCTACAGCTCTGTTTCTTAGATTATAGTAGTCACAGCATTACATACAGCTCTGTTTCTTAGACTATAGTAGTCACAGCATTACATACAGCTCTGCTTCTTAGACTATAGTAGTCAATACATTACATACAGCTCTGTTTCTTAGACTATAGTAGTCACAACATTACATACAGCTCTGTTTCTTAGACTATAGTAGTCACAACATTACATACAGCTCTGTTTCTTAGGCTATAGTAGTCACAGCATTACATACAGCTCTGTTTCTTAGACTATAGTAGTCACAACATTACATACAGCTCTGTTTCTTAGACTATAGTAGTCACAACAATACATACAGCTCGGTGTCTTAGGCTTTAGTAGTCACAGAATTACATACAGCTCTGTTTCTTAGACTACAGTAGTCACTGCAATACCTACAGCTCTGTTTCTTAGATTATAGTAGTCACAGCATTACATACAGCTCTGTTTCTTAGACTATAGTAGTCACAGCATTACATACAGCTCTGCTTCTTAGACTATAGTAGTCAATACATTACATACAGCTCTGTTTCTTAGACTATAGTAGTCACAACATTACATACAGCTCTGTTTCTTAGACTATAGTAGTCACAGCAATACATACAGCTCTGTTTCTTAGACTATAGTAGTCAATACATTACATACAGCTCTGTTTCTTAGACTATAATAGTCACAACATTACATACAGCTCTGTTTCTTAGGCTATTATAGTAGTCACAGCATTACATACAGCTCTGTTTCTTAGACTATAGTAGTCACAGCAATACATACAGCTCTGTTTCTTAGACTATAGTAGTCACAACATTACATACAGCTCTGTTTCTTAGACTATAGTAGTCACAACAATACATACAGCTCGGTTTCTTAGGCTATAGTAGTCACAGAATTACATACAGCTCTGTTTCTTAGACTATAGTAGTCACTGCAATACCTACAGCTCTGTTTCTTAGATTACAGTAGTCACAAAATTACATACACTCCTGTTTCTTAGGCTATGAGTTTTTCAGCAAGCTCATCCATATCCTTTTTGGTCTAATGCACATGTCTAACTAAGATTTCCAATTGGAAGCTTGGTATCTTCGAGGAGCATATTATATATTATATATCACCAATATGGACAATTTTATGGGTGTCAATAGAACCTTCAAATTTTATCAATGCTAACAAATACCACCACACATTAGCAACAGTGTTCAACTTGCCTGCTGCGTTTTTCGCCTTTTTCTGCTTCCACATCTCGACTATAACTGCATGAGCAATTGGAATCATCATGGCCGTAGTAGCGGTATTGCTGAGCCACATGGACAGGAAACCGGTAACAATGATGAAGCCAAGCAATAACCTAAAATTTAAAGCACTGCATTAGATTTCTATATTAGACCCTTATAAGATAAATTAAAAAGGAAGCATCTAGCAAGTTTTACCGTTATATAAGTTATATAGTTATCATATAAGTTAACATTATATAAGTTATATAGTTATCATATAAGTTAACATTATATAAGTTATATAGTTATCATATAAGTTAACATTTTATAAGTTATATAGTTATCATATAAGTTAACATTATATAAGTTATATAGTTATCATATAAGTTAACATTTTATAAGTTATATAGTTATCATATAAGTTAACATTATATAAGTTATATAGTTATCATATAAGTTAACATTTTATAAGTTATATAGTTATCATATAAGTTAACATTATATAAGTTATATAGTTATCATATAAGTTAACATTATATAAGTTATATAGTTATCATATAAGTTAACATTATATAAGTTATATAGTTATCATATAAGTTAACATTATATAAGTTATATACTTATCATATAAGTTAACCTAATAAGTTACCTGCCTCTTTATTTAAATATCATTCTTAAGTAAGTACGATTTGATAGAAGGAAATTCTCAATATATTTTTAGCCGAAAGGTTGTGATAGAAGCATTCCTCTGCAGCAGTTAATTAATATGCCTATTTAACCATAACTACGATTGGCAGCTAGTAACGTCATACGTAGCATTCTAGATTTATATAGCATGGGAAGATAATGTAATCCTTACTATCTGTGTACACACAGGCTTGGCAGGTAGTCAGCAGGTAAGCAAGCACAGTCAGATAGGCTTATGAAAACCTTGGATGTCTGCCAGAATGTACAAAGAGGTCTTCTTTTTAGTAAAAATCAATAGCAAAGGCGCGAGCTGTTTGACTGTGGCATCAGATTTATTTTTGGTTTGGCAGGATGCCAATGAATTAGAAACTTCCATGTTTACTGTGTGGAATTTTTTCAAGTTACTAATTTTATTAATAATTTAGCCTGTCATAATGATGCATCAGGCGAATAGCTCAAGGTCAAATTTGGTCAGCGAAAATGCACTTTCACAGTTTAGAAACACTACTACAATACTCACATAAAGACTCGGTAATAACTTAAAAAAGCTTAAATCGTACTATATTTAGGTAATTATATTGATTAATTTTAGTTTTATACAAATTGAATCTCAGTTTTTCTTAGTTTTTGAAAAACAGTATAGTTACGAAAACAGTCAAATGTGAATTTTCAAAAAAGTTTAGAAGACCATTAAATCTTAAAATAATACCTAATTTGATTACAATTGATGGCTAGTTTTGGGTATAAAAGATTTATACATGTAGAAAGGTTTGAAGGTTGAATGGGTGATTCAATGAGTGCCAGTGGACAGACTCCTTCCTTGATATCATTTATAACGGGGCGGAGTGATACGATCAGAATGATTTACTGTTTGAAAGCAAGCAGGCGTCTTTGCAAATGGTAATTCACTTGCCACTAATGACTGCAGCTAAAAGGAACATAATTCCATTATTGATAAGATTAACAAAATGGAAATTTTAAGTGATTATGCTATCAAGCTCAGGGTTGACAGACCTTCTGAAAGACATGCTGAGGGCTAGCTAATAATCACTGTTTCTAATACGCCCATGATGCACATTTGGAGTTGTGCGCACATTGAGTTACCGTGCAATTAAGTGTTTCTATGGAGTTTCTATGTTACATTTAAAGCTAGTACTTTGATGACAGGACTAAGCTGTGTCGCTAATTATTGACCCCATAGGTCAATAATTAGTAACAGTCTTGCCTCGGTTAGCAGCATTCAAACAGCAGGGAAACTGCTCAGTATGAAATAAAAAATACTGAAGCGCGACAATGTTTAGAGTAGAATAGCCCGTGCGATATTTTAATGCGTATCTTTCGCTAGTGCCATTTCCATCATCCGCAAGCATTATGGATTCGATAAAGATATGCGAGTAGCAAAGCTTTAGCTTATGCCGTTTCCATGATAACTTGCGGATTGGCTCAAACTTGAGCATCATGCGCGGAAACATAGTGATAAATGTAATGGTGAAGTTTACCCTGAGCTGGAATTTTCATGAGCAACAGCAGCATGAAAGTACTCTAAGAGTTATGGAGTTATCTTCCTCTGACAATCACACAAGCGTCTAAAGCAAGACCAGCTTTCTATCAATATTATGACTGGAATTTGAAGCAGGGGCTTAAGATGTTTATGGTCATGTGCAGGCTGATATGCCATGAACTTGTACAAACGTATTATTATTTAGCACTAAATTATATTGTGGCGGATATTGCATTTACTTAATTTACTCCTATATGCCTTATACTGTCTTGTCCTTTTAAATATCGTGAATCGTCTCCCCTGTCTGTTGTATATGCTTATTTCTTATTACTCTGTACGTTTTTAATCGGCGACGCCAGTAATTATTTAATCCTACTTATACTTCTTTTTATATTATTATATTCAGTTTCGACCGTGTGCTATGTTTTTACTTGTTTTTGTACATATCCACCTTCCTTTTATATTGTAGTAAATTGGGTCACTTGGCAAGACGGGCCAGGCTCCAGTGTAGTTGAGAATGCCTCTGTTGTACATTAAATGTGGTGATTACAGTCAAATACAAACTTATTCTCTTTGAACTCATACACTCTTTCTCTGCCTGAAACAGGGGTGGATTGCAGTAGCCAGTTAAGGGAAGGCGCAACATGGTAAACGCAACATAATGTAGCGCATTTGGCAAAAGTATCACATTAACCGATATACAAGTTTAGAGTTGAGTCTTCAATCAGAGTGGTGGGAGAGAGAGTATCAATCATTAATTATTCCTATGCTCTGCAAGACTCGGCACAACTACCGCAACTCTGAACAACTCTCCGCAACTCTAGACAAGAGTATTCGTGCATCAATCAGCCTGTGGCTTTACAAGACTTCAGAATAACAAAATAAAGAAATGACCTTTAATGTGCGTCATATTAAACTTCTGCTAGCGACTTTATGTAGGATATACATTACCCTTCTGAGTATTTATTACTCTAGTTTTGTACTTTTTATTTAAATAACAACATAAGTATATACATAAGTATTCCTCTGTATGTCATTTACACAATGTAGTCCTCTGTATGTCATATACACAATGTATTCCTCTGTATGTCATATACACAATGTATTCCTCTGTATGTCATATACACAATGTAGTCCTCTGTATGTCATATACACAATGTATTCCTCTGTATGTCATATACATAAGTATTCCTCTGTATGTCATATACACAATGTATTCCTCTGTATGTCATATACACAATGTATTCCTCTGTATGTCATATACACAATGTAGTCCTCTGTATGTCATATACACAATGTAGTCCTCTGTATGTCATATAGACAATGTAGTCCTCTGTATGTCATATACACAATGTAGTCCTCTGTATGTCATATACACAATGTAGTCCTCTGTATGTCATGTACACAATGTAGTCCTTTGTATGTCATATACACAATGTAGTCCTCTGTATTTCATATACACAATGTAGTCCTCTGTATGTCATATACACAATGTAGTCCTCTGTATGTCATATACACAATGTAGTCCTCTGTATGTCATATAGACAATGTAGTCCTCTGTATGTCATATAGACAATGTAGTCCTCTGTATGTCATATAGACAATGTAGTCCTCTGTATTTCATATAGACAATGTAGTCCTCTGTATGTCATATACACAATGTAGTCCTCTGTATGTCATATACACAATGTAGTCCTCTGTATGTTATAGACACAATGTAGTCCTCTGTATGTCATATACACAATGTATTCCTCTGTATGTCATATACATAAGTATTCCTCTGTATGTCATATACACAATGTATTCCTCTGTATGTCATATACACAACGTAGGCTTCTGTATGCCATTTACCCATGCAGTCCTCTGTATGTCATATACACATTTAGGCCTTTGTATGTTATATACACATGCAGGCCTCTCTATGTCATATACACATTGTAGACCTCTGTATGTCATATAAACATGCAGGCGTTTGTATGTCATATACACATTGTAGACCCCTGTATGTCATATACACATGCTGTCCTCTGTATGTCATATACACATGTAGGCCTCTGTATGTTATATACACATGCAGGCCTCTCTATGTCATATACACATTGTAGACCTCTGTATGTCATATAAACATGCAGGCGTTTGTATGTCATATACACAATGTAGTCAATGTATGTCATATACACAATATATTCCTCTGTATGTCATATACACACACGCAGGCTTCCCTATGTCATATACACATGTAAGCCTCTGTATGTTATATACACAATGTAGTCAATGTATGTCATATACACAATGTATTCCTCTGTATGTCATATACACATGCAGGCCTCTGTATGTCATATACACATGCAGGCCTCTGTATGTCATATACACACGCAGGCTTCCCTACTTCATATACACATGCAGGCCTCTGTATGTTAAATACACATGCAGGCTTCTGTATGTCATATACACATGCAGGCATTTGTATGTCATATACACATGCAGGCATCTGTATGTCATATACACATGCAGGCATCTGTATGTCATATACACACGCAGGCCTCTGTATGTCATATAAACATCCAAGTAACTATCACCAAGTTTTCATCGGCCTCATACATATTATACAGTATGTTTTCTTTCGCTCTTTAATATTCTATATTTATATATATCTCGTAATACTTTATTGGCAATAATTTCATTTTAAATAGAAATGTTTTTCAAATTATGCTATAAGACAATAATAAAACAAAAAGGACAAAAGAGCAACAGTTAGCCAGTAAAATCAAATAAATGGTCTGACAAATGGCGTTTAAAATACTCTTCTCTGCTAAGAGAACTGATATAAGGTATACGGTAGAAGACTGTTAAGCAGCTAGCAGGGATATTTTCATAGTGCTTGTTAGAGGTTGTATGCCATTTGTTCATATCATGTAAGTTGAAATTATTTGAAAATGTGTACCGGTAACTGTCATGTCAAACACATTGACACAAACCATGAATTATCTTGAAACCTTTAAATAAAGTAAAATAAACATTTAGCAGGTAAAATCAGAAAGTATAAAGACTTGGAAAGATCATTCGTCAGGATAAGATATGCTAGAATATGATATAGATATGCAATTAGTCAGAATGCTTTTTTGCAACAAAAATAAATCATTTGTGATATATCTTGGAGCTAGATTATAATAAATATGTATACCCCAAATAATATGGCAAAATATAAACTGATAATAAAATGCTATGGCAGATTTTGAGTTAATGTATGGCCTGCAAAACTGGAGCAGAGTCGATGACTTAGTGACCTTATTACAAATAGTGTCAGCATGGTTACTGTAAGAGAGTTGATCGATCGTCAAAACAAATCTACAAATGAGAGATTGACTGCTAAACTCAAAAGTAAAGCTATGTCAAAGGTTTTCATTAGTGTTATAAAAAAGAAACCGCTGTTTTTGTAAATCGATTGTAATGTGATTTGAGGTACACCGACTGCTGATTATTCACATGGTGAGTTTGCAGTTTGCCTCAAAAACTTGCACACTTTTGTGATTGCTCACAAAGACAGTATCATCGGCGTATGCAAAGCTTCTGGGAATAAGTCTGAGACCATTTATATATATATTAAAAATAATACTGGAGCAATAAGAGACCTATTTGGAACACCAACATCTATTTCTAGCATCAAGGATTTTTTGTTATTCAATACCTTTTGATGCCTTTTGTGAAACTAAGATGGAAGTATTTGCAGGGATTTATTTATAAAACCAGCAAATTTCAGTTCATCAAATAATATTTTATGATTGACAGTCAAAAGCTTTGCTGAAATTTAAAAGCATTAAGCAAACTTTTTCATTCTTTGTTTCAAGATATGAACAGTCTGAGATCAGTTTATGAACAGCATCAGCACAATAGTGATTTTTCGGAAACCACACTGATAAGGATGCAAAATATCATTTCTGCACAAATGAGAGTAAGTGTGAATATTTCAGAGCATTTCAAAAACTTTAGATAAAATGGGGAGTACTGAGATAGGGCAGGAATTTGATGGGTTGCTATTATCTCCTCCTTTACATAAAGGAGTAACCTGTGGATGCATCTATGCCAAAGGAAAACAGCCATCAGTCAATATTCTGTTAAACATATCAGCGATATCTGGTATAATGAATGGAACAGTTGCTTTTAACATTGTTGTTACTTAATTATACAACAAACAATCAAGCATTGTTTGTTTTATTTGTTCATGTAAGTATGTAAAAATTATTTAACTTCAAAAATGTGGCTAACTTTTAGATATCTACTTAAAAAACCTTAAGCTGATGCTTCTGATGATTTAAAGTTAACACCACTTACCCTAGGACACTTATATTTCGGTAGTATTTAGTTTCGTGAGTAGCATACAGAGTAAAATTTTGATGCAACTTAATTTCGCAGCTCTGATGAGTGCGAAAATATAGTGATGCGAAAATAAATGCATTGGAACAAACATAATTAAATTCCTCGGGTTCGGTTCACCGGTAAGAAAATTTTTTTCAATTTGGGACTAGTCTGTAATTGTAAACCGCAGGTAGAATTGTGTGGCCGAGATCAATAATCCAATTTGATCGCTTGCTGCCCTTTGTTTCTTGGACTATCAATGAACAAAACTATTTAATTCCACGTTTTCGCTCGTTCGTTATGATAGTTTAATTTCGCTCATGAAATTTTTGCGAGAGGATGACTCCACGAAAACGTGAAAATTAGATGAGGCGAATACATAAGTGTCCTAGGGTAGGAGTTATCCTTTTATTTAAAAATTGAATTCTGCCCAGTTTGTGATTATTAATGCATTTAGCTTATCTCATAATCAAAATCTCAGATAATAATGTAACGTAGCAAACTTGTCTCAGGTACTTTACTTCATCTCTGTAGCCAACAAGTATTTGACAATATTCTAATACCGCTGGTAAAGTTGTTAATCTTTGGTATAAGTCAAACACTTGACTTATAGCTGCATGGTATTATTAGAAGAGGCTTTTATATGTCTGTGATCCTAAGATCAAACAAATGAGAACTCCATGCTGACAGTGAAAAGCGATAATCTTACTACCAGTAGAGCGTACAAGCCTGATTATAACTTGTGATGGCGCTGGGTATTGACCTTGTCATAGACAGGCAAGTTGGTGCTCATTGTTAAATATCGGGATAACTAGTAGGGATAAAAGACAGTGTCTTTGGTTAGATGCTATTCAACCTGACCTAGTAATTATAAAATGATTGTTTTAGCAGACAAAAAGCTGCCTATAATCTTAACAGGTTGTCATAAATATTAACCGACCAAAGCGCAAGCTAACCAAAACAGCCCTTACAGACCTTTGAAAATGCTTGCTTACCCTAACATAGTGTTGTGGCATTTACATTGTATGCTATACCGTCAGAAGACTTGATATTTAAATCAAATTTGAAGGCTTGCATTGTACCAGCATGCCTTGTGATTAGTTCACTTTGTGGTTTTTTACTGGTTTGTTAAATCAAACAAAACTTTTCTTGTTCAAGTTACTACGAATCGATTCGCGGCTCGACTATCTACCAAGTGACTAGGTTACAGCGAGTCGCATGTGGACTGATTACCAGGTGACCAGGGTACAGCGAGTTGAGCGTCGACTGTTTACAAGGTGACCAGGTTACAGCCAGTCGCGAGTCGATTGACTACCGAGCGATCAGGTTACAGTGAGTCGCTTGTCGACTAACTACCAGGTAACAAGGGTTACAGCAAATCGTGTGTCGACTGATTACTAGGTGCCAGTCGCGAGTCGATTGACTACCGAGCGATCAGGTTACAGTGAGTCGCTTGTCGACTAACTACCAGGTAACAAGGGTTACAGCAAATCGTGTGTCGACTGATTACTAGATGACCAGGTTACAGTGAGGTTGTGTGTCAACTGACTACCGGGTAACCAGATTACAGTGAGTCGCATGTCGACTGTCTACCAGGTGACCAGACTACAGCATGTCATGTGTCGACTGTCTACCAGGTGACCAGACTACAGCACGTCATGTTTCGACTGACTACCAGGTGACCAGATTACAGCGCTTTGTGTATCGTCGGACAACTAGGTGACCAGATTACAGCAAGTCGTGCATTGATTGACTATCAGGTCAATCTGATGTATATTTATGTAGATTTCGATGCTGTACGTTCAAATGTACAGCATCGAAATCTACATAAATATATTGATTCATGGTAGGCGCAATGTTCTCTTTATTCAACGAACAATATAAAACTCATGACACTACAGATCAGGCTACAGCGAATCATGTATCACTGACCACCAGGTGACCAGGTTAAAGTGAGTCGCTTGTCGACTAACTACCAGGTAACAAGAGTTACAGCAGATCATGTGTCGACTTTCTGTCGGGTGACTAAGTTACAATGGGTCACGTGTCGACTGTCTACCGGGTGACTAAGTTACAATGAGTCGTGTGTCGACTCGCTACGCAGAATACTAAGTAGATTTATACTCACATTTTTGGTTTTGTCCCTACTATGATGAGCACCCTCAATGCTATCCTTTTGTGCAAGTTCCACTTCTCTATGGCCGTAGCAAACATCAACCCTCCGACAAACAGGAAGTTTAGATCCTGCAAGCAGCACGGCAGCCATTTCGCTAAAAGCCTCAAGCCTGGTCTTATGACTTTTTTACTCTTCTCATAGAATCTTCGTTATTTGTTTATTTACTCTGTTATCTTTCATAATTAATGGCTGTTTTAGGTAAAGCTTGGGAAACAACGAATATCATAGCAGATGATGCATATTATATATCATATTATATTGTCAATCTCTTCCTTGTAGACAGTTCAAATGTACAGCAAAATATGTCATACCTTTGTACATGCTTGGGAAGGTGCCAAAAGTGCTAAGACACTGGGGGTCACACAAATTTACATGCTAGTGAGTGCAGTGAACAATATTAATCAGACCTGTATTTCCTGGTTGCAAGTTGAGGCTGCAAATGTTAGGCGACTAGTTATGAACACTTGGGGGTTTAGGGGGCGGTGTGTAGGGGGCGAGAGGCTCCCTCCTCCCCCCCCCTCCCCCCCCCCCCCCTCCCGCCTCTTTAACAGGGTACGGGGCAGCGCCCCGGAGCTCTCGACCTTTTAAGCATCAACAACCCTCAAAGTATGCATAGGTGCAATAAACTGTAAGCATCGAAATCTACATAAATAATATTTATGTATACAATATATTATATTGTTAATGGTTCATGGTAGGCGAAATTTTTTCTTTATTCAACGAACGATATAAAACTCATGACACTACAGATCTCTGTGAGAAGCATTGAAAGAACAAAAGCTATTACTTCTTTATTGCAATAGCTTTTGTTCTGTCAATGTGTCCATGGCAGAAATTTTTCACAACCGATTCTGTATCTACATGTATTTCAACATCTTTATGTATATGTGTAATATTGAAAGATTATTTAGATGAGCCTGCCCGATGGTGCTCCTCATCTCTGTTTTGATTTGCTTCAATGCAGAAAAGGATCTCTCACTCACTACATAAGTGGCAGGCAAAACCAATACGTATTAGATTAGTGAGCCTCATCGCTAGTTGTGCTAGACAAGCACTAGTAATTAGTACCGGTATTTGGTACTAGTACTAGTTATTAGTAGTTGGAAATTCCAAGTGAATGAGCTTAGACTGCAATTCTTAGTACTTAGCCGTTAAAAACTACTAGAGTTGGGGCAGCTCAGCCACTCAGCCGCTCCAGGAAATACGGGCCTGATACTAATAATTTGTTTATACTATACATATAACTTGAGAATTCTTTTATGCTATCCAAGTGTTAAAGAATGTTGTTATAATGAACTAACACAACAATAATCACGTTGCAACTACGTACAATACAATAGTTGAGGTGGAATTGCTCAGGAATTGCTGCTGGGGTTACTCTTTTTAATCATCAAGCGTTTATTGGACTCGGAAACCAGGTTTTACCCATCTCTGTGGGCAAGCCCACAATCATGCTGACTGTGGGCATGCTGACAGTGGGCATGCTGACTGTCATGCTAACAGTCATGCTGACTGTGGGCATGCTGACAGTGGGCATGCTGACTGTAGACGTGCTGACTGCAGACATGCTGACAGTCATGCTTACTGTTGGAAGGCTGACAGTCAAGGGGGCATGTTGAGTAACTTGGACGGCTAGAAACTAGCCAACCAGAGCAAGATGTGCCACCCGGAGCAGCGGCAGACTATACGCACCTGAGCTATACTATATTTATATGTTAATTATTGAGGAAAAACAGGGTTTTCAGATCACTATCTTTGGCTGTTAAGCTTGTTGGACCATGGCCAACAAATTAGCGTTTGCAGAAACTATCTGTTCTCACCTAAATAGATAGTCTTCTGTACTACTGAGAAGAAGAGACAGTGCGTATAAGAAATTATTCCATCGTGGAATTACAAACTTTGAGTGCTGGAGAAAAAGTAGTTATTAACTCTTGTTACCCTGTTGTGCACCAACCGCCTCATGTCATCAGTTGGTGGCTTCAAGGTGCAAACATATTAGTTAATATGAGTATAGCAGAGAGTTGCTCATGAATAGCGTGTGTGAAAGGAGAGATGAAAGAAAGCTTAGAAGGGCAATATTAGGTTACATGTTAACATATCTTCTCAATGAACCTACATGTAGATCAATACAACATCATTCTCCATTGGTTTACAGCATACAGTATGCTGAGAAAAGTAGTGCTTGTATTACAGGATTAGTGTAATTCTAACATTAAACAGTCATGTCTGATCATATCTACATTCGTGTCTGATTGTATCTACATTCGTGTCGGATCATATCTACATTCATGTCTGATCAGATCTACATTCGTGTCTGATCGTATCTACGTTTGTGTCTGATTGTATTTACATTCATGTCTGATCGTATCTACATTGGTGTCTGATCATGTCTATATTCATGTCTGATCGTATCTACATTCATGTCTGATCATATCTACTTTAGTGTCTGATCGTATCTACATTTGTGTCTGGTCATGTCTACTTTCGTGTATGATTGTATCTACATTTATGTATGATCATATCTACATTCGTGTCTGATCATATCTACACTTGTGTTTGATCGTATCTACATTCGTGTCTGATCATATCTACTTTCGTGTCTGATCATATCTACTTTCGCGTCTGATCGTATCTACATTCGTGTCTGATCATATCTACATTCGTGTCTGATCATATCTACATTCGTGTCTCATCATATCTACATTTGTGTCGATCGTATCTACATTCGTGTCTGATCATATCTACTTTCGTGTCTGATCATATCTACATTCATGTCTGATCGTATCTACAATCGTGTCTGGTTATATCTACATTCATGTCTGATCGTATCTGGACTTGCATAAAATATTTCACCTACCGTCAGGTAGTTGACTGCAATAGCCTTAGAACTCATCAGACCTATCATGGGAGCGAGGAAAAGTGGAATTAGTGCGGTTGCTGCCAGTGGAAGAGCCTCCGTGCACCAGTATATAGCCATCAATAAGAGGATGTACGCACATTTTGATATCTGTAAATTCAAATAACAGACGAGATAGTGAGAGCAGTTTTAAATGGTCTCTTTCTCACGAATATCACATGAAGTTAATTACAACGTATTTGAGCAAAGAAGGCTAGATTCTATGACTGCCTAGGGTCTAGGTTGAAACTATGAAAAATTATTATTATGACCGATTATTAAAAACTAGCGATGGCCTTAGTGAAAGCTTAAAATTCTGTCTGACCTGTCAAAGAAGAGCAAAAAGGTGTATCGGTTAGTTTTTTTAACAAGCTGACAAAAAGTCCATGGAGAACACATCAGCAACTAAAACACCCTGTACAGTAGAAACTCCCATAACACAAACCTCCTATAGTGTAAATCCACTTAGCCTAAAGAGTTTACCTAGTTTATCTAAGAGTTTATAACGTAGTATCAAATCAGTGGAAGTTCTCAAGTTCGATTTAAATAATGAGAGCCTTGTAGTTAGTCTTAAAAAATATCTGTAGTTAGCTCTGTATGACAAGCCAACTTCATACGCTACATGTAGCTCTGTATGAAAAGCCAACTTCATACGCTACATGTAGCTCTGTATGACAAGCTAACTTCATACGCTACGTGTAGCTCTGTATGACAAGCTAACTTAATGTGTTACATGTAGCTCTGTATGACAAGCCAACTTAATGTGTTACATGTAGCTCTGTATGACAAGCCAACTTAATGTGTTACATGTAGCTCTGTATGACAAGCTAACTTAATGTGTTACATGTAGCTCTGTATGACAAGCCAACTTCATACGCTACATGTAGCTTTGTATGACAAGCTAACTTCATACGCTACATGTAGCTCTGTATGACAAGCCAACTTCATACGCTACATGTAGCTCTGTATGACAAGCCAACTTCATACGCTACATGTAGCTCTGTATGACAAGCTAACTTCATACGCTACATGTAGCTCTGTATGACAAGCCAACTTCATACGCTACATGTAGCTCTGTATGACAAGCTAACTTCATACGCTACATGTAGCTCTGTATGACAAGCTAACTTCATACGCTACATGTAGCTCTGTATGACAAGCCAACTTCATACGCTACATGTAGCTCTGTATGACAAGCCAACTTCATACGCTACATGCAGCTCTGTATGACAAGCTAACTTCATACGCTACATGTAGCTCTGTATGACAAGCCAACTTAATGTGTTACATGTAGCTCTGTATGACAAGCCAACTTAATGCGTTACATGTAGCTCTGTATGACAAGCCAACTTCATGCGTTACATGTAGCTCTGTATGACAAGCTAACTTCATACGCTACATGTAGCTCTGTATGACAAGCCAACTTAATGCGTTACATGTAGCTCTGTATGACAAGCCAACTTCATGCGTTACATGTAGCTCTGTATGACAAGCTAACTTCATACACTACATGTAGCTCTGTATGACAAGCCAACTTAATGTGTTACATGTGGGGGTCCTACCACACAAAGTTGTCGTCAGAATAGTCACTTTTAAAATCACTGTCGTCACTTTTAAAATCACTGTTGTCACTTTTAAAATCACTGTCACCTTTTTCAAGTTGGCAACCGAATCAACCTTTTTCTTCACATTCGTTATTTTAATACAAATATCTATTCTGGTGGCACTGGGTTGCGTTAAAAATCTGAAACTCGCTCAGTTTGAACTTCTGCTAACCAAAAGCATGGCTCAACCAGCGACCTTCACAAACTTATTAGTGATGTTTGGGAGCGTTGCTGATTACTCCGCGAAGAGTGACAGTCGTGTTAGGTTTTTAGGGCTATATTTCATGTACTAAAAATAGACCGAGATTGTCTTTAATAATCACTGTCAGTCACAGACTTGGAAACGGATTTGCTGTCAATGTCGTGGCATTTCATTGCTTTAATTTTTTGGCAGTCTATAAATGCTGGGCCAGATGCTTCAAACCAAAACTAGTTAAGTTTCGGTTGACCGTGGTGATTTATGAACAAATAATAAGTTAGTAAAGGTACGGCTACGCGTTACAAAATTTCCGTTGGTTCTAACCAAAATCACGAAATGATTGAAACACAGAATTATTCTGCGCTGCTAGAATCGTGCTAGCGAGCACGATTCCAGCAGCTTTTGCAATTAGAGAGACGTATAATGACGTCCAACAGACGTATAATGACACACAATAAAAGTATAAGTGCAATTCAACATCGTACACACGATGCAACTGCTTAGATTGCGTTATTGAATGTATTTATTGTTTGGACGCTATAGCTACAAATTGTTTATTTGTTAATTATATTTCCTTTTTAGCAGCAAAAGTTTTGTGGTAGAAAATGTTGACGTCTCTAGCGCAATCAAGTCGATTGCATCGTATTTACTATGGTAACTTTCTGTAATATTTTTCGTGTATGTCGCATTATGTTCTCGGACTACGTATATCTAAAAATTTGCTAGAGTCGTGCTCGTTAACCAACAATAGCGCGACCTAAACAGTTACATCGTGTGTTTTATGTTGAAATACTTATGTAATTTTATTGTGTGTCGCGATATATGTCTTGGACTATATTAATTGCTAAAGCTGCTAGAATCGTGCTCGCTAATAATTTGTTTAATCTGTTAGTTAAAAGCGTTTCGTCAACGAACTCGTTGGGCATGCACAACTCAAATAATTCTTTGAATTTCGACCGAATAATTCTGCGTTTTTCGTGATTTCGGTCAGAACCGACGAAAAATTCGTTACGTGCAGCCGTACCTTTAGTAATCCTACTTACACAATCATCGTCACCTCGTCACCTACATTGATAAATGGTCGTCTCGTCTGTCACTTTTTAAATATCCCTGTCGTCGGGTCGTCAGAATCGTCACAAAACATGGGAGGACCCCCACATGTAGCTCTGTATGACAAGCCAACTTAATGCGTTACATGTAGCTCTGTATGACAAGCCAACTTCATACGCTACATGTAGCTCTGTATGACAAGCCAACTTCATACGCTACATGTAGCTCTGTATGACAAGCTAACTTCATACGCTACATGTAGCTCTGTATGACAAACCAACTTAATGTGTTACATGTAGCTCTGTATGACAAGCCAACTTAATGCGTTACATGTAGCTCTGTATGACAAGCCAACTTCATGCGTTACATGTAGCTCTGTATGACAAGCTAACTTCATACGCTACATGTAGCTCTGTATGACAAGCTAACTTCATGCGTTACATGTAGCTCTGTATGACAAGCCAACTTAATGTGTTACATGTAGCTCTGTATGACAAGCTAACTTAATGTGTTACATGTAGCTCTGTATGACAAGGTAACTTCATGCGTTACATGTAGCTCTGTATGACAAGCCAACTTCATACGCTACATGTAGCTCTGTATGACAAGCTAACTTCATACGCTACATGTAGCTCTGTATGACAAGCTAACTTCATACGCTTCATGTAGCTCTGTATGACAAGCTAACTTCATGCGTTACATGTAGCTCTGTATGACAAGCCAACTTAATGTGTTACATGTAGCTCTGTATGACAAGGTAACTTCATGCGTTACATGTAGCTCTGTATGACAAGCCAACTTCATACGCTAGCTCTGTATGACAAGGTAATTTCATGCTTTACTTAATTTTTTCTTAAATAGCCATTTTAACAGATGAAATACAGCAGAAATTTGTAATGATTAAATTAAGTTTATCAGTAAGTGTTTTAATTTCCATTCTACATACTAAACAAATAGGTATTGTGAAGCCATTGTGAGAACTTGATGGCTCAGTTGATAGGATTGTCAGATTAGTCTAAACAGACTGGACTGAGAGTGTTATTAAGTATGCAACATTGGTAGGCAAACATGTCGACAAGTTTGTAGTCTGAGTAAAGCTACGTTGGTAGGCAAACATATGGACAAGCTTCTAGTCTGAGTAAAGTAGTCTGACAGTAGCCTGTAGTCCGACTTTTACAACAGCAGCCTTATAGCCAGCTGTCACAACTCACTAGACTGTCCGGTATCTCTGTGATGATGGGCAGGAGCAGCAATGGAGTCAGCAGAACAACACCGAGTCTCCAATTGTTCAAAACCTGTCTCAGAGGTGAACTTGTTATAGCCTGGCTGCTCATTTCCGTGCTGCGGGCAGGCGATGACGTCTCATTATTTTTAGTCAGAGGTTCGCTGCTCGTCAAAAAGTCAAGATCTGATTGGTCAGGAGAATTATCTAAAAGCAATATTGTTTATCTGATGATTATGATAATAATGAGCCTACAGCTCTGAGTGAACTACTGGTATATGACTGGCTAATTAGATGGCCATGTAACTACGGTTCATGTTTTCATGCTGCGTTATAGCATTCAAACCAACCGATCACTCATCACACAAGTCATGAGAGAGCACCAGTAGCACCTGTCACCGGCTGCCTGCCGACAAGCGCTTTGACAGCTTCACTTTTAAAACACTTGAAGCCAAGTCATAAAAGTCAAATAAGCATTTATTGAATAATTTAGCTGCAGTGAACAACATAGATCTTTGACCTTTACTATTTTTAAAGTATTGTATTTTAAAAGCATTGCTTGTCTTTAATCTGGTACAGTAGCTGTGATTAATCATAGACCAATTAACTATACTTTAATTATATAGTATATAGTATAGTTAGTCTATGTGATCAATTAACATATTTTGAAAAGTGACAACTTAAAAAACTTTTGTATTAAAAACACTATAATAAAATCTAACAAACATTATTTCAAATTCTGATACATTGAAAAATGTAGCACAAGCCAGAATTCAAAAAACATTTTTACAGGTATTAATTTTAATGAAGAAAAGCTATTAATTGCTGATGCTTTTGGTTTAACTTTTAAAACAATCCCGAAAGCTTTTTTCTATAATTACAAAATGTTTTCCAACTCTGTTGAGCTAGCATGGTCTTGAGACTCTATTCCATAAATCATACGAGGGTAGAAAAATGTGTGTTTAGTTTTATCAACAGTTACTTATTTCAAATAATATTCCATACTGTAATATAATCGCAAGTGAGATTCGCTATTCGTAAAGATGCATTTTAATTCTGAGTATTTACAAAATGAACTATTGTAATTGGGGATGTTCCTTTTTGGTAACTTTTCCAAGTCTTAAAAGAGCTGTCAGCACTTGTAAAATTAGTCAATGGCACGTGAGGCTAAATCAGTCAGAACTAACACAAGCCTTCTGTAGCTAGTAGGAATGGCAATGGGTGAAGACATTGGCACTGGCATTAAGCCAGCTTTGGGGTCAAAAACCGATGCTTCCAGTCACGTCATAATACAAGGCTTAGAGTTCTTCAAGTGTTTGTGATTTGGCAAAGAAGGAACGCTTAAGCCTATAAGAAGCCCACGAGATTCAAGACAGGAAGTCATATTGCTCGTTGAAATGTAATCCAAGTTTGCAGAAAATTAAACTAAGGTTTGTAAGTAATATTGCTCAGAAATTGACAAATTACACAAAACTGCCCATTAATATTTTAAGCAACATAGACCCTTATGTCTTTGCAAATGGAACAACAAGCACTGGTTGCCAAACCATTCATTCTTTCCTATGATGCGAAGAGGTTCATGAGTGACCTCTCGCAATGAGCTCTCCATTGTCAGCCGATAAGTACATGATTAGACTTGCATCTGTACTTGACCTGAGAGCTTATTAATATAATCTGGTCTCCTCGAAATACTGACCAAGTTACGCGCTCATGCACCTTCTTCGGGTGAACAAAGATATAAGCTTGAACATCTTTTGTAGAATTGGTTTCTCTGAAAACTAAATTCATGTAGATATAAATTTTATTCAACAACGAAAACAAACATGTCCACAAATTTGTAAAGCTACAGCTGCCGCAGCACCCAACAAATAAGTGCCGATTCACTGATTGCGAGTGCAAGTCCTCTATTCGCTCTCTATCGTAGTAATAAGACAAGATGTAAAAAGCCATTTGTAGGAGTTTCATCAAGAATGAAGTTTTTCATTGCTCAATTCTTCATTTACAAATAGATCTTTAGTAACTACGACAGAGCTATAAATAGATCTTTATTAACTACGACAGAGCTATAAATAAGCTTTCAAACACTGACACTGCGCTGGTCAAAAAGCTTTGCCACTTTTGATTGGCCACATAGCAAAGGTGCAAAATCATCAGAAGATGAGAGGCTACTCCTAATTGCAATGAATACTTTTATAGTTTTATGTGACTACGGAATGTGGGTTGGTGCCATCTTCTTACCATAGTTGTTAGCTGTTGCTGGAGCTGGTTTGGGTTGTAGCGAGACTAAAACTGTCAAAGTACCATTACTCGTGGCAGCTGAGCTAATACACCCATAGACTCATCGCTGATGGTAGCAGGCTCATTCTCAATATTATTGTCTGTACTACAGACCTTTGTGCTGCATAGCTATTCAATTTGGAATCAATAACTGCAGCTGCTTTAGAAAAAACAAACACAAAAACATTCGATTTCATTGTTCATTGATTATCTAAATGTTCAATACAAACTGATCACTCTATGGTTTCCTGTCATACCTCTATGCTTAGTGTGGCCTGGACTATCATTGAATAGTTATATGATGTATCTTTGGCAGTTTGAAGGATTACAAATTTCAGCTCATCAAACATGAAACCATGCCGTTTCCATTTCACTTGTCAACAATACATTTCTAAAATGATGGTTAACAATGATAGCATTGTCATATATACAACTTGGTGTGTAGAGTTTATAAAGTACAGCAGAGGACCCACAACTGAAGAGACCCTCAGGAGGCTGGATTTACTCTCCAGCGATTTTGCTAACAACGGAAGAGACCACCAGGAGGCTGGGTTTAGTCACCATCAGGCCTGCTCACAACAGGCGAGACCACCAGGCTGGGTTTACTCTCTAGCAGGTTGGCTCACAATAGAAGAGAGCACCAACAGGCTGGATTTACTCACCAGTAGGTCTGCTAACAACATAGAGACCATCAGGAGGCTGGGTTTACTCACCAGCAGGTCTGCTAATAACGGAAAAGACCACCAGACTGGATTTACTCTCCAACAGGTGTGCTAACAACGGAAGAAACTACCAACAGGCTGGGGGACTTACCAGCAGGTCTGCTCACAACAGAAAAGACCACCAGGAGGCTAGGTTTACTTTCCAGCAGGTCTGCTTACAACAGAAGAGACCACCAGGCTGGTTTACTCTCCAGCAGGTCTGATAACAACAGAAGAGACCACCAGGCTGGATTTACTTTCCAGCAGGTCTGCTAACAACAGAAGTGACCACCAGGCTGGTTTACTCACCAATTCTATGTTTGCCCGTCACAAGCAGCAGTTCAGGTTCTCCACTCATCATAGGTTCTTATCAGAGCTCTCTCTTCCGTCCAGACTCAGTAGAACTGTTAGCTTATTGTGACCGCACGCCTCTAGAGAGCTCGGTCATCTACTAGCCACTAAAAATACAGCACTACTTGTACATGCAACGTGAATGCTGGTCTTTTCTCTCTCTTATTTGTTAAGACTTAATTAGCTTACAAGTGGATTGGCATTGATGTGGCTACAAGCCAATTGTTATTGCAGATTCTGTTTATGAAGAGTTACAGATACCAAAATACTCCTGATGCGCCTGAACATAAGAACAGAAATCTACTGACAACACTTTCAGGAAATAGAAAGAGCCTATTAACACTTGAGGCATCAACAGCATATGCACATATGAGTTTATTATAAAAATTAGGGACTACCTATTAGGTATGTTGAAACTACTATCAGGTATGTTCTTGTTAGAAAGCATGGTCTTACTATTGGATTGGAGTTTACACTCACCCACAATTAAATATCTGTAGTTTACTGATTTGTATTCAGATTCGTAATATCAGATCTAAAACATATACCTGGATGATCAAGGCTTTTAGTTTGGTAAAACAACAAAGCAGTAAATCATAATATCAGTAATTTACAACTGCATTTACTACAAAATATATGATTTGAAAATAATTAAAACATTATAACAATTTTATATTAAGCTTTGTAAAAGATTATGGCCCTTTATGACTATGATTATTATTTCAACAAGGTTTCACATTGTTCACAATCTTGAATACGTCTAACTATATACATAAATCTCAAAGTGTGTGTTTGCGTGCGTGCGGGTGTGTGTGTGTGTGCGTTGTGTGTACGTACATACATACGTACGTGCGTGCTTGTGTGCATGTTTCATTTGGTTTGTCTAGCTATAGATATTAAAATCTTTGAATGAAGAATTCGTATCGCATAAGATTTTGTCTCGGAACCTCCCGTTCCCCAACTATTGAGCTATGCGAGATTGATAGATTCATTGGGTGATGTATGTCGCTATGTTGGTGCAAATATTCATACCGCTCTGCATTACGGCGCAACATCATTCTATGCTTGCTCTCACAGCTTTTATTAGTAAGTTTAACAATACGTATACTAGCTTGCTCAAATTAGCCATTGGCAATGCGCCAGGCCAATGGCAAGTTGCAGGCAACTACATTACCTGCCACTGTTTTATAAGCTTTTTTAATACCATGCAATGCTGGGCATTCCGCTAGTTATTTAATAGTCATCACAGTATCAAAATATGTTGTTTGTAGCTATCCTTAGTACTATGGCTCTTAAATTTGACCAAGAATATTTTGCAAATGTATTTGCTATTCTTTTTTACAGCAATATTTAGCCTGTTTTATTTTTAATTATAATCTTTGATGGATCTTTCTTTATTGCAGACTTGATGAAAAGTTGTCACACCATGGGACAACTTCTTACATCTATGTACACTGCTCCTACAGCATTTAAGGCTCATTCAAGTCTGATTGCATTCTTATGAGCTGAAATTTGAACTAGCTTTCAGTGTCGTATATAAGCATAATTGTACATAAAGGCCTGGTAGGGCGGAAGGTAGGTTGTCTGCATGGTAAGCGACATGTTTCGGGTTTAATTCCTACCAACTTCATTATTCATGGTTGTCCATGATATATGCCATGCCGGCTATGACTTCACTTGGTCAAACAAGGTTTGTGTTGCCTGTAGCTGAACAAGATAAAAGGCTACTTTATGAGTGGGCAATCAAAATTGGGGCTATATGGGGAGGTTGTGACAACTGTAGATAGAGTTGCGTCCAGATTTGTCTCTGACAGCTAATATGAGAACTTGAAGTAGATGAAATCAAACAAAAGCTGTCTCAAGTGACTTTCACCAATGATAAATGTGTGCTAAACAGAGGTTACACACAGCATTTTATGTTGACTCATCTGCTGATGGTGACATGTACATGTACCATAAACCTGATACCCTTGAACCAAGGATGAAAGATCTTAAAGGCCAACTCATTAACAAGCTCTCATCCACTACTAACCATATAATCAGAATATTGTCACGGAGAGTCAGGAAGCCCAGACATAAGAAGCTGCGTATTAAGCCTCTGCTATCTAGATTAAATCCTAGTGAGCTTTTCAAAATTAACTTGGATAATAACTTGTTGTCTACTTGCATGGAGAAAGCATGTAGTTAAAAAAACAAGCAAGCACATTTTCATTCTTTGTAGAATACTAGACTCTCAATGAATGTAGAATGGCCCCAAGTTTCTATGGTTTTGAAAAGACCATTATGCCCTAGTGATTTACTGTATCAACATTTGTAAATTTAAGAAAAATATTTCATTGTTGTACATTGTAATAAGCTGTGCACATTTTTACAAATGCTTAAAGATGTTTGTTGTATTTTATATGTACTGTATTTGTAAGCTAGCCTGGCTTCTGTACCATTTCGTATTTTAAAGAAAGCTACTTATATTTTTATACCTTACAGATGTAAGCTCATTTTTTATGCCCACAAAAAGTTAAGCACAAGTTCTTGTTTTGTATGAAATACAAGTACATGTAGTATATTTTAATAGATTCCACAATATAGCAGAAATCAACATGGTTTTTTCTTTTGAAATCAGGTTAATCCTGCCAAATAATAAAAGTTAGCGTTGAATCATTGTTACGAGTCTGCTAAAATGGAGTCAAAGGCCACAGCTATTTTCCATTTAAAAACAGACACAGCACTTTGAGCGAGCAACATAATTCTTGGTTTCCAGGTGGGTCCTGAGACGATTTGGATGATGAATATATTTTGAGATTTTTCTAACTGTAAAAAGTGCATAAACAGACAGCTACTCTAATGTGGTAAGGTTTTTAGGGTTCAGGCCCAGCTTCGAGGGTGAAATAGCCCTTAATACACAATTATATCCCTTATAATACATAATTTCCTTTTTATTATTTTAATAAATTTAGAAAGGGTGGATAAAGAACAAAAAAGAGATGTCAAACATTTGTGGACTCATAAACCAGTACTGTACCCTTTTCATTGACCTGAATATTATCCTAAGATTAACAGCAACGAAATCCCTAACAATTCCAGTTTTGCTTAGTTCTACGCTTGCAGTTCGGGGGACTAAACCAAGTCTTTGGCTGATAATTCTCATGATAACAGAAAACGCCTATGGCTGCACATACACAAAATTAATTGTTTTTATAATAATACTTCATAGCTTGCATAACACTCATAAAGTAACCTTTTAACTTTAATATGTGTTTTTATGATTAAAGTTTAACGCTTTATGCTACAACAATTAAAAACAAACTTTAGTCCATCTGCACTAATTAAAGAAGTCAAGCAATCTTATATCATTTTTTCAGCTTGGTAACATTAATAAAATGTGATGAAATAAAAATTATCTTGTATAAGCACCAAACAAAAAAATACATAAATACAGTCATGTTGTTATTATATGTATCATTGTATAAGATCACAGTATAATAGTATCACAGTATCAATAGTATCACAAGATAACGTAGTGCTTTGTTAACAATTAAGTATAAGATTATTACATCACCATAAATTTGATATAATCAAATAAATCAAACATATTACTGATAAGAAATAGCCTAATAATATAGTATTTTATCATGACGTATTTCTTCCCAATGACAATACTACAAAAGCACCAAAAAATTTGATTTGTTATAAATGGAATCTCATGGTTTAAAATATAATTAAAAAGTAAAGAAAACAAAAATAGAATTAAAACTATGTTAGTCATCTATTATTATTAATATTCAAATTACAAAATCACAACCTACCCAGGTACCAAGTTTGAAAACAAACAAATAAACTGTAATCTTAATATGTTTTGTTTGGGTAATTTACGTAACTATGTATTAAATACACTTGAGCTATTGTCTGAGTGACCTGAGTCAGATTATGTACAAGTGCTGTTTGCACCAGTTGCTGCCCATGATGGAAAGGTGTTTAGCTTGAAGAAAGCCGCTCCCCAGGTGTTGATGGCAAGCATAGTAGCACTCAGACACAGCAGGTTCATCAGCATGCCTGACTTTACCTGTCATTATACACATGTATCATGTTTGCAAATCTATGAGACTTCTTGGATCAAATTAAAGGTTCTTTGCCTAGTCTAATGGTAAGGCAGATTTTGTCAATACATTCATATTAGCTGATATTAATAATTATTGTAACTATTTATATATCACATAAATAATGCTTTGGTACAAGGTCTTGATATTACAATTTTATGTTTATCAACGCTTTAATCTAGACAACAAATTAACAAAACAAAAAATGATGACGAAGTCAAATAATAAAGTTGACCTACAAAAAAACAAGATACAATTTCAAATGATAGCATTTGTACAGGAAGTCTAGTGTACTCACCATATCAATAACCCTTAAATATCTAAAGTCTGGTGTACTCACTATATCAATAACCCTTAGATGTCTAAAGTCTAGTGTAATCACTATATCAATAACCCTTAGATGTCTAAAGTCCAGTGTACTCACCATATCAATAACCCTTGGATGTCTAAAGTCGAATGTACTCACTATATCAATAACCCTTAGATGTCTAAAGTCAGATGTACTCACCATATCAATAACCCTTAGATGTCTAAAGTCAGATGTACTCACCATATCAATAACCCTTAGATGTCTAAAATCTAGTGTAATCACTATATCAATAACCCTTAGATGTCTAAAGTCTACTGTACTCATCATATCAATAACCCTTATTTTCTATAGTCTGATGTACTCACCATGTCAATGACCCTCAGATGTCCAAAGGCAAACACTATTGCATTGGGAGCTGTGGCCACTGGGAATGCAAAGGCAAAGCTGGAGCAGACAGTCACTGGAGCGAGAATGTATAGAGGATGTATCTTCAGAGTGACAGCCTATCAAAGAAAACCAACTACAGATTTTGCTATATAGCTTGTGATTGGTTATGTGATAGATGTACTGCCTTGTGTAAAATACTTGGCTGAATAAAGCATATTGATTGGTTAAAAAAATGTGTAGCTTGGCATGATTTGCTGAACAAACTGTTTCATTTAATAGGAAAGGCTAAATGAAGTGTTTTATATAAAATATTCAATGGTGGGATAAAGGTGCATGTTAAATATGATTCATCCCAAAAATGTATTGCTTATTCTGATTGGCTGAATAAATTAGAATCTCTAACAGGATTGCCAGAATAAAGTACTTTTTTGCATCAAGAAAAAATGATACGTAATTTGAATAGTTGTTTGTTATTGGCTATTTCGATAGTTTTAGTGTAAGAGACAGATCATAAATCTATCTATGCTTGTGGTATGATCATAGAGTAAATACTGACCAGCTGTGCAAGTATGGGTAGGAATATGCTGGCTGAGGAAGTGTTACTCGTGAACTCAGTAAAAAGTGTCATAACTGTTCCACATGTGAAGACTAGTGCCGAAGGGGGGATTGAGTCCAGCACAGCTAGCTGACACCCAAGCCAGTCAGATAATCCTGAATCCTGCAGAAAAAATAAATATCTTAAAATAAGGTGAAAACGCCAGAAAACAAAATATTTAAGTAACCTGTATATTTTACAAAGTCTCAAAAGGTTGGCTAAAATATTGTGATGAGACCAAGTGAACTGAATGGAAGGTCAAAGTCTGATATACAAAGTTAATCATTTTGTGATATTAACTTCATATCGTAACCTTGCGCTAGAGAAACCTTGAAACATGAATGGAGCTGGAAGATCAATGATGTGTAGGTGTGGTGGCAGAGTAAGTGATAAAAATATATGACACAATTTGCTCTAACTGACACTAATATCGTTAAAAATAACTTAATTTATATGTTATAATTACTTTTAAATTTAGTTGTAACTTCTACTAGTTATTTTATTGTTAGTTACAAAACTGTTTTCAGAAGTTTCCGATCTTTTTATGTTTGTATGTTGGAAAATACTTTGAATGCTGAGACAGATACGTTGAAAAATTTAAAATCATACCATGTACCGTCAAACCTCTATTCGATCGCCACTTCTATTCGATCGCCACTTCTATTCGATCGCCACTTCTATTCGATCGCCACTTCTATTCGATCGCCACTACTATTCGATCACCACATCTATTTGATCGCCACTTCTATTCGATCGCCACTTCTATTCGATCGCCACTTCTATTCGATCGCCACTTCTATTCGATCGCCACTTCTATTCGATCGCCACTTCTATTCGATCGCCACTTCTATTCGATCACCACATCTATTTGATCGCCACTTCTATTCGATCGCCACTTCTATTCAATCGCCACTTCTATTCGATCGCCACTTCTATTCGATCGCCACTTCTATTCGATCACCACATCTATTTGATCGCCACTTCTATTCGATCGCCACTTCTATTCGATCGCCACTTCTATTCGATCGCCACTTCTATTCGATCGCCACTTCTATTCGATCGCCACTTCTGTTCGATCGCCACTTCTATTCGATCGCCACTTTTATTTGATCGCCACTTCTATTCGAGCGCCACTTCTATTCGATCGCCACTTCTTTTCGATCGCCACTATGGGAGAAGAGTAGAGAAGTACAGCGTCATCCTTTAATTGAAAGCCACTTTGACATTCTTAGATCTTTATCAACCCAGAAGAGCGAGTGATCAGTAGAAGTTTCCACAAAATGGTGCAAATAATGACTCGGTTACATCATTAGCTATGAACTCTTTCATCGTTGCTGTTCGTATCAAAGTACGTTTTTTAACTCTAACGCTTACAGTTTTTTCTTTGGAATGTTGAAGGCAGCACCATAAAAATAATTCATAACTGTATCATGATATTAGTAGCTTTTCGTTTTGACAGCAGTTTTGATACTTCGAGGTGTGGGAAAAATGGTTTAAAATTATGATGTAATCTGTACTATTGTTTTTAGGCTAAAAGTTGTGTTTGGGGTGAATGCAACTGAAAGTTTTTCATTATTTTCGCGAAAGGTTTTTCTAATAGCAACACGTAAAAGATTTGCCCCGCTAAAAAATTCTTTTGAACTTTAATATTGACTAGTTCAGCAGTGCATTGAAAAGTTGAGGTCGGAAGACATTGTGAAAAGTATTTAACGGCCAGAAGAGGATGAAATGGTTCCAAATGAAAGCAACAATCAGAATGCAACTGGCCGACCAAATGATGCAAATATTTTTGTTTCCAAAATGTTAATTTTGGTTTTTGCACGCATTATATATATACCTGTTCATGCCATTTGTTTTTTAATATATATCTGCAGCATTTGATAGATTATTATTAAATAACTTATAAATTTGGAGGTTTATAGCATATTATTTGATAGCATAATTCTAAACTATCTGTTCTATACCAAACTTCTCAACAAATCTAAATTCGACTTACAGTGGATCGACGCTCATAACTCCTCTTCTATTGCACATAAAAAGCTAGTTTTGGTCGCGAACTGTAGCAAACATATGGAGGAGTACAATGAAATTTTATGCATCCTTTTATTTTAACCAAAACGGTTAACATCGCTTCACCTAAAGGAGAGCGCAAAATATAAGTGACATTCGCTTCACTAGTAAAATAGTTAAATTTAGCTTTCTAAAAATCTGACAAGCTATTTGAGAAATACGTCACCCACTATTTGAATGTCAACTCTAATAAACTGCGACTACAAGGGAAGGGTTGAGAAGTTGAGCGCCATGACGTTTGAATGTAGGTGTTACAGTTTTTCAGAAAGTTTGCATGTAGACGTGATTATCAAATTAAGGATCGACTGTGTAGGACACTGTTGTCCTTTGTGATTTGTTTCCTAAACTAATTCAAATAGACTATGTGGGCTATTAGTCACAACTTCTGCACTAACTACTTTGAAGTTGTCTTACCTTGCACATGGCTGCTAATGCGAAACCTCCACCGAGTAGAATGATAACTCCCCAAGGAAGTTTCTTTTGTACAGTGTTCCAGTCAAGAATAGGTGGGCCAAGCGTATATCCTATAAGGGCCAAACAGTTAGCACTCATCACATATAATATATTAACATGTTATCTAGTACAAATAGCTTTACAAAATAGCAAACCTATTCAAGAAAGCACTGTTATACATTTATAAACTATCAGCCTTTAGAAACAGACAGGACCAACCTGTAGTGTGTGAACTGAGACAAGGAAAGCTTGATGGAAAGGTGAAGAGAAATGTGCAGATAAATATACCAGTTGAAGCGTCAGACACATACCTACAACACAATTTTAGGAACTCAGGCCATATCTATTAAATGAGACAGTCTGTAATGCATCATGTAATTCACCACAAACAGCCAACAGGGTGGAAACATATTCAGAAAGTCTTCACCGACAGCGTCAGAGATTGACAGGAGTAAGTGGTGGGGCAGCATATGATTCAAACAGAGTTATCCTGTAGCACACTGTTAATGTTGCATCTTATAAAAGATTTCAATAGATTGTGTTGCAAATCTTGTGAACTCAAAGTTTTTGGGCAATTCTTAATAAGTATCAAAGCTTTGTTGTAAATGTATATTTGTTATTGTACATACATTTATTACTTTCCAAAAAACCGTTCAACACGGTCAATTGGAGAAAAATTAAGCTAGAATAAACTGAAAAAATATGATTGTAGAATTGATAGATTATAACTATTAGCTGTCACTTAGCAGCTATTAACCATTGGCTATGAGGCTGTCCAATGAAATGCTTCTGCGTGTTGCTTACAATGCCATTTTAAGCTTACGAAAGCAACCTTATAAAGATTCTGTACTAGCAAATGTGATAACTACCAATCCTCTCTCTTTTAATTACTAGAGATGGCAATTTGATATAACAATGTAAACTTTTGTGAGGGAAATTTGCTCTCAAGAATCCGTGTTCTGCTGTGATCTAGTTGTTTCCACCTGGTGACCTAATGTAGACTTATATATAGTATATATACACAGTAGCTATATAGTATATATACACTGTAGCTACATGTATATGTACATGGTAGCTATATAGTATATGTACACTGTAGCTATATAGTATATGTACACAGTAGCTATATAGTATATATACACTGTAGCTATATAGTATATGTACACGGTAGCTATATAGTATATGTACACAGTAGCTATATAGTATATGTACACTGTAGCTATATAGTATATGTACACGGTAGCTATATAGTATACGCACACTGTAGCTATATAGTATACATACACTGTTGCTATATAGTATATATACACAGTAGCTACATGTTTATGTACACGGTAGCTATATAGTATATGTACACTGTAGCTATATAGTATATGTACACAGTAGCTATATAGTATATATACACTGTAGCTATATAGTATATGTACACGGTAGCTATATAGTATATGTACACAGTAGCTATATAGTATATGTACACTGTAGCTATATAGTATATGTACACGGTAGCTATATAGTATACGCACACTGTAGCTATATAGTATACATACACTGTTGCTATATAGTATATATACACAGTAGCTACATGTTTATGTACACGGTAGCTATATAGTATATGTACACTGTAGCTATATAGTATATGTTCACTGTAGCTATATAGTATATGTACACTGTCGCTATATAGTATATGGACATGGTAGCTATATAGTGTATGTACACTGTAGCTATATAGTATATGCACACTGCCGCTATATAGTATATAGACATGGTAGCTATATAGTATATGTACACTGTAGCTATATAGTATATATACACTGTAGTTATACAGTATATGTACACTGTAAGAATCACAACCTTTCTGTGCCTGACCTATGGTTCAAGATAAGAGATCATTGACGCCTATGCATACCTCGCGCCCTGTAAAACATTGACCATGCTGGATGCTTACAACTGCAGTTATATAACTTTGGAGTTGTCTTCTCAACATCACTATTAACTACTGTAGAAACAACCAGTGTGGTCATTATTCTAAGGGATAGATGAGGGTACACAGATAAATCTATATGAGCAGTTTTATGCGTATAGAACATGGCTCTTATAGGACACGTGGTCAGATAGCGTAGGTTACGTACATTTCTCATCGATGTCTTTGTAACAATCTACTGTATAAACGGCAATCGTTGTCTGTCTGTCTATCCGCCTTATAGAGCGGTCTTTCCTTTTATCGTCGTACGAATTTCGGTCGTACGAAGCGAACTGAATTAATATGTGTAGTAACGGTAAATAAATTATAGAGCGGTCTTTCTTTTTCCATTCGGTCGAACGAAGCCAACCGAATTAACATGAGTACTAATTATCGTAATATCGTAATTTCGTAATATGGACTATTAGCCGCTACTTTTCTCTGACGATTTGAGCCAAACGGCTTATATAAAGGTGTGGCGATTCTGTTGTTTTTCTTTCACCGCTCGGGCGCATTAACCGAAATCCCCGGTTAGCACGCTTTTTAAACGGCAAATTTTCTGCCGTGTTAAAAAGCATCTTTCCTGAGTTCTGCGGCCTATACAAAGGTGTCTATACAGCTATACAAATGTACTATTCATTAAATAAAATAGATTAACGAGTAGTTATTTACATGCAATTAATATTTACTGCCAACATGTACCGAGAAGGTCACATAAACGTTTGTTTCTTGGAACCACTGGAAAAACGCATTTCTCACCTACTAAATTTCCACATCAAAAAGGTGAGTGTTTCTTATACGATGTTGTATTGTCTATGAATTGCCACATCTCCACTACTTAATATCGTTGGATTTGCCGCTGTTCGTGATAGTGGGTCATGTTCATTTCCTTCAGCAGCCGAGTTACTAATTTTTTCCAGCTACGAGTAGGCCTACTGTAACTTACTATTACAGAACTTTCACGAGTACTCCGAGGGTTGTGATACGCTATTCTGAAAAGAAAGAGAGCAGCTGCTATCGACTTACTGTCACCCTGCATCAGCCATGACCGGCTATACATCGCCTGCTCAAAAGTAGGCACACGCCGAAAACTGTTTCTTCATACGCCCGACAGAAAAACCAAAAATGTTGTCTATCCGCAAGTGTTGCGTTGAACTAAGGGAGAGAGAGAGAAAGGGAGAGAAAGGGAGAGAGAGGGAGAGCAAGGAGGAGAGGGGGGGAGAGAGGGAGAGAGAGAGGGAGAGAGAGAGGGAGAGAGAGAGAGGGAGAGAAGGGGAGAGAGAGGGAGAGCGAGGAGGAGAGGGTGGAGAGAGATGGGGAGAGAGAGAGGGAGAGAGAGGGGGAAGAGGGAAGGAGAGAGAGAGGGGAGAGAGAGAGGGAGAGAAGGGGAGAGCGAGAAGGAGAGGGGGGAGAGAGAGAGGGAGAGAGAGAGGGAGAAAGAGAGGGAGAGGGGAGAGAGAGAGAGGAGAGACGAAGAGAGGGAAAGACGGGAAAGAGGGAGAGAAAGAGGGAGGGAGAGAGAGAGAGGGGGAAGAGGGAGGGAGAGAGAGAGAGGGGAGAAAGAGAGAGGGAGAGAAGGGGAGAGAGAGGGAGAGCGAGGAGGAGAGGGGGGGAGAGAGAGAGGGAAAGAGGGAGAGAAAGGGAGAGCGAGGAGGAGAGGGGGGGAGAGGGGGGAGAGAGAGAGGGAGAGAGAGAGGGGGAAGAGGGAGGGAGAGAGAGAGAGGGGAGAGAGGGGAGAGAGGGGAGAGACGGAGAGAGGGGAAAGAGGGAGAGAAGGAGAGAGAGAGGGAAAGCGAGGAGAAGAGGGGGGAGAGAAAGGGAGAGAAAGAGGGAGAAGAGGGAGGGAGAGAGAGAGGGGAGAGAGAGAGAGGGGAGAGACGGAGAGAGGGGAAAGAGGGAGAGAAGGAGAGAGAGAGGGAGAGCGAAGAGGAGAGAGGGAGAGAGAAGGAGAGGAAGAGGGAGGGAGAGAGAGGGGAGAAAGGGGAGAGACGGAGAGAGTGGAGAGACGGAGAGAGGGAGAGAGGGAAAAGAGGGAGAAAGGGAGAGATGGAGAGAGGGAGATGTAACTGCATATTTGGAGTTGTTTTACGGTATGAAAGCCAACTCTCAATAAACCTTATGCTGCCCGTGAATCTGCTCCTGTAGACGGGTAATGCAGCTAGTGTTTTATATAGGCATATGTATACAAACCGGAATAATATGAGTTGGCCTGATATTTCGGCACAGATGTTTTGACGCTGCTATTTTTGGTGATGTAATCTTTGATCACCCGTTTTTTGATTCTGAAGTATAAACGCAGTTGATTATTGCTTTGAACTGGGTTAGTACATTTTCAAGTTGTTTACTGAAGTGCAAACTCTTCCCTACTTTACAGATCATCAGCTACCAGTCTCATAGTCTCATAGTCTCATCACTCTCATAGTCTCATCATACTCATAGTCTCACCACTCTCATAGTCTCACCACTCTCATAGTCTCATTACGCTCATAGTCTCACCACTCTCACAGTCTCACCACTCTCATAGTCTCACCACTGTCACAGTTTCACCACTCTCATAGTCTCATCACTTTCATAGTCTCACCACTCTCATAGTCTCACCACTCTCATAGTCTCATCACTCTCATAGTCTAACCATTCTCATGGTCTTACCACTCTCATAGTCTCACCACTCTCAGAGTCTCATCACTCTCATAGTCTCACCACTCTCATAGTCTAACCGCTCTCATACTAACATACCCGTTTAGGAACAATATCGACCATCCAGGCATAAACTTGGGGTCTCTGAATAGCCAGAGCAGAACTAGAATGCTGAAGAAGATGATCAAGACAATCTCTGTAAAGCTGTAATAGAAAATGTTAAACTCAGAAGTTTACATGACTACAGAATGTTTTAAAGACTGTCAGCCCAGACCTTTTGAATGTGATGCACGTAGTCTGACCGCTTCCAGTAGAGTGGCTCTAAATGATGGAACTATACTAGACTCACCTTGATCAAGACTGAGTTAGGATTAGCCAATAGCAATTATGATACTATGTTTGTCAATAAATTTTAGTACGAAGTAAAACTATATGTATATTAATCATATACATTAATATATATAATAAATATATTTATCACTAGGCCATACTAGTCTTTCCAAAACTATAGAAACGAGGAGCACATCTACATATATATATATATATATATATATATATATATATATATATATATATATATATATATATATATATATATATATGTATATATATGTATATATACTAGCTGTACTACCCGGCGTTGCCCGGATAATAAAAAAGTCTTTGCCCAAAAAACTGCATGATTGGTGTTTAGTATATTACACCATTTGCCATTCTAACTTTCAAACTACATATGATGAGAAAGGTTTTTGATGTAGTTAAAATAATTAAGAGAAAATAAAACTACTGTGACTTTCAAACTTCTTATCATTGGGAAAAAATTTTTGTGCAGGTCAAATTAATTTAAACAAATAAAACAACTATAGAAGGGTTTAGATATAAATGTGAAATAATTAGCAAGTAATAGCTAAATTAAGTCGGTTTTCCTACGATTACAATAAAAGATGACTCGGTAATGATACAATTAATACGAACTGAGAAAACAAAGTAAAAATTCTCAATATGTTGAATTAATAATAAAAATTCTTGCATAAAAGTGTATGTATATAAAAAGGTAATTGTTCCACCAGAAGCTATATCCACCAAAATTTTGAATACGGCGATACAGAGACAATACAATTGTCCAGGTGAGAAGAATTGGCCTTGACTACAGATATAGTAATCGAACCTTAACTGCTATTTTTGGTATACTGGTACAAATGTAAACATGAGATATCGTACTCTCTTTGTCTGACCGAACGGAGAGAAAATGTCGAAGTTCTTACTTTAAATGTCCGCATGACACCGTATATAGTAATTGAGCCTTAGGAAAAATATTTCTTAATAGGGGCATCGAAATGTGTGGGTGCAGTGCTAAAAAATATTAGCATGTGGTTACAGTATATCGAATATGATAAAGTCTTGGATCGTTAGGTCTTGTATGGCTCAGTGGTAGAGCGCCTCTCGATACTGGTACCCTCTCGATAATGGTACAAATGTAAAAATGAGATATCGTACCAGCTTTGTCTTACCGAACGGAAAGAGAATGTCAAGGCTCGTCCCACGGACAAAATATAATTGTCCGCGTGAGAAGAATTAGTCTTGACCACGAATATATTAATTGAACCTTACAAAAAATATTTCTTAGCAGGGGCATCGTAACGCATGGCTAAAATAATAGCTGTAGTTGGACAATCACATACACAGACGAATAAACACATAAACTTTGAGAAATATATGTATATATACATATATACATGTATATATACATCTATATACACATATGTATATGTATATATTTATAAATATTTTCATGTTGCTGAAGATAAATATATGCTAATATAAGAGCATGTAAATATGCTGTCGATATGTCACCGACCTTGTTTTTCCAAGTTTGTTGTATTCTCTCCTTAAGACTGTCTTTCCTCCTTCTGCCTCAAAGTCAGGATCATTGTAACAACAAAACAGAGTCCTAAACAAAAGTACACATATTCACCAGTTCAAGTGTACCAGTACAGTAAAAGTAAACATATTCATCAGTTGAAGTGTACCAGTACAGTAAAAGTACACATATTCATCAGTTGAAGTGTACCAGTACAGTAAAAGTAAACATATTCATCAGTTGAAGTGTACCAGTACAATAAAAGTACACATATTCATCAGTTAAAGTGTACCAGTGCAGTAAAAGTACACATATTCATCAGTTAAAGTGTACCAGTACAGTTAAAGTACACATATTCATCTGTTGAAGTGTACCAGTACAGTAAAAGTAAACATATTCACCAGTTGAAGTGTACCAGTACAGTAAAAGTACACATATTCATCTGTTAAAGTGTACCAGTACAGTAAAAGTACACATATTCATCAGTTAAAGTGTACCAGTACAGTAAAAGTACACATATTCATCTGTTAAAGTGTACCAGTACAATAAAAGTACACATATTCATCAGTTAAAGTGTACTAGTACAGTAAAAGTACACATATTCATCAGTTAAAGTGTACCAGTACAGTAAAAGTACACATATTCATCTGTTAAAGTGTACCAGTACAGTAAAAGTACACATATTCATCAGTTAAAGTGTACCAGTACAGTAAAAGTACACATATTCATCAGTTAAAGTGTACCAGTACAGTAAAAGTACACATATTCATCAGTTAAAGTGTACCAGTACAGTAAAAGTACACATATTCATCAGTTGAAGTGTACCAGTACAGTAAAAGTACACATATTCATCAGTTAAAGTGTACCAGTCCAGTAAATTTGGATTGCAATAAATTGTTAACTGTTATCTGCTATGCAAAAGCATTAGCTAAAGCTAAAGCAATAGCATATGACGGTTCAGGATTAAAACTAACTCTATATTTGATACAGCATGTTGTCTTCGAGTCGGGGTGCCAGCAAATATATATGTACTAGCTGCATTACCCGTCTACAGGAGCAGATTCACGGGCAGCATAAGGTTTATTGAGAGTTGGCTTTCATACCGTAAAACAACTCCGAATATACAGTTACATCTCCCTCTCTCCATCTCTCCCTTTCTCCCTCTTTCCCCTCTCTCCCTCTCTCCCTCTTTCCCCTCTCTCCGTCTCTCCCCTCTCTCTCTCTCCCTCCCTCTTCCCCCTCTCTCTCTTTCCCTCTCTCCCCCTCTCCCCCCCCCCTCTCCTCCTCGCTCTCCCCTTCTCTCCCTCTCTCCCTCTCTCTCTCCCCCCTCTCCTCCTCGCTCTCCCTCTCTCTCCCCTTCTCTCCCTCTCTCTCTCTCCCCTCTCTCTCCCTCCCTCTTCCCCCTCTCTCTCCCTCCCTCTTCTCCCTCTTTCTCTCCCTCTTTCCCCTCTCTCCGTCTCTCTCCTCTCTCCCCTCTCTCTCCCCCCTCTCCCTCTCTTTCTCCCTCTCTCTCTCCCTCTCTCTCTCCCTCTCTCCTCCTCGCTCTCCCCTTCTCTCCCTCTCTCTCTCCCTCTCTCTCTCCCCTCTCTCTCTCCCTCCCTTTTCCCCCTCTCTCTCTCCCCCTCTCTCTCCCCCCATCTCCTCCTCGCTCTCCCTCTCTCTCCCCTTCTCTCTCTCTCTCCCTCTCTCCCTCTCTCCCTCTCTCCCTCTCTCCCTCTCTCCCTCTCTCCCTCTCTCCCTCTCTCCCTCTCTCCCTCTCTCCCTCTCTCCCTCTCTCCCTCTCTCCCTCTCTCCCTCTCTCCCCCCCCCTCTCCTCCTCGCTCTCCCTCTCTCTCCCTTTCTCTCCCTTTCTCTCTCTCTCCCTTAGTTCAACGCAACACTTGCGGATAGACAACATTTTTGGTTTTTCTGTCGGGCGTATGAAGAAACAGTTTTCGGCGTGTGCCTACTTTTGAGCAGGCGACGTATAGCCGGTCATGGCTGATGCAGGGTGACAGTAAGTCGATAGCAGCTGCTCTCTTTCTTTTCAGAATAGCGTATCGCAACCCTCGGAGTACTCGTGAAAGTTCTGTAATAGTAAGTTACAGTAGGCCTACTCGTAGCTGGAAAAAATTAGTAACTCGGCTGCTGAAGGAAATGAACATGACCCACTATCACGAACAGCGGCAAATCCAACGATATTAAGTAGTGGAGATGTGGCGATTCATAGACAATACAACATCGTATAAGAAACACTCACCTTTTTGATGTGGAAATTTAGTAGGTGAGAAATGCGTTTTTCCAGTGGCTCCAAGAAACAAACATTTACGTGACCTTCTCGGTACACGTTGGCAGTAAATATTAATTGCATGTAAATAACTACTCGTTAATTTATTTTATTTAATGAATAGTACATTTGTATAGCTGTATAGACACCTTTGTATAGGCCGCAGAACTCAGGAAAGGTGCTTTTTAACACGGCAGAAAATTTGCCGTTTAAAAAGCGTGCTAACCGGGGATTTCGGTTAATGCGCCCGAGCGGTGAAAGAAAAACAACAGAATCGCCACACCTTTATATAAGCCGTTTGGCTCAAATCGTCAGAGAAAAGTAGCGGCTAATAGTCCATATTACGAAATTACGATATTACGATAATTAGTACTCATGTTAATTCGGTTGGCTTCGTTCGACCGAATGGAAAAAGAAAGACCGCTCTATAATTTATTTACCGTTACTACACATATTAATTCAGTTCGCTTCGTACGACCGAAATTCGTATGACGATAAAAGGAAAGACCGCTCTATAAGGCGGATAGACAGACAGACAACGATTGCCGTTTATATAGTAGATATATTAAAAAGAAAATACACAGTCTAAATAATAAAAAACTCAAAACAAAGCTAGCATTCATTTGAAAATTCTTAATAAACAGATTAATAATCCCAGCAGCAACAGTATTACAATGTCTATGCATTCAGATATTGGACTATTTTGCTGACCTTGGACCAAGAAAGATAAGCACCAGTATCACCCAGCAGATGGCTAGGCAAACAACCATAAGAGGAGTTGCAAAGAGCATCCAACTTCCAAAGGTTACATCATCGCTATCCGGGAAGTACCTGTAACAGGCCCTCAACCCGTATGACACTATTAAAGGCTCAAGATCTGCATGACAGAATTTCCACATTTTTAGAATTTTGTTTGAAATTTCATAAAATTTGTGCAACAATATATTAGTTCCGCACCTAAAAAAAGAAGCAGAACATAATGTGAATGTGTGATTACTTTTTATTCCTTGTATAATTCATCTTAATGATGAGTGTCGCATAGCGATGTACTGAAGTTTCATATATGAGTGCAAATCAAAGGATGGCTAAACAAGTCACTGAATAAAAGCAAAAACTAATTTATCGTACATCTGGACCAACACATTGACTTTTGGCTAAACAGTTCTTAGCTCCATGAGCAATGTTTAAAAAAATGATGAGAGGAAAACCCCTCAGCCTATTTACTGAGTGATCAGCTTATCAGATGTCTTCTACATGCATGTATACTGAAATTTAGTAAACTAATGTGACGGTAGCCATTATTTATCACTATGGATCATGAAATTCAGAGTTGCTTTCTTTTTCATTCTAGTTAAAACTAGAAAAAGAGTTAACAACACTTCTTTTTATATTTCAGCTCAGTTTATTAAACTCACATGTACGTTTGTCTGAACAAAAGTTTAAAAATAATTTATTTTGAACCACTAACGTTATTTACTGTCACTATCATGGCAAATTGATTTTCTCTTAATAAATAGTAGTTGAAGCTATTTTGAAGCTAAAGGGGTTAATATCTCACTCAGGCAGCTCATAAGCTGTAGTCACATTTTGTTATATAACTTACTAAAGAGACAAAAAAGAAATCTCAAAGTGCAATGTAGCATAGCAAGTAATGTCTAAGCACTACTTTGAAGTTATCCTACCAGGCATAAATGAAAAGTAATTACCAAAAAAGAGATGATAACTTTCTACTAGAGCACTCACTCGTTCATAACTCGGCCAATGATAAGGTTGGGCCCAGTGCCTGTCAGTGTGCCAGTACCTCCTATATTGGCTGCATAGCAGACACACAGTGAGACTGCCTTGCCCAGGTTCTGAAACTTTGGGCTCATATCCTCGGGAGATATGTTGTCATTGTCTGGGCTATAAATGGGTTATGAGACAATCAAGGGGGAATGACTCTAATTCAACGCGTATCTGTATTTGCAGACCATACATTCTTGCATAGTTTGGTAAAGAGCAAAAAAATGACAACATGAGATAGTTTGATCACAAGGTTTGACATCCAACATAATGATGATTCACTCACAATAGATACATATGTAGCAGCTTCTGGTGTAACAAGGAGAATGTCAATGTGACCAATCAAGATTAATAATCACTCATTTACACTTTGTGATTGTAGATGTACACCTACACTAGCTGTAGTGCCTACTAAAACTCTATACTGATTGTAATAATCTTGTTGGTCATGTGAGTTTAAGCATTTTTCTTCACTCATGGACACTTTTTTGTATAGGTTCAGCCCAATATCCAACAGCCCAATCTAAGGAGACTCAACCATGATGTAAATAGCCCCTCCCCATCAGTACCAAATCTGCCATACTATATTATTTATGTACTGCTGTTAGTATTGGCACAAACCAAGAACTGGTTGTCATATCTGAATATAATCAGATGTAAATGTGCTTTTGGTAATGCACATTTATAATCAGTCATATTCAGTTATTCAATTATCACTCTACATATGAATTTAGTCCTTCACTCTGTTCATGTTTATCAAGCACTCTATATGTCTAACATCGTAAATTCTTACCCTTTGTCTTTTATATGAACTTCTTCCACATCATCTGACTGGCCATTTGGTTTAAGCTCGTAGCCATTTACTGAAAGTAATAAATGAATAGGAGTTGCCTACACCTGACAAGTCGAGAGTTTTACAGCTGAAATGTGACTCAATCTTTCCTTATTGAAATGTTTGTTCATTGATTATATAGGCTCAAAGGTTTCAAGGGCCACAATTAACCTTGCTCTTTTTTATTCTTTTGCCCAAATAACGCATTTTTCATTTTGGAAGGCTAGGTTGGCGTGTTTTTGCAAAATTGATTACAGAACACGCAAACTTTTTTAAAGCAAAATAACTTTTTTAGAGTCTTGTATGTCCACGAGCAGTAGCGTTGGCTAATGACAGATATGAATGATCCTAGCAATTGTAACTAACTGCATGTGGTCATCTATAAACACTGCTGACTAAAAACTTCATACTATTGGTGATACATATCACAGCACTGGATTAATATTTCTATGATTTTTGTAAAACTTTGTTTTGTCAAGTATTAGTAACAGTCACATCCTAGTACTGATATAGACGCAGACTATAAACCAATAAAATGAGTTTGGCAATATCATTGAATATCTTAGTGCACTGCTATTGAGATATTTGGAGTTATCTCATCTTCGTACTGTTCTAATTTTTCCTAATCAGACAGTAAACTCATAACCTTTTCTTTTAGTTACAATAAAATCTCAAATTGCCCAACGTTTATCTTTTATCTATACAGTGCACCATCAGGATACAATTATAATCCATTCTAGGGTTGGTATCGTAGAGAGGGATATAGAAACCATAGTAATTACATAATGCAAACATCTCTTGGTAAAAATTATTAAAATTCTATACAAGTACTGTACATATTAAAAACTAGTAACAAAATAGTATGTTAACTTTAGTAACTATAGTTACCTACAGTAACTTTAGTATATTTAGTGCATTTATTGGTTATGATCTGCATCACAATGTAATTGCATAATGCTATGTATAGTACGTACCGTAGAGAGTTTTTACTTTCAAGACAGACGAATGGATAACACAAACTTTGAATTCACCTCAAATAAGTTTAGCTTACTAAACACAGTCTTAAAGCTAAGTTTTAAAATTAAATTAAGTGTGTATTTGTCTCAGTAAATGAAATAAAAATTTTTGTATACTTTTAATGTATGTTTGTATCTTTGTATACTTTAGTATGTATTTACTTATTTATTTATTTATATAACTATTTTACTGAATTTCAACTTTTTATCACAAAAGTTTTATCACCTATTAGTTTTTGGTTTCGTAGTCAATATAATTTTAACTGATATCATTGAAACCTTTTTTAACCTAATTCGGCAGGAAAGCCCAAACGATGCTTTTTCCGTAATAAAGTGGATTTTTGTTAGCAGGTTAAGGGAAGTTGGCTGACCACTGACTTTCTGTTTGAAGGGATTGCAACTCCAACTTTGCTACAGGTTTAAAGGGAAAATATTACCGTTTTACTCACAAGGATTGCTGGACTGAGAAAAGTCGGTCATCGTGTTTCTTTCAGGCGTTAGGAAAATGTCTTTGGTAAACAGCATTTCAGCGTCGTTGTTATTTTGACGTACATAATAGGCACACCACACCGACTGCCAAACTCGAACTCGGGCAAAAATCTTGTTGAATTTGTATGGTGAAATAAGATTCGTATTGTGAAGTGAAAAATTCTCATGTTCCATTTCGTAAGGCAAAATAATCGTATACCCTAGGACACTTATGTATTCGCCTCATCTAACTTTCGCATTTTCGCGGAGTCATCCTCTCGCGAGAATTTCATGTGCAAAACTAAACTGTCATAACGAACAAGCGAAAACTCGAAATTAAATAGCTTTGTTCATTGATAGTCAGGCCTGTATTCACTGGCTGCAAGTTGGAGCGGCTATTGTTAGGCAACTAGTTATGAATACCTAGGGGTGTAGAGGAGGCGGTGTAAGCCCCCAACAGGTTTCTCTCATGTAGGGCCTCAGCTGGGCCTCTCATGTAAAGTTTTAAAAAATTTTATCAGGAAGTATTAACATTTTCCTATTTTTTGAGATTTGTTTTGTTTTAGGTGATGTGACTGACGAGACGTTTTTAAATTAAAATAGACAAAACTTGACCACAGTTAAAACGCTCAGAAAAAGACATCTTTTTCTTTTGAGCGTTTTAACAAAGATCAATTTTGCAGATTTTATTTTAAGTTCATTCGGAGGTTTTTACGCTTTCAATGGGACATGGGCAAGCGGGTGTTTGGTAAAACTTGATCTTTTGCAAGCCTTTATAAAAGTCGTTAACAAGAATATTTTGCCGCTGATGATGATAATAATGATACCTAAGAACTACTAAAAGTTGATGTTTGTCTCTATGGCTTGGAATAGTGATATTCTACAGCGTTAAAAACTGTCTCCATAGCCGTTGGGCAAATAAATTTTTGAATAAATGATGCTGAGGTCGAGTTATCTGAAGCAATTTATCATTGCGTTGGAACTGACCAAACAAATCTGTTCGAGTTAACCTTGTGTTTGAGATGAAATGTTGCATTTTATCCAAGGGCGAGTTATCCGAGTTTGACTGTACTTAGCCGTGAAAAATTCCCAAAAAGTTGGGGCGGCTAGCCGGCCAGCCGCCCCAGGGAATACGGGCTTGTTGATAGTCCAAAAAACAAATGGCAGCAAGCGATCAAATTGCAATATCGACCTTGCCCACACCATTCTACCTGCGGCTCACAATTACAAACTAGTCCCAAATTGAATTTTTTTTCTTACCGGTGAACCAGACCCGTATTCCCTGGGGCGGCTGGCCGGCTGAGCCATCCGAACTTTTTAGGAACTTTCGGCGGCTAAGTACAGTCAAACTTGGATAACTCGCCCTCGGATAAAATGTAACATTTCATCTCTTACACAAGGTTAACTCGAACGAATTCGTTTGGTCCGTTCCCACGCAATGATAAATTGCTTCAGATAACTCGACCTCAACATCATTTATTTGAAAAGTTATTTGCCCAACGGCTATGGAAACGGTTTTTATCGCTGTAGAATATTACTTTAATCGAAGCCATAGAGACAAACATCAACTTTTAGTAGTTCTTAGGCGTCATTATTATCATCATCAGTGGCAAAATATTCTTGTTAACGACCTTTATGAAGGTTTTCAAAATATCAAGTTTTACCAAACATTCGCTTGGCCATGTCCCATCGAAAGCGTGGAAACCTCCGTATGAACTTAAAATAAAATCGGCAAAATTGATCTTTGTTAAAACGCTAAAAAAAAAGATGTCTTTTTTCTAAGCATTTTAACTGTGGTCAAGTTTTGCCTATTTTAATTTAAAACGTCTCGTCAGTCACATCACCTAAAACAAAACAAATCTCAAAAAATAGAAAAATGTTAATACTTTTCGATAAAATTTTTTAAAACTTCACACGAGAGGCCCGGCTGAGGCCCTACAGAAGAAAAACCTGTTGGGGCTTACACCGCCCCCCTCAACACCCCCAGGTGTTCATAACTAGTCGCCTAACATTAGCCGCCCCAACTTGCAACCAGTGAATACGGGCCTGCCGTGAACTGAACCTGAGGAATCTAATTATGTTTGTTCCACTGCATTTATTTTCACATCACTATATTTTCGCACTCATCAGAGCTGCGAAATTAAGTTGCAGTAAAATTTTACTCTGTATGCTGCTCACGAAACTAAATACTAGCGAGATATAAGTGTCCTAGGGTGTCTCAATATCTCACAGTAAATACTACTGTAAGATTTGTCGTAAAGCGGATTATCATGAAATATCATGATCTGACATATTTTAATAAGAATTCGTGGCCAAGGATAATTTCATGAAATTTCTTGACGAGTCAGATTGCCATAGGATTTGACAGCGCAGCGTATTATCATGAATAATCATCATCTGACATACATCTGAATTACATACAGCTCTGTTTCTTAAACTATAGTAGTCACAGCTTTACATACAGCTTTGTTTCTTAGACTATAGTAGTCAAAGCAAGACATACAGCTCTGTTTCTTAGACTATAGTAATCACATAATTACATACAGCTCGGTTTCTTAGACTATAGTAGTCACAGCTTTACATACAGTTTTGTTTCTTAGACTATAGTAGTCACAGCTTTACATACAGTTTTGTTTCTTAGACTATAGTAGTCACAACATTACATACAGCTCTGTTTCTTAGACTATAGTAATCACAGCTTTACATACAGTTTTGTTTCTTAGACTATAGTAGTCACAGCTTTACATACAGTTTTGTTTCTTAGACTATAGTAGTCACAACATTACATACAGCTCTGCTTCTTAGACTATAGTAGTCACCGCATTACATACAGCTCTGTTTCTTAGACTATAGTAGTTACAGCATTACATACAGCTTTGTTTCTTAGACTATAGTAGTCACAGAATTACATACAGCTCTGTTTCTTAGACTATAGTAGTCACAACATTACATACAGCTCTGTTTCTTAGACTATAGTAGTCACAGCATTACATACAGCTTTTTTTCTTAAACTATAGTAGTCACAACATTACATACAGCTCTGTTTTTTAGACTATAGTAGTCACAACATTGCATACAGCTCTGTTTCTTAGACTATAGTAGTCACAACATTACATACAGCTCTGTTTCTTAGACTATAATAGTCACAATATTACATACAGCTCTGTTTCTTAGACTATAGTAGTCATAACATTACATACAGCTTTGTTTCTTAGACTATAGTAGTCAAAACATAACATACAGCTCAGTTTCTTATAGTAGCCACAACATTACATACAGCTCTGTTTCTTAGACTATAGTAGTCAAAACATAACGTACAGCTCAGTTTATTAGATTAGAGTAGCCACAACATTACATACAGCTCTGTTTCTTGGACTATAGTAGTCAAAACATAACATACAGCTCAGTTTATTAGATTAGAATAGTCACAACATTACCTACAGCTCTGTTTCTTAGGCTATTATAGTAGTCACAGCATTGCATACAGCTCTGTTTCTTAGATTAGAGTAGTCACAAAATTACATACACTCCTGTTTCTTAGATTATGGGTCTTTCAGCAAGCTCATCCATATCCTTACTGGTATAATGCACATGTCTAACTAAGATTTCCAATTGGAAGCTTGGTATCTTCGAGGAGCATATTATATATTATATATCACCAGCATGGACAATCTTATGGGTGTCAATAGAACCTTCAAATTCTATCAATGCTAACAAATACCACCACGCACTAGCAACAGTGTTCAACTTGCCTGCTGCGTTTTCTGCCTTCTTCTGCTTCCACATCTCGACTATAACTGCATGAGCAATTGGAATCATCATGGCCGTAGTAGCGGTATTGCTGAGCCACATGGACAGGAAACCGGTAACAATGATGAAGCCAAGCAATAACCTAAAATTTAAACCACTGCATTAACATTATATAAGTTATATAGTTATCATATAAGTTAACATTATATAAGTTATATAGTTATCATATAAGTTAACATTATATAAGTTATATAGTTATCATATAAGTTAACATTATATAAGTTATATAGTTATCATATAAGTTAACATTATATAAGTTATATAGTTATCATATAAGTTAACATTATATAAGTTATATACTTATCATATAAGTTAACCTAATAAGTTACCTGCCTCTTCATTTAAATATCATTCTTAAGTAAGTACGATTTGATAGAAGGAAATTCTCAATATATTTTTAGCCGAAAGGTTGTGATAGAAGAATTCCTCTGCAGCAGTTAATTAATATGCCTATTTAACCATAATTACGATTGGCAGCTAGTAACGTCATACGTAGCATTCTAGATTTATATAGCATGGGAAGATAATGTAATCCTTACTATCTGTGTACACACAGGCTTGGCAGGTAGTCAACAGGTAAGCAAGCACAGTCAGATAGGCTTATGAAAACCTTGGATGTCTGCCAGAATGTACAAAGAGGTCTTCTTTTTAGTAAAAACCAATAGCAAAGGCGCGAGCTGTTTGACTGTGGCATCAGATTTATTTTTGGTTTGGCAGGATGCCAATGAATTAGAAACTTCCATGTTTACTGTGTGGAATTTTTTCAAGTTACTAATTTTATTAATAATTTAGCCTGTCATAATGATGCATCAGGCGAATAGCTCAAGGTCAAATTTGGTCAGCGAAAATGCACTTTCACAGTTTAGAAACACTACTACAATACTCACATAAAAACTTGGTAATAACTTAAAAAAGCTTAAATCGTACTATATTTAGGTAATTATATTGATTAATTTTAGTTTTATACAAATTGAATCTCAGTTTTTCTTAGTTTTTGAAAAACAGTATAGTTACGAAAACAGTCAAATGTGAATTTTCAAAAAAGTTTAGAAGACCGTTAAATCTTAAAATAATACCTAATTTGATTACAGTTGATGACTAGTTTTGGGTATAAAAGATCTATATATGTAGAAAGGTTTGAAGGTTGAATGGGTGATTCAATGAGTGCTAGTGGACAGACTCCTTCCTTGATATCATTTATAACGAGGCGGAGTGATACGATCAGAATGATTTACTGTTTGAAAGCAAGCGGGCGTCTTTGCAAATGGTAATTCACTTGCCACTAATGACTGTAGCTAAAAGGAACATAATTCCATAATCAATAGGATTAACAAAGTGGACATCTTAAGCCATTACGCTATCTACTTCAGCGTTGACAGACCTTCTGAAAAACACTGCTGAAGGTTGAAGGCTAATATGAGCATAATGGTAAAGTTGACCCTGAGCTGAAGTTTGTATGAGCAACAGCAGCATGAAAGTACTCTAAGAGTTGTGGAGTTATCTTCCTCTGACAATCACAAAAGCGTCTAAAGCAAGACCAGCTTTCTATCAACATTATGACTAGAAATTGAAGCAGGGGCTTAAGATGTTTAAAGCCATGTGCAGGCTGATATGCCATGAACTTGTACAAGCATATTATTATTTAGCACTGTATTATATCAAGTAATGCGATACAATATAGTATTAGCAACATAATGTAGCGCATTTGGCAAAAGTATCACATTAACCGTTATACAAGTTTAGAGTTGAGTCTTCAATCAGAGTGGTGGGAGAGAGAGTATCAATCATTAATTATTCCTATGCTCTGCAAGACTCAGTGCAACTCTGCCGAACTCTGCACAACTCCCGCAACTCTGGACAACTCTGGGCTACTACATTTACCTGCCACTGTTTATAAGATGTTTTTTATTACCAGTGCCATGCCGGGCATTCATCTAGTACATAAATATCATAAATATGTGGTGCAACTGCAGCATGATGGAGAATGTGACGCAAAAAGCCTGTGTCAAGCGCAGATAGATATTTTTCCTTGTTAGTCAGCTCTGGTAGTCGTATTCATAGTCTTTCAGTTTCTGATATTTATTACCATTGCAAAGTATATTTGTAATTCGACACAAAATTCCCTCTAGTTTACTAATGATTACGTGAAACACACACAGGGCAAAGAAAGCCAACTGCCTTGCTTCTAGCATGCTCAGCCTCTTGACATAGCCTCAGCATCCGTCAGGGTGTGAGCATTGATATACAAGTGATACATTAGTACACCACATCAAGTTCCGTTGCTAAAAATATTCCTCACTAAGTGGCTACTTAGGAAGATAAATAAGGAAGCCATTGCTTGATTAACTGGAGAATGCCAACATGTCTCTTGCAAGTATTCTATGCGCAATGTTAACATGTATGAGTGGGCACCAATGTGGTGTAAATACATAGCTGAGGACCTAGCTACGAGATGTGATAGAGTAATTCTAGGACAAAACACGCAATTATTTTAATCATGATGACTTAAATTTGGACATCCTATGTTGACATATTTAATATAATTATCCATAGCGAAGGTCAAGGTCCTTGAATCAGAAGACAGTAATCATACCTTTTGCACATCAGTCTTATGCAAAATATATTTGAGTTGGAGATATAAAAGTGACGGCATATTCTGCTGACTAGAGTTGGTTTGCTCAAAGGTTTGAGTGTTGTAGTTTATGGTATTCCATTGTCATTAGAGTGGTAGTGTAGAAAAAGATTTATTCAAATGGCTAAAAAGGCCATTATTCTCCCATTGACTTCCTTTTAATAATTTTTTTTAATTGAACAAAAAACCAAATGCTTATAGAATAGATGCAATTAAAAGAAAATTCTTTTGTAATGAGAATATGTGAAACATTTCCTGTCTGCACTTAATTTAAAAACTAAAGGCGAACAAGCCCTGATTGTAACAGAGGTAAGATCTCAGCATCGCTGACTTATTGTATAAGAAGCAGCTGTATTGTAACAGAGGTAAGATCTCAGCATCGCTGTCTTATTGTATAAGAAGCCGCTGTATTGTTCATTTAAAATACAGAGAAGCCTTGTCATGCACATCAGGTAATTCATTTTTGCATAACACCACCTGGCTAATCATAACAGTAACACCTGTTCTAATAAGAAGAATTTCACTATGTATATTACTATCAGTTCTGGAACATATTTATACAACAATCTACCATTGTGGGTTGTATTTGTTGATATACGTATTTAAAAACTACTCAACTTTAAAAATGTAGCTAACTTTTAGATATCTAACTGAAAAACTTAAAACTGATACTTCTGATGATTTAAAGATAACGCCACTTAGGAGTTATCCTTTTATTTAAAGATAACACCACTTATGAGTTATCCTTTTATTTAAAGATGACACCACTTAGGAGGAGTTATCCTTTTATTTAAAAATTGAATTCTGCCCAGTTTGTGATTATTAATGCATTTAGCTTATCTCATAATCAAAATCTCAGATAATAATATAACGTAGCAAACTTGTCTCAGGTACTTTACTTCATCTCTGTAGCCAACAAGTATTTGACAATATTCTAATACCGCTGGTAAAGTTGTTAATCTTTGGTATAAGTCAAACACTTGACTTATAGCTGCATGGTATTATTATTAGAAGAGGCTTTTATATGTCTGTGATCCTAAGATCAAACAAATGAGAACTCCATGCTGACAGTGAAAAGCGATAATCTTACTACCAGTAGAGCGTACAAGCCTGATTATAACTTGTGATGGCGCTGGGTATTGAGCTTGTCATAGACAGGCAAGTTGGTGCTCAGGATAACTAGTAGGGATGAAAGACTGTGTCTTTGGTTAGATGCTATTCAGCCTGACATAGCATCTATACAATGACCAGGTTACAGCACTTCTTGTGTTGACAGTCTACCAGGTTACAGCGAGCCGTGTGTCAACTGACCACCAGGTGACCAGGTTACAGTGAGTCGCTTGTCGACTAACTACCAGGTAACAAGGGTTACAGCAAATCACGTGTCGACTGATTACTAGGTGATCAGATTACAGGGAGTCGAGTCGTGTGTCGACTCGCTACGCAGAATACTAAGTAGATTTATACTCACATTTTTGGTTTTGTCCCTACTATGATGAGCACCCTCAATGCTATCCTTTTGTGCAAGTTCCACTTCTCTATGGCCGTAGCGAACATCAACCCTCCAACAAACAGGAAGTTTAGATCCTGCAAGCAGCACGGCAGCCATTTCACTAAAAGCCTCAAGCCTGGTCTTATGACTTTTTTACTCTTCTTATAGAATCTTCGCTATTTGGTTATTTACCCTGTTATCTTTCATAATTATTTACCTTTTTAGTTAAATTTTGGAAAACAACGAATATCATAGCAGATAATGCATATTATATTATATATCATATTATATTGTCAATCTCTTCCTTGTAGACAGTTCAAATGTACAGCTAAAATATGTCATACCTTAGTACATGCTTGGGAAGGTGCCAAAAGTGCCAAGACACTGGGGGTCACACAAATTTTCGTGTCGCCTGAGCTAGTGAGTGCACTGAACAATACTAATAATTTGTTTATACTATACATATAATTTGAGAATTCTTTTATGCTATCCAAGTGTTAAAGAATGTTGTTATAATGAACTAACACAACAATAATCACGTTGCAACTACGTACAATACAATAGTTGAGGTGGAATTGCTCAGGAATTGCTGGCGGGGTTACTCTTTTTAATCATCAAGCGTTTATTGGACTCGGAATCCAGGTTTTACCTATCCCTGTGGGCATGCCCACAGTCATGCTGACTGTGGGCATGCTGATTGTGGGCATGCTGACTGTCATGCTAACAGTCATGCTGACTGTGGGCATGCTGACTGTGGGCATGATGACAGTCATGCTGACTGTGGGCCTGCTGACTGTGGGCATGCTGACAGTCATGCTGACTGTAGGCTTGCTGACTATGGGCATGCTGACTGTGGGCATGCTGACTGTGGGCATGGTGTTTGTGGGCATGCTGACAGTCATCCTGATTGCGGGCATGCTGACTGTGAGCATGCTGACAGTCATGCTGATTGTCAGCATGACTGTCAGTAATGTGGGCACGTTAAAGATCCACCTCTGTCCTTCGCACGTTGGGCACGTGAAATTGCTACCTGGCTCTGTCAGACTCTGAAAGTGTTGCAAAATGCATCCCTTTGGGTTAATCTGACAGTTCCAGAAGAAGCCCTTGATAAGTGTTAGAACCACCCAAGGCAGTTTATAAAAACTAGTGTTGGCGATGTGTTTCTCTACTAAACATGAGAACACTACCAAGCATTGTCACCACATGACAAAAGCATGCCATTACAAGGACATGCTGACAGACATGCTGACAGTGGGCATGCTGACTGTGGATGTGCTGACAGTCATGCTGACTGCAGACATGCTGACAGTCATGCTTACTGTTGGAAGGCTGACAGTCAAGGGGGATGTTGAGTAACTTGGACGGCTAGAAACTAGCCAACCAGAGCAAGATGTGCCACCCGGAGCAGCTGCAGACTATACGCACCTGAGCTATACTACATTTATATGTTAATTATTGAGGAAAACCAGGGTTTTCAGATCACTAGCTTTGGCTAGTGTTGGACCATGGCCAACAAATTAGCATTCGCAGAAACTATCTGTTCTCACCTAAATAGATAGTCTTCTGTACTACTAAGAAGAAGAGACAGTGCGTATAAGAAATTATTCCATCATGGAATTACAAACTTGGAGTGCTGGAGAAAAAGTAGTTATTAACTCTTGTTACCCTGTAGGGCATCGGATCGCCTCATGTCCTTCAGTTGGTGGCTTCAAGGTGCAAACATATTAGCTAATATGAGTATAGCAGAGAGGTGCTCATGAATAGGGTGTGAAAGGAGAGATGGAAGAAAGCTTGGAAGGGCAATATTAGGTTACATGTTGACATATCTTCTCAATGAACATACGTGTAGATCAATAAAACATCATTCTCTATTGGTTTACAGCATACAGTATGCTGAGAAAAGTAGTGCTTGTATTACAGGATTAGTGTAGTTCTAACATTAAGCAGTCATGTGTGATCGTATCTACATTTGTGTATGATCCTATCTACATTCGTGTCTAATCGTATCTACAGTCATGTCTGATCGTATCTACAGTCGAGTCTGATCGTATCTACATTCGTGTGTGATCATATCTACATTTATGTCTGATCATATCTACAGTCATGTCTGATCATATCTAAATTCGTGTCTGATCGTATCTACTTTCGTGTCTGATTGTATCTACATTCGTGTCTGATTGTATCTACATTCGTGTCTGATCGTATCTACATTCGTGTCTGATCATATCTACATTCATGTCTGATCGTATCTACATTCGCGTCTGATCGTATCTACATTCGTGTCTGATCATATCTACATTCATGTCTGATCATATCTACATTCGTGTCTGATCATATCTACACTCATGTCTGATCGTATCTACATTCGTGTCTGATCATATCTACATTCGTGTCTGATCATATTTACATTCATGTCTGATCGTATCTACATTCGTGTCTGATCGTATCTACATTCGTGTCTGATCGTATCTACTTTCGTGTCTGATTGTATCTACATTCGTGTCTGATCATATCTACATTCGTGTCTGATCATATCTACTTTAGTGTCTGATCATATCTACATTCATGTCTGATCATATCTACATTACTGTCTGATCGTATCTACATTCGTGTCTGATCATATCTACATTCATGTCTGATCGTATCTACATTCGTGTCTGATCATATCTAAATTCATGTCTGATCGTATTTACTTTTGTGTCTGATCGCATCTACTTTCGTGTCTGATCATATCTACATTCGTGTCTGATCGTATCTACATTCGTGTCTGATCATATCTACATTCATGTCTGATCGTATCTACATTCGTGTCTGATCATATCTAAATTCGTGTCTGATCGTATCTACTTTCGTGTCTGATTGTATCTACATTCGTGTCTGATCATATCTACATTCGTGTCTGATCATATCTACATTCATGTCTGATCGTATCTACATTCATGTCTGATCGTATCTGCGTTTGTGTCTGATCATATCTATATTCATGTCTGATCATATCTATATTCGTGTCTGATCGTATCTACATTCGTGTCTGATCATATCTACGTTCATGTCTGATCATATCTACATTCATGTCTGATCGTATCTACATTCGTGTTTGATCGTATCTACATTACTGTCTGATCATATCTACATTCATGTCTGATCGTATCTGGACTTGCATAAAATATTTTGCCTACCGTCAGGTAGTTGACTGCAACAGCCTTAGAACTCATCAGACCTATCATGGGAGCGAGGAAAAGTGGAATCAGTGCGGTCGCTGCCAGTGGAAGGGCTTCCGTGCACCAGTATATAGCCATCAATAAGAGGATGTATGCACATTTCGATATCTGTAAATTTAAATAACAGAAAAGATAGTAAAAACAGTTTTAAATTGTTTCTTTCTCACACAAAGCACATGAAGTTAATTACAACGTATTTGAGCAAAGCACGCTGGATTTTATGACTGTCTAGGGTCTAGGATCTAGAACTCTAGGTTGGAACAGTGAAATATTATTATTAAGCACCAATTATTAAAAATTAGCAATAGCCTTAGTGAAAGCCTAAAATTCTGCCTGACCTGTCAAAGAAGAGCAAGGTGTATTGGTTAGTTTATCTAACAAGCTGACAAAAATTCCATGGAGAACACATCAGCAACTAAAACACCCTGTACAGTAGAAACTCCTATAACACAAACCTCCTATGGTGTAAATACACTTAACCTATAGAGTTTATGTAAAGGCTTTGATTCATATTATGTAACAAATTTCACATAACGTAGTGTCAAATCAGTGGAAGTTCTCAATTTTGATTTAAAAATGAGAATCTTGTAGTTAGTCTTAAAAAATATCCCTTCTCTTTTGCTGCATCTGGTAGAGAAAACGACTTATATTTTCATTTTATATACAAGTACCATGGCGGTGCAGTTCGCCATGAGAAAACATCAGGTTGTGTCGATAAGGCACAAATAATAAGTAGATGAGAAATTGTTCAGAAATACTTAAGGTGATCGATATGAGCATGTGTAACAGTGTTGGTCTACCAATCTCAATTTCATGAGTTGCAACAACGTCCAAAGTTATCTTGTATCCTAACATTGAACCCTGGAGACAGAAAGACGTTGGGCAAATCTGAAGACAGAGAGACGAAGCGCAGATCTGGAGACAAAGAGAAGATGGGCAGATCAGCACCGCAATCTTTATAGTAAAGATACTTTTGTTTTACTTTATTGTAGACACATCAAATATTTTTTGATTCTTTTTCTTTTGCAGAATAGACTTTTTTGTTTAAAAAAAAGTAAACAAATCGTTATAATATGACATCAAAGGTGTAAAGACTTATTGCAAAATTACCGCAGTTAGATATCATAAACCGAGTGAAAGCGATAAGACAAAGGAGAAAAATGGTCGATACATACCAATAAATATGCAGTTGCTGTACTGTACAGCCCATAAATTCAAGTTGAGTCTAGGTTTTTCTTTTTTCAAGGGCGAGAGAATTGAGTTTGAAAAGTTATTGGAGCGGATTAGAGTTATTGGAGCGGATTAGGATGGATTAGGCAATTTGAATGTATTTTACTGTTCTTATTACGTAAAATCCATATAACGTATAAATTCCTGGAATGGATTATTTGTATTGCAGCGCCTACCGCATTTGCTTAAATTTTGTTTACAGAATGCCAGATGAGCCAGCAATGCATTAGTATCATAGTGCATTAGTGCATATTGGTGCATTAGTATCATATCATAGTGCTTCAAATTGCAGCACTTGTGCATTTACAGATAGCTGGACACTTGTGCATCTACAGATAGCTTAATACTTGCATTTTTACAGATAGCTGGACACTTGTCCATTTACCGCACTTGAGCATTGAAACTTTGTTGCCTAGTAAAATATTGTAACTATTAAAGTATTTAAACAAGAATAAGGCCTTTGGAGCTAAGAGTCTATAACCAGAATTTGACTGCAGCTACAAAGTTAACCTTGGCACTTCTAAGATAATCCGGGTTATAATAGGAGAACACTTCACAATAACACAGTTTACAACTTTACATATACATATAGATTAACTCGAGTGGCCAATTAAGAGATCATGCACTCAGACAGATTCATCATATGGTCAGTCTCACCCTATGACTGCTTCTGTTAATAATGGAGTTTGGACTGGCATCCCATGAGCTAGTGAGTCTTCCTGAACAGAAAGAAGCTAATGAAACTGAGCTAATGAAATGAGTTTATCAGGCAACAAGCCAATTTCATATGTTAGCTCTGTATGACCAGATAACTCCATATGCTAGCTCTGTATGACAAGGTTACTCCATATGTTAGCTCTGTATGACAAGCCAACTTCATGTGTTACATGTAGCTCTGTATGACAAGCCAACTTAATGTGTTACATGTAGCTCTGTATGACAAGCCAACTTCATTCGTTACATGTAGCTCTGTATGACAAGCCAACTTCGTGTGTTACATGTAGCTCTGTATGACAAGCCAACTTAATGTGTTACATGTAGCTCTGTATGACAAGCCAACTTCATGCGTTACATGTAGCTCTGTATGACAAGCCAACTTCATGCGTTACATGTAGCTCTGTATGACAAGGTAACTTCATACGCTAGCTCTGTATGACAAGGTAACTTCATACGCTACATGTAGCTCTGTATGGCAGTGAATTGGATTTATTTACTGTGTATGTTAGCTATTCATTTGAACACCACATTTTCCTTGATGTGCACTAACTTATTGTGGTTGTACAGAAAACAATGTTGCAGCAGATTTATCATCAAGCGAGAGCAGTCTCATAGATTTATTGCATACAAAGCTATTTGTTCAAACCTAGTCAGAAATCAAGTTTTAGAAGTGAGGCTAATGTACAGACCTTTGACCTTTGACATAGACAGAAAATACCGCTGCTTGTGTTGTGATTTGTGAGACCCCTTTTAATGTTTCGACTTAGCAAAGCATGTATTGTTATTGTTGGTAGTTGCCATAGTGAACTTGAAACACCTGGGGATCGGCATGCCTGTGGCAAAGCCATTTAACTGAGTATAAACTATTACCAGAGAAACACAACTGTTCCAGGGATAAATATAACCTAACAAATATTGTTAAATAAATGTATATTTTCAGTTTCCCAACAGTATAAAGATAGCCAAGTACTGCTCTGAGGCTAAAGCCAGTATTCCTCTGGGAACCATAGAGCGTTGTTTAAACTAATAGAGTGATTACAGCTATTAGACAATCTCAAGAGAGAGTCCCAGCGGAAGCTGATAAACAATTAAAGGCAATGCTGCCGGCATATAGAGAATCTTATGCATACTCTGAGGGCACTCCCTGAGGATACTCTAAGTTGGAGTTATCTAACATGTGCTAAAAGTCTGAGAGATATTTACATCTGGATATGTAAGAATGCTGAGTGTAAAATGACACCGTGTTTTCTTGTTCAAAGTAATAGTAGAATAAAAAAATGACTGATTCAACAAACATAAGAAGTTGTCCTCTAATACATCGGCGAATACAGATAAAATTTATTCATTGGAAAAACTTTAAAATTTAAATATTAAAATACATAAATGAGCAAGAGGGTTGCAAAGAGCTTCAAATATTGCGTATTTTATGCCTGAAAATTGGAGACAAAATACTAACGTTGCTTTTCTATGCCACAAAACTACAATACTGTTTTACCGTTCGTAAAAATGCTACACTAAATGGAGGGTATAATTTTATACCTTCTTAACCCTTTCACTACCGCACTAAATTCTGACTGAATGATTATTCCGCCCAAATTAATTTAAACAGATTTTCAAAAAATTGATATACCGCTAGTATTTATGCAATATCTTGAGAATCAATGCAGATATCATTTTAATGTAAAATGAATCTTATTCAGAAAAAATTTTCTACAAGATGAGTATAAAACTGTTTAGTGAATCCCACTCTCACAAAATTTCTGACGCTTCCTTTGCAGTGAAAGACGGCGTGAGTTTCTTATTACCATGACGATAGCGATTTGGTTTTCCCGTTTTGAAAAATGATTTGAAATGGAATTGCTTAGTAAAAAGATTTTGCTACAAGATTGGCAGCAAGGTTTTTTATTGGAGACAAAATTTGATTGGTTTAGCTAATATGTAGGCTTCGTAATGAAAAGAAAATTGAAATCCCATTGATTACAGTCTGTACTTGTATTACCGCGAAAGCCTATACATCGGCTTACATATACACTTAACCTGCGATGATATTATAGCCTGTGCTTTGATTTGCCAATTGTTGGAGCGTTCAATTTTTTATTTCATTTTAATTTTGAAGGCATATTTTTATTTTGTAACAGTATTCAACAGCGTTGCATAAAATATCATTGCGCTCATTGATGTATGCTACAGTTAGCAGCCAAAACTGGCTTTTTATGTGATAGAAGAAGAGTTACCAGTATCGGTCAATTGTAAGCTGAGCTAAGATTTGCTATCAAATAATATGTTATAAATCTGAAAATTGATAAATTATATAATAATAATCTATCAAATGCTACAAATATATATACAATAACCATACTTAAATACACACAAACGAACCATACTTATAATACATGCAGAAACAAAAATTAACATTTTTGAAACAAAAATATTAGCACAGCAAAGATTTTACGCAAAAATGATAAACTCAGCCACATAGGCGCTCAGCACAACTTTTAGCCTAAAACTAGTCATTCATATACCATCGTAAATGTAAAATGTTTTTTACATATGTCGAAGTAACAAGACCGCGGTGAAAAAGGAACTACTATTGGCCCGATACAGTAATTAATTATTTTTATGGCATTGCTTTTAAAGTTTTAACGAGAAATCGAAAAGCTTAGGAGTTGGAAAACGGACTTGGATACAAACAGAAACAATGAAAGAATTAATTGTTATTGCTGTAAACGAGTCATTATTAGTATGATTTTGAGGACATTTTTCAACTTACCCCTTGCTATTATGGGTTCGTAAAGATCAAAAAATGTGAAAGTGGTGGTCAAATGGAGGTGGCGTTCAAATGAAGGTGGCGTTTAGTTAGAGGTTTTATGATATATATACATATACCATAAAACCTCTACTTTTTCGTCGAAAAGGTTAAAAACATTTTTAACCTTTTCCGATGAATACGTTAAAAACTTTGATTGAACAGCATAAGAATGATTAGTAGCTGTATCAGGCTAATAGTAATTTCTTTTTAATGCATTCTTGATACTTTGAAGTAGGTGAAAAAAACTTTTGCATTTACTATGAAATCTGTGCTACTATGTATTTGGAAGCTAAAACTTTGAGGGTATTCTGATTACGCAATTCAAATGGCTTCCCGTAAAAGTTTTGCTCCGCTAAAAATTGTTTGGATGTTAATATCAACTAGCTCAGCTGAGCAGAAAAGAAACTGAGGTCAAAAGACACTGTGGAAGGTATTGAACAGCCAGAAGAATATGAAACATTTTCGAACGAAGGCAACAATCAGAACTCAACTGGCTGAGCAATTGATGCCAGTCTTTTTGTTTTAAAAATGCTAATAGTTGTTTTAAAGTGTTAATTTTTGTTTCTGCATGTATTATAATAATATATATATATATTATATATTATAATTATGGCTTGTATATGTCACTTGTTCTGGAATATATATTTGCAGCATTTGATAAACTATCATTATTGTAAAACTTACAAATGTGCAGATTTATAGCGTACTATTTGATAGCATGATTGCGGTAATCTGAACTCAGGTTACAATTGATCGGCGACCATAACTCCACTTCTATTGCAAATAAAAAGCTAGTTTTGGCTGCAAACTGCAGTAAACATATCCATGGGTGAAATGAGTTTTTTGGGTAACCTTGTTAAATATAATTATAAAATGAAAATATGCCTTCAAATTTAAAATGAAAAACAAAGAAAAGCTCCAGCAAATTGCAAAGAAGGCTATAAAATCATTGTAGGATAAGTGCAAGCAATAGATATCAACTGATAGAGAAACGTGTCAGCTTTTATGTGCATACTTAGTTAGTGATCTACGACAAGTTGGAAGTAAGCTAACAAATTTCTTGCCTCCAAAAGAGTTAATTTCGCACCACCTGAAGGAGAGTGCACAATATAGGCGACATACGATTTGCCTGCGAAAGGGTTAAATTTATCTTCTCAAAATTCTGACGAGGTGTTTAAAAAATACACCTCTAGTAAAGCGCCACTGTGAGAGAAGGGTCAAAAATAGAGCGCCATAGCTTTCAAATAAAGGTTTCACGGTAAATACATGTATATCCGCATATATACATACGTGTATATATAATATATACATTATACATGTACATATATATATTTATATATATATATATATATTTATTTATATATATAAATACATGTACATGTATTTATATATATATATAAATACATGTATATGTATATATATATGTACATACATATATATATGTACATATATATATATACATGTACATATATATATTTATATATATATATATATTTATATATACATATATATTTATTTATTTATATATATACATCTGATACCATTTTATTAGATGAAATACAGCAGAAAATTGTAATGATTAAATTAAGTTTATCAGTAGATGTTTTAAATTCCATTCTACATACTAAACAAATAGGTATTGTGAAGTCATTGTGAGAACTTGATGGCTCAGTTGATAGGATTGTAAGATTAGTCTAAACAGACTGGACTGAAAGTGTTATTAAGTATGTAACATTGGTAGGCAAACATGTCGACAAGCTTGTAGTCTGAGTAAAGGTACGTTGGTAGGCAAACATATGGACAAGCTTGTAGTCTGAGTAAAGTAGTCTGACAGTAGCTTGTAGTCCGACTTTTACAACAGCAGCCTTATGGCCAGCTGTCACAACTCACTAGACTGTCTGGTATTTCTGTGATGATGGGCAGGAGCAGCAATGGAGTCAGCAGAACAACAGCGAGTCTCCAATTGTTCAAAACCTGTCTCAGAGGTGAACTTGTTATAGCCTGGCTACTCATTTCCGTGCTGCGGGCCGGCAATGGCGTCTCATTATTTTTAGTCAGAGGTTCGCTGCTCGTCAAAAAGTCAAGATCTGATTGGTCAGGAGAATTATCTAAAAGCAATATTGTTTATCTGATGATTATGATAATAATGAGGCTACAGCTCTGAGCGAACTGCTGGTATATGACTAGCTAATTAGATGGCCATGTAACTACGGGGGGGGGCCATGTCTTCATGCGGCGTCCATGCCATTATAGCATTCAAAGCAACTGATCACGTTTCTAAATAGGTTCAAGTAGGTTGGTAATGCATTGACCTTAAAGGTTTTTTAGCTTTTAAAAGCTTGTAATCACATTTCCACATATTTTTCAACTACAACACAGCAGAGTAAGACATAGTGAATCTTTTGATACCAAATAACTGTAATGTGAATTTTGTTGCAAGTAAACCTTTAACGATTTTAGGACAACTATATTTGGCAAATGGCTTATTATCAAAGCTTTGCTGGCTCTAGAAGCTGATCAAGCCAGAGTCCTTCATGATACTTTAAGGGGTGGTCTCGTCTGAAAGAAGCCCAACTACAGCTCCCAACATTAATAGCGTCTGTTAGAAAAGACATCTAGAGCAACCCTTGCAAAAGCTTGCAACCGTACGAACAACTCAATATTATTATTAATACGCACCTAATATTTATTTATGGACAGTTTATTTTATTGTTGTTCAATATGTATCAAATGAAATCAATAAATAACAAGCCAGTATATAGCAAAGGACAATGTCAGTTTTCTGAATTTTATCCAAACTAGTGTAGCTGTTCCTCGCAATGTGTGACTAGTTCTATGAAATATACAAATTCTGAAACGAAAGAACAGACATAAGTCATAAGAGAGCACCAGTAGCACCTGTCACTGGTGCTACTGGTAAATGCCTGGGTAATACAAAAGTCTTTGGACGGAAAACTCATTTTTATTTAACATATATACAACATTTACCATTCTAACTTTTAGACTTCATATCATGAGAAAAGTGTTTTTTGTGCAGTTGGAATAAATAAAGAGAAAAAATAAAACAACTGTAAAGGTTTTCAAACTTTTTTAAACAACTGCAACATTTAAATTTCATATCATGAAAGAAGTATTTTGTAAAAAAAAATTAGGCGAAAAAATCAAACTGTAAATGTGTTTAAATGTAAATGTGAAATCATTTGCAAGTAATGGCTAAATATAGTCTGTTTTGCGACGATTACATTGAAAAATTATTTGGTATACGATTATATGATTTTAGTTCGTTTCAGCGTTGGCATCATAAGGCGAAAATATTGTATAGAAAGATATAAAAACCCGTAGTAATTATCTAATGCTATCACTGCCTCTTAAAAATTATCAAAATCATCATTAAAAAGTAGTAACCAAACAATAGGTTAACCTTAGTAACTATAGTTACCTACAATAACTTTAGTGCATTTTGTGGTTATGATCCGCAAAAAATGTAACATGACAATGTACCACGTGCAAAGTCCTTACGTTCAAGACAGTCGTGTTACATGATGCTGAATCTAACTTATATGAATTTGCTTACTAAACATACTTGAAGGAAGTTTTCATATGCATTTTAGTAAACTTTTAACTAAAAGTCTTATCACTTGTTTATTATCTGTTTGCAAACCCTTTTTTACCATAACGGATGACGCTGAACTGAGATATAATCGCCAAATTTAAATTTCGAGATAAATTATTGTTGATATCGTATGGCGAAAAACAAATTAGCCCTAGTACGGCGAGGACAGAAAAGCATCGTGTTTCATAGATTTCATAGTTTCAATGAATATGTCATTTAGCGTGGGCAATCAAGGAAAGTTATATTATAAAAGGTATACAGTATATGATAAGATCAATAAAAGTTAAGGACTGTATAGCTTATGGTTTGTTTTGTTTGTTTTATTTCATCAAAAGATATGAAAACAGAAAAAACAACAAAAGAAAATAATGATGAGGCCCAAACTGTGCCGAAACTAAATTCCGAAATCCAATCTGGTTTTCATGAATCAAATTATTACTTTCTAAATATTGCATTATTTGTGTGTTCAAGATCTTTTCCAGCATTTTGCTTATGACGGGCAGTATCGAAATAGGCCGATAATTTGAACAAAGCTTTACTGAGCCTTTTGTATAAATAAAGGTTTTACTTTAGCTATTTTAAGAGATTTTGTGATTTGGCCAATTTCTAAAGATTCATTAATTAATTTTGTCAAAGGATTGCAAATAGAGCGCGTGTTTTGGAAACTTGCGGTTGCGATCACCGTGAGTTCAATTTCAGCCAAGTTTTTCATTGCTCAATTCTTCATTTACAAATAGATCTTTAGTAATTACTACAGAGCTATAAATAGATCTTTAGTAATTACTACAGAGCTATAAATAGATCTTTAGTAATTACTACAGAGCTATAAATAAGCTCTCTAAGCTTATGCATATAGTACTTAGGAACGTTTACTAACAGTCTGTTGATATCTTTATTCTCTTACATATCATCACCTGAATCTAACTCTCCTCTCATCCCAACATATTAGTAAGGTTTTCTCAAAAAGCTATTCATAACAACTTACCTCCTCACAAAAAACCTTTAGATATAATCTTATCAAACACTGTGGCGAATGATAAATCAGCTACAAGGACATGCTATAACGTTGAAAGAGAATTGTTAGCCAGCCCTGACAGTGCGCTTGAGGACAGGTGTCAAAAAGCTTTGCCACTTTTGATTGGCCACATAGCAAAGGCGCAAAATCATCAGAAGATGAGAGGCTACTCCTAATTGCAATGGATACTTTCATAGTTTTATGTGACAACGGAATGTGGGTTGGTGCCATCTTCTTACCATAGTTGTTAGTTGTTACTGGAGCTGGTTTGGGTTGTAGCGAGACTAATACTGTCAAAGTATCATTACTCATGGCAGCTGAGCTAATACACCAATAGACTCAGCGCTGATGGTAGCAGGCTCATGCTCAATATTATTGTTTGCACTACAGGCCTTTTTGCTGAGTCGCTATTCAATTTGGAATCAATAACTGCAGCTGTTTTAGAAAAACAAACACATTTGCTTTCATTGTTGATTGATTATCTAAATGTTCAATACAAACTGATCACTCTATGGGTTCCTGTCATACATCTATGCTTAGTGTGGCCTGGACTATCATTGGATGGTTATACGAGGTATCTTTGGCAGTTTGAAGGATTACAAATTTCAGCTCATCAAACAGGAAACCATACTGTTTCCATTTCCCTTGTCAACAATACATTTCTAAAATGATGGTTAACAATGATAGCATTGTCATATATACAACTTGGTGTGTAGAGTTTATAAAGTACAGCAGAGGACCCACAACTGAAGAGACCCTCAGGAGGCTGGGTTTACTCTCCAGCGATTTTGCTAACAGCGGAAGAGACCACCAGGAGGCTGGGTTTAGTCACCATCAGGTCTGCTCACAACAGGTGAGACCAGCAGGCTGGGTTTACTCCCCAGTAGGTCTGCTAACAACAAAGAGACCATCAGGAGACTGGGTTTACTCACCAGCAGGTCTGCTAACAGCAGAGAGACCATCAGGAGACTGGGTTTACTCACCAGCAGGTCTGCTAACAACAGAAAAGAACACCAGGCTGGTTTACTCTCCAGCAGGTCTGCTAACGACAGAAGAGACAACCGGGCTGGTTTACTCACCAATTCTATGTTTGCTCGTCACAAGCAGCAGTTCAGGTTCTCCACTCATCATAGGTTCTTATCAGAGCTCTCTCTTCCTTCCAGACTCAGTAGAACTGTTAGCCTATTGTGACCGCACGCACGCCTCTAAAGAGCTCGGTCTTCTCCTCGCCGCTAGAAATACAGCACTATTTGTACATGCAACATGAATGCTGGCCTTTTCTCTCTCTTATTTGTAAAGACTTAATTAGCTTACAAGTAGATTGGCAATGATGTGGCTACAAGCCAATTGTTATTGCAGATTCTGTTTATGAGTAGTTACAGATACCAAAATACTCCTGATGCGCCTGAACATAAGAGCAGAAATATATTGACAACACTTTCAGGAAATACAAACATCATCGACAGCATATGCACCTCTCTTAAAATAGACTCATCGAGTTTATTATAGAAATTAGGAACTACCTATTAGGTATGTTGAAACTGCTATCAGGTATGTTCTTGTTAGAAAGCATGGTCTTACTATTGGATTAAAGTTTGCACTCACCCACAAATATATATCTGTAGTTTACTGACTGCATCTAATAAAATTGTGGTCATACATCATTTAGATCTAAGATATTATTGAACCTAAGAATACCTTTATACAACAAAACCAATGTCTGATTAATTTTAGAAAAACTATTATTCGCAAACATGGAAAGGACTTCAACTCAATACTGGTGCATTCCTGAAGACATGGAGATACAAGCAGGCATACCAAATGGCAATCAATTCACCAACAAATTACAAGCGACCAGAGCACAAATGTAAATTAAACAAACTACATCTTCATGTAAATAAAAAGGGAAAATGACGTGGTTGATTGTTTATGTTGAAAGCTCTGGTTTAAATGCACAGCCCGGTATCTAATTTATCATAAGTTCAAAACTAGTAATATGCGTTTATTGCAATAAGTTAAAGATGAGGGTTGGTGAGCCAGAGGTCTCTACATTTGGTCAAGTGCCAGCTAATGACCAATCCTCTATACCGAAGCCTTAGCGGTGCTAGCCAGCAACTAATGCCTAGGAATGATTGACATAAACTTTCCAACCTATGATTAAGTTTCCAAAACTTGAGTTACACTCTATACAGAACACAGCGCACTCACTTACCGTAAGTCCGACGCGTGAACAACAGAAGCTTTCTGCTATGCTATGATATGCCTGCGTAAATGTCAACCCATACCATTAGGACTACCACTAGAAGAAACCGGTGTCACTTAGCTCGCTTAAAAGGCTTAAAGCCCAAGCTAAGAAAATCAATTTTAACCAATGCCTTGAGACAGCCTTGTTTTGATGACTATTTAGCAGTAAAATATAGCAAACACGCTAAATTGAATTAGCAGTTGCATTATAATAATGCAATTCACCTACTTTTTCTTGTAGTAGTATTTAGCTACAAGCAGTATCGGTTATGCCTATTTGTACGCTATGCCCATGATGAATGGTTTATCCAAATAACTGTAGAAGCGTAGACAATGCTGATATTGTTGCTGTATTATGAATACATTGAATTTGGTAATAAAATCAAAACCCATGCTTTCAGTAAACAATTAATTCATCGATCTGAACAATGTTCATTCCAGTGAGCAATGTTTTCGCCGACCTACTAGACTTGATGACCCTTTAGCATGTGCTCTTAGCTAGCGGCTGCCAAAACTACCCAGCTTCATTAAAACCTCCTAGATAACTCATAACATAATATGACATATGATTAACATAGATACAATATCGCACATACATATACATAGATACAATATTGCACATACATATACATAGGTACAATATTGCACATACATATACATAGATACAATATTGCACATACATGTACATAGATACAATATTGCACATACATAAACATAGGTACAATATTGCACATACCTATACATAGATACAATATTGCACATACATATACATAGATATACATATACATATATATCACACAACTATTATTATTAGTAGCTGAGGCCAACCTTTCAGAGTAAGGTACTCATTATTTAGATACTGTGATGCTCCTATTTTTACACATTTCTTTAATGAATTAGTTCTTAATAGTTATTTTGGCAAGGTTATTCAGTCTGGGGTCACCCTGGAAAGCTTAGCTGGATCCTACCACTGCTGGAGTTATTACATCTGCAACCATGAGAAAACAACTTCAGTTACATTGATATAGCATTTGAAACTTTTATGGTTTTTTGATTCTATAGATTTTTTAGATTCTATAAATCTGTAGATTTAAAGAGGATCGGTTAGAGTAAAGGAAGCGTGTTGGCATGATGTAGTTGAAACAGTCGAGTTCAGGAAATAGACACAGAATGTGACAGTTTTCTAGCTGAAAAGCTATATATCTAGTGTTATGTTTTACTGAAATAAACTAGATCTTCAGCTCATGTTTGAACTGGTGGCAGAGTAATGAGTTGAGTGCATTGAGAAAGGAGGTCAAAAGAAGAGTTACGGGTGGTGGGATGGTAGCAGAGTAATGAGTTGAGTGCATTGAGAAAGGAGGTCAAAAGAAGAGTTACGGGTGGTGGGATGGTAGCAGAGTAATGAGTTGAGTGCATTGAGAAAGGAGGTCAAAAGAAGAGTTACGGGTGGTGGGATGGTAGCAGAGTAATGAGTTGAGTGCATTGAGAAAGGAGGTCAAAAGAAGAGTTACGGGAGGTGGGATGGTGGCAGAGTAATGAGTTGAGTGCATTGAGAAAGGAGGTCAAAAGAAGACTTACGGGAGGTGGGATGGTGGCAGAGTAATGAGTTGAGTGCATTAAGAAAGGAGGTCAAAAGAAGAGTTACGGGAGGTGGGATGGTGGCAGAGTAATGAGTTGAGTGCATTGAGAAAGGAGGTCAAAAGAAGAGTTACGGGAGGTGGGATGAAACATAACGAGGGTAAACAGTTTCCTATATGCTTTGTAGAAACAGACCATCTTCATCTTTAATGTGCAGAATTGCCGGTATTTCTGTACAAACCAAAACCTTTAGCAGTTAGTATATAACGACCTGCCGCACCACTGCATGTGTTTGAAAAGTAAATTTTAACTACCGTTGGTATTATTTGAACCCAATTTACCCATTTGCTTAGCCTTGGTATCAGCAACTTTATGTCAACTGCGCTTAAAATGCACTTAATATTATAAATAGATAATAATATTCTCCTTTCTCCTTTCCTATCATTATGTCAGCTGACACTGAGCATAGCATCTACTAAGCAGTAGCAGAGCTTCTAGCCGCTGAATGATTGCAAACTAAAGTGTATAGGAGCGAGGGAACTATTAGAATGGTTGGTTAGCTAGCAATCCTAGCTCAGAGTAAGGGGCTGGCTTCTGACGCGCTGCAAGCTGCTCCTGAATAGAATGCCTAAGAATCAATCAGTGAAATAAAAATAAAACACTAGCATCTTTCCACTATCGGCTTACAAGCCAGAAAACTTTTTAAAAATAATGTTGGATTTTCAAAACTGAAGCATAAATTTTTCTAATAGCTAGTAAATCCTCTACCAGAAATATAGTAAACTAAATGTAATGAAGAATATACACACTGCAATCTAATGATTTTTATTCATATATATATATATATCTGAGCAAGCCCATGATTAGTATTAGATAATACACAATAGCTAAAGAGTTAACTCATAACAAATGGTTTTACGTATTAAAGAAGTTTGCAATGACAAAAAAGGCCAACTCATGTAGAAAACATGCCTCATTACTGTTGCTTTTTATTGCAACTGCCTACGTGATACCCCAAACTTGTATGAACCTCTATTAAGTCATTAATTTTATCTTAAAAGTTGCCTTTAGTCATTAAGCAGTGGAACTGAGATAAAATTGTACATATTTAGTTGAAGCTTGGGTAGTTAATATATTATGGTTACCATTAATGGACTTTGTATGTCATTTGCTTATTATAATAATTATAAGCAAAGTCGAATACATGAGTGAATTGCTAATGAGCAGTCCATGGTAGGTCCATAAATGTTACCAATTGAAACTGCTTGAGGCTAAAATTTGATAATGTAGTAGAAAGATAAATTATTAGCATTAACAAAGGGGCCACATCCTTACGAAGAGATCACATCATTAATAAAAGAACCTTAACAAAATTTTGTGTTGCCTTTTATATATCATAGGATTCAGGGTTGTTAACATTCTTTTGGCACACAAAACAGTTTAAATACACTCTGAACTAGTATACCACACAACAGTTTATATACCCTCTGAACTAGTATACCACACAACAGCTTATATAAACTCTGAACTAGTATACCACACAACAGTTTATATACCCTCTGAACTAGTATACCACACAACAGCTTATATACCCTCTGAACTAGTATACCACACAACAGTTTATATACCCTCTGAACTAGTATACCACACAACAGTTTATAAAAACTCTGAACTAGTATACCACACAACAGTTTATATACCCTCTGAACTAGTATACCACACAACAGTTTAAATACCCTCTAAACTAGTACACCACACAACAGTTTATATACCCTCTGAACTAGTATACCACACAACAGCTTAAATACCCTCTGAACTAGTATACCACACAACAGTTTAAATACGCTCAGAACTAGTATACCACACAACAGTTTAAATACCCTCTGAACTAGTATACCACACAACAGTTTATATACCCTCTGAACTAGTATACCACACAACCGCTTATATACCCTCTGAACTAGTATACCACACAACAGTTTATATACCCTCTGAACTAGTATACCACACAACAGTTTAAATACCCTCTGAACTAGTATACCACACAACAGTTTATATACCCTCTGAACTAGTATACCACACAACAGTTTATATACCATCTGAACTAGTATACCACACAACAGTTTATATACCCTCTGAACTAGTATACCACACAACAGTTTAAATACCCTCTGAACTAGTATACCACACAACAGTTTTTATACCCTCTGAACTAGTATACCACACAACAGTTTAAATACCCTCTGAACTAGTGTACCACACAACAGTTTAAATACCCTCTGAACTAGTATACCACACAACAGTTTAAATACTCTCTGAACTAGTATACCACACAACAGTTTAAATACCCTCTGAACTAGTATACCACACAACAGTTTATATACCCTCTGAACTAGTATACCACACAACAGTTTAAATACTCTCTGAACTAGTATACCACACAACAGTTTAAATACCCTCTGAACTAGTATACCACACAACAGTTTATATACCCTCTGAACTAGTATACCACACAACAGTTTATATACCCTCTGAACTAGTATACCACACAACAGTTTAAATACCCTCTGAACTAGTATACCACACAACAGTTTAAATACCCTCTGAACTAGTATACCACACAACAGTTTAAATACCCTCTGAACTAGTATACCACACAACAGTTTATATACCCTCTGAACTAGTATACCACACAACAGTTTAAATACCCTCTGAACTAGTATACCACACAACAGTTTAATTACCCTCTGAACTAGTATGCCACAAAACCTTTTCTTGATTTCTTGAAGTAAACAAAAAATCTTCAAAAGCCAAATTGTATTTATTTCATATTTCCAGTTCATTAATTTAATATTTGCTCTGTTCCAAGCCTTTAAATTCTGGACTTTGTTGGCTTATCAACAGATATTGCGCAATCGCTTTTATGCGTTGAGGATGCAAAACATTAGTGAATAAACACGCATTAATACGGATACATTAATGGTTATTAGTAGTTTTTACAAAAAATCATGGTGAAATATAGCGTGCTATATTGAAGGTTTGTTGTCATTGATTATATCTAGAAAGGATATTAACAAATGTCGTTACCCGTTGTCATGAACTTTATTGCTCGTGTGTAAGTGTAAAGGTTAGTTAATACCTATTTCCTTTTCAAATATAAAATATTTTGTATTTAAAAACTAAAAAAATCCTATACCATTTATGTTAGACTGTATAATATAATACAGTAAATATGCACATTGCTCGGTAACAGTAATAAAACTTATATTTTAACGGGTAATTTTTCATTTTTGAACTATTCTGATAACACTGATTCACAGAAAGATGACTTTTTTGCAAAACAACCAATCGGGATGTAGCGCAATGACCCTGATCTTACCGGGAAGAGTTTATGATAGCTTTAGAGCATAAATATAACCATAATTTAGCCGGATGCCATAAAACTGGAGTCCTGCCTCACTCTCTGATTATAGTCTTCAGCTAAAAACTGTTCATAAATTAACATCTATAAACCTGCTCATATTTTATGTTAATCTACGATATGAAATAACATTTTGAGAAAAGAATACGTTGCAGTTAATAAGAATATATATGCTTATAGTATATATATTGTTTTACATGAAATAGTTATCACTGTTTGAAGCTCTGGAGAGTGTGAAATAGAATATAATGCATTCTCAGAAAAATACCTGCTCCAAAGTCTTACTATTTTAACATGAAGGTAATATCAGAATAGATTACCTTCGTATTTCGAGGTTTGACTGTACTGAGGTTTGACTGTACCGAGGTTTGACTGTACCGAGGTTTGACTGTACCGAGGTTTGACTGTACCGAGGTTTGACTGTACCGAGGTTTGACTGTACCGAGGTTTGACTGTACCGAGGTTTGACTGTACCGAGGTTTGACTGTACCGAGGTTTGACTGTACCGAGGTTTGACTGTACCGAGGTTTGACTGTACCGAGGTTTGACTGTACCGAGGTTTGACTGTACCGAGGTTTGACTGTACCGAGGTTTGACTGTACCGAGGTTTGACTGTACCGAGGTTTGACTGTACCGAGGTTTGACTGTACCGAGGTTTGACTGTACCGAGGTTTGACTGTACCGAGGTTTGACTGTACCGAGGGTTGACTGTACCGAGGTTTGACTGAACCGAGGTTTGACTGTGCCGAGGTTTGACTGTATTTGTTATGACAGCGCAATTAGTACACGAGTTCAAGGCACTGGTAGCAGCTTAATAAAATCAGAACAGAAAAATACTATACAAATAAATGAAAAAAATAAACAATGGTCTGTAAAATAAATTGTAGAACTTACATAACAAACACAAATAAAAATCTTGTTGAAACATACAATTAAATAGTCTAGTCAACTAGGCAGTAGTATCTCTACTATCTAGTATGATGAGAGTTGTGAATATTCTTGTAAGTTAGTCATATAGTAGATGCTCCTTTGAATGACACAAAATGTTAACAGAAATATTCCAGCAAGTAGATAGTACTGTGGAAAATGATGTTGTAATAAAATTGACCTAGATAGCGGTGCAAAGAACATTAGAGTTTTTATATCAGTGACTTACATGACATTAGGACAATGCAGAGTATCAGCTAAAGTGACCAAAATAATAATGCCAATAAATTAGTGTTACCAAAGTTTCTCGAGGTAACAGCGTAAGGAGTGTATAAAATAGAAACAATATAACCAAAGTAACCAAAGTGACCAATGTATTGTATTGTATTACAATGTATTGTATTGTATTACAATGTATTGTAATTTTAACAATACAGAATATTAAGATTAATGACATCAAGAATATTGTTAATAATGCAGTTTTAACAAAAGTAGCCAAAAGACTAATTTTGACAGCACCAATTGTTGAGATAAAGGCCAGCTGCAGCCGCCCACCCTAGTAACTATGTGTTGATACAGAGATAAAGGCCCGCTGCAGCCGCCCACCCTAGTAACCATGTGTTGATGCAGATCAATACGGTATCGATGAGTGGGAAAGTATCGGCCTTGTTTACCGATGTCACTAGACACAAGTCTAATCAATTACTTCTCTCCGATATATTTGACACCTGAATTACTCTTCAACATAGCAACACTGCAAACACCTGATGGTGACTGTCATCAAGATCATCTTACCGGTTTTTAAACTGATGACCAAAATTCTTGATGATCATGAGAGATCGTAATTACTGTACGTGAAAACTCATGAGCTTAATCAATTATCAATAATTGATATTTTGTTCAGTGAACAAAATATGCCAAGATACAGGCAGCTAGCTTACGAAAACTCAGGTTGTGAAATATTTAGCACTACCAAGGTTGCCGCTGTCTCCTTCATGGAGTCTTACCTAACTGCTGGATTACTAGTTGTTATTCTTGTACGTAGAAGAGTGTTAATTGCACCAGCTAATTCATTCCAGGCAATGAATGCATATCATATTGTTTTATCTGCGTATTTCTAAATTCCTTAATGGTATGCCCTTGATGACCTATTTGAAATTGTCTTCTGTCTCATTAAAATTCTTTGCACTCAATCATCCAGAACCCCTGTATGGCATCATGACAGCATCAGGAGTTGTCTATTGTTGTGAAAGGTTGAACCATACAAACACTACTCATCGCATTTTGTCTTTTGGTCTGATTGACAGTTATGTACACTTCTGCTGGAGTTGTCTACCCGGACATAGTAAAACGACGCATCTAGAAACTCTGGAAACACCAATAAGTAGTTTTGTTATAAATATAAAATTAGTGTTCCTACTAGACTACTACCTATATGTCTGCAGTAATAGATGTACCACTGTGAAATAGTAATAGATGTACCACTGTGAAATAGTAATAGATGTACCACTGTGAAATAGTAATAGATGTACCACTGTGAAATAGTAATAGATGTACCACTGTGAAATTCATTTGTCCATTTATTTATCAATATGAATAATCTGTTTTAATTCTCTTTTTCAATTTCATGGCATGTTCAAGGCTTAAGTTTATAGTTGTCTAGCTTGAACAAGTATATTATTGCACGGTCTGTAAATGTTGTTTTACAGTGTGCCACATTTAAGTCAACACCATTTACAGCTAGTATCATCATTCCTGCTTGACATTCCATTGTTTATACCAGAAACCTAAGTCCTCAGGCTTTGATTCCATTGTTTATACCAGAAACCTAAGTCCTCAGGCTTCGATTGAATGGCGGGCAAGATATGCCAGAATATACATTTATTAACCATAATAAAGCCTCATGCACAAATTTATTCCTCACTGAAAGGTCACTCTCCACAGTACCGTTAGATTTTTGTCCGAGAATAAAACAGGGAATGTTATAAGAAAGTTCCTAGTAAAACACTATTTTATGCTAAAATATATTTTTTGTATTATTTTAAGAAGACTGAAGGTCCTATGTCAATGCGGGCATATTTGATCAGTAGTACGAGTAGTTATTCGAATATTAAACCATAACTGTCAAGTACAACTTTTATCGTAGTTCCTAGGTAAATCAGCCAAGCTGACTCCGATTTTGTACTCAAAATAAAGATTGGTCCACTAACCTTCAAAGTAATTTAGGCTTTTTTAAAGCGTTTCAATATCCGTTTCGAAAACAACACAATCAGCATAACAAGCTCCGCCCATAAATATATGACGAAACCTAGCTTTTTCAGGAAGTTAGAGATGTTTAGTCCGATTTAGAATAATAGAGATGGGTGTCTTAAAACCCATTATTATCTAAATCCAGCCTGTAAAATAATTTCAGTTTTTTATGAAAAGTATATAAACTATTTAAAATTGCTCGTAGCTTGTTACATGATGTTTAAATGGGCTGAACGCCGAGAAAAATGAGCTCAAAAAACGTGGTTTTATCACAATCTAGCGTTGTTATCGCGCTTTTTTAAATATGCAATGCTAAATAGCTTATCTACCTTTCAGAAAAGACTGATATTATTTTTAAGGCTGAATTTAGATATTAATGCATTTTAAAACACCTATCTCTATTATTCTAAATCGGTCTAAACATCCCTACGTAACTTCTTTCCTAAAAAGCTAGGTTACGTCACGTATTTATGGGTGGAGCTTGTTGTGCTAATCGTGTTGTTTTCGAGACTGATATTAAAACGCTATAAAAAATCCTTTATTACTCTGAAAGTTAGTGAACTAATCTTTATTTTGAGTACAAAATCGGAATCAGTGTGTTTGATTTACCTAGTAAATACGATAAAAGTTGTTCGTGACAGTTATGGTTTAACGAAGATAGACAAACTGATACCATAAGCTATAGTAATAATTTCACAATATGTTTTGAAGAAATACGAATGAAAGGCCTTGTGACCAGGGTGCATTTCCATGATTAATATCGACAACTATGTGCAAAATATTGTTTAGTGAAGCAGATGGCAGCACAGTAAATTGTTTCATCAAACATATGGAGAGCAAACGCTACTGTAGATCATGACAGGCTCGACGGCGCTGAAAGACAGAGGTCAAAGTTCATCTAGGCGGAGTAAGGACTAGCTCATTGGTTATTAGTCTCCTATGCACACAGCCAGCTGTTGTATATTGTTTACTGTGGAAAAGTACCGTTGCAATAGAATGGTGCCCAAAGGAAGGACTTGTGACAGAGGTCAGCAAAAGGTCATCTAACAACTCCATTGCACCGTCTTAATGATTCTTTGAATGGAATCCTTGTCCCATAACATCCTTGTGCCATAGCATCCTTGTCCCATAGCATCCTTATCCGATAGCATCCTTGTCCCATAGCATCCTTGTCCCATAGCATCCTTATCCCATAGCATCCTAATCCCATAGCATCCTTATCCCATAGCATCCTTATCCCATAGCATCCTTATCCCATAGCATCCTTATCCCATAGCATCCTTATCCCATAGCATCCTTATCCCATAGCATCCTTATCCCATAGCATCCTTGTCCGCGATACCTTTCCTATGACAAACTTGAAGATCAAATTTGTGATGCGTATAGTCTACGACTCAATCAAATGGAGATGAAAAGGTTTTGTACAGCTTGGCTCTTGAATAAGCTTTGATTTATGGCTGCATTTCCTTAAACGCAGACCTTAGACTGGCATATTTAACTGCTTAATCAATATTGAAGGTAATTTGAAACATTGAGTCAAAACTGGGCGAGAAATAAAATCTTTTGACAGAGCACACGCAAACTTACTAGGTAGGTGTACTGCCTAAGTGGAGTAATTCAATAATAGAAGAAAGGCGTAGAAGGTGGTAGGTGTGACTGTGTATATGCGTCAGGAAAAATAGGAGCGGACAGTTTTCCTCGCTGTGCGCGTACAACTGCAGTAGATATGGGGCAAATGCATAGTAACTATCAAATAGACTACAATGGTATAAAATTCCCAAAAAAATCTAAAGTTTTTGTACAAAAAAACAGTGAACAAAATTGCAAAATTTTTTATCTAAAAACCATTTGGCTGATAACAGCCTTTTTACCTAAATAGTTATTAGTACCACAGTCCGACTCTAACAAACATCATCAGTGATGAGCTAACAGAGATGTGTTGATATGAAGTACAACGTTAACTCTTGGTTTCCTCTCAGAATTTTTCAATTTTTCCATTTTATTTATAAACTTAGATTTACATTTTTATATAATTATTAAAGCTGATAAAACAGACAACTATAATAATACTAATATAATACTACCTTAGAACTATAATAATACTAATATAATACTACCTTAGAACTATAATAATACTAATATAATACTACCTTAGAACTATAATAATACTAATATAATACTACCTTAGAACTATAATAATACTAATATAATACTACCTTAGAACTATAATAATACTAATATAATACTACCTTAGAACTAGAGATGCAAAAATATTTTAGTTACGTTGCCTTCTCGTCATTTCTACATAAACAACAAAGTTCACCTTCTGTGATAAAGCAATGCAAACATAACTTATTATAGGTAAGTAACATATAAAGAGAGTACAGTAATATTTAATATAAACAGTGTTAGGAAGTTTTAAAAAACATAGCGGTCTCTATGTATTTTTTATTTATATTTTGACAACCATATCAAGTTTCTGTAATACAGCAATAATAAGACAGCTTCAATACCCTCACAAGCAGATATATGTACTGCTAACATGTTAGCCATTTGTGAACTTACTTACAGGTATCTGGAACCATGTCATACGACTGCACAGTCTTACCATTATGCAGCTGTAGAGTCCTGTGGTCACATTGTTACATTGTTGTTCATTCAGCTATGGCCAGGTAAACATCTTTGTGATCAGTCGCCTTTCACTTGATAACCGTATATGTTGAGAATATCCTGCAAGAATTCTAGAGATTTAGCCTATAATCTTGTAGTAAAGGCTCAATATTAAATTGATTGAAATCAATGTCAAAAACAAGATGATATGATTGAGCTGACCGTCTGTGTAAATGCTCCTGTGTACCTGGTGATGGAGTGTATCTAATCAGAGCCACTATGTGTGTCAGACTGTATACATAGAGTTATTACATACTGTATACATAGAGTTATTACATACTGTATACATAGAGTTATTACATACTGTATACATAGAGTTATTACATACTGTATACCTAGAGTTATTACATACTGTATACATAGAGTTATTACATACTGTATACATAGAGTTATTACATACTGTATACATAGAGCTGTTACATACTGTATACATAGAGTTATTACATACTGTATACATAGAGTTATTCCATACTGTATACATAGAGTTATTACATACTGTATACATAGAGTTATTACATACTGTATACATAGAGTTATTACATACCGTATACATAGAGTTATTACAATACAATATTATTACACTAAAAAAATGCGGTGCATAACGTATATACTTTACACCATGAATATTTTTGACAGACCCATAATTGTAGTACCAGAACAGGGAAATATACATCATTGATTATTGATTTGGCAAAAGAAGCAATTCAAAGTGGAAGACCTTGTCATCGCCTTTTCTGACTTTCAGTTCTTCACCCATTCTAGACCAGCTAGAATCGTTATTTTAGCAGTCACAGCTGATGCCATAACAAATACCGTAACTATTAGATGCTGCATTACATTATTACAGTGTTATTGAGATGCTATAAAATAAGAGAATATGTTATATTACCATATATGGTAATACCATATATAGTAATATTATACCGGTATATGATATTACTATATATGGTATTACCATATATAGTAATATCATATATGGTAATACTATATGTGGTAGTACCATATATGGTATTACCATATATGGTATTACCTTATATCGTATGGCCAGCTTACTGAGACAAACTTCGACAGTTGGCATGAATTTAGATTTATCAATTACCTATATCATCACTTTATATGCAGCGGAGTTTTTAGAATTGCAATTTTTTTTATTTTTAAACAGAATTATAGGCATGGCGTAATTTATGTCACTTTCTCTGAAAACCAACTGCATGTTTACCAAAATAATGATATATATTACTATGTTAAAAGGTTGGAGTAATATAGACCAAGTATGAAGAGCTTGAGAAACTTTGGAGAGGGGTCACGAATGGCATGCAACAAATCTGACCACCCACATGAATCAAAGGTGACCACACACATGTATCAGCTGTTCCCTACGCATCTCAGCACAGCTAAGTTACATCCCTTTTTTCTACAAAAAGGTTAACCTGATGCAACTCACACCAGGCATGCGCATCAATCACTGGAATACGTATAAATTTCAGGAATCCAAAATTTAATACTTTGTAATGTGTCATAAAATATGTTGCACATATTTCCTTGTTTTCTCCTCAATTTCTTGCATGAAATAATACTCGATTAATGCAAGCTAGTTACAGACAAAACATATCTTATTGAATCACAGAACACAAGAAACCATCTGATGAAACTGCACAGTGCGATAGTGTAGCGCTTCTGTAGTGATGTCGTAGCGCAACGTAAGCGACAGCTAAAATAGCCTATTAGCATTCGCATCTTTTCATATCTCAGCTAATTACGTAATAAACATGTCCTTGCATCTGTAGTTATTGTGATATGCAATGAAAAGCAGATGGCAGGGAATCAGTCACACGAGGGTATACAGTATATAAGACACGATGTGTCAATCATCGCATCATTAAATACGGGAGCTCACGGGCTGGCTGAATCTAACCACAACTATTCCATTCAGTTCTACCACTGACAATACTTACCAAATTGTAAGTAAACTTTATATTAGCTTTCAACGGTTTGGTGTCGGAGTGATATTAGTTGCCTAAAAAGTTGTAGGTGCTCATACCTACAGTAGTGAAAATCTTACAAAAGTTGTCTCTTCTGGGTGCGTCAAAGTAATTTTATTTTTGGTTAAGTGGTTGACTTGTGTTATGATTAATGTTTTATTTTTACTATCACCATTCTTCTGATTCACATTCCATCAGCAAAAAAATATAATTATTTGAAACAAAGGCATCACCAAAGGCATCACCAAAGTCACAACGCTACCAGAATATTTATTTTTTCTAATTTATTCTTTTTCATAACAGAGATAATGATAATAATGATAATAATTTGTATCATTTTGTTGTCCATTATTTTTTTCTTGCAGCTGTTATTATCTTGTTGCTCTGTTATGATCACAGCTAGGATGTGTTCATCGACATAACTAATATCTTATCATCCCTTTTTATAGACGTTATGTTTACTTGAACTCTATTTGTATTAAGGAAGATGAGTCAGCCATCGTTTGGAGAAAGACTTCTTCTCTTATTACTGGTTCACACTCTGCTGACAGTAGCAGCGGCGATGCCAGAAAGGACTTTAGGCTTCGATAAAAAATGGGGCGGTTTTGAATCTATAGATATTAATATACAAGAAAACTTAGCCCATTCGGATAACAGCAAAGACGACGAGAAAATGAGTGAAGTCTGGTCTAAGTTATCAGCAGAAAGTTATTCTGGATTCTTCCATAAATCTTATTCTAGAAGCATATTGAGAAGGTCTCCACCAAGACTCCGAATACCGCGCTCTATAAGTAAGTTACAACATTTGGCCTGCCATATCGGTGAGCCTATAAACTTTACAAAATGTTGGCAACTCTTACAAACAATGTTAGTTTTTGCAGTTTGTTTTTGTAAATTCTTAGGGGCACAATAAACACTTAAAGAAGCCAGCAACAAATAATTACATAGATGTTTTTGCTAAATTTGAACACACTCATTTTACTGACATGGCAGTGGTTCAGGTTTTATCTTGGTCTTTATGTAAAGAATCATCAGAACCCGTTTCCTAAGTCATCTCTTAGGCTAAATAAATAAATCATAAATAAGGCTAAATATTTGTATTTAATAAAATATCTCAAACTACACGCTTTGCTTCGTTATGCCTAAAAAAAAGTGGCAGTTGAATTCCTGATGAAAGCTTGCATAGCAATAAATACAAATTAATATACATGTACATAATATTCTTCAGCCATGTGTGTGTTAAGGTGTTGAATCGTACATCCACCTGAGATTCGGATTTTGTTGTAGACAAAACCTTTTGAGTAGATACAACGGTATAGCGGCGATATCAGTTGATGTTTTTATTTAAAAAATAAAAATCTCTAGTCAAGTGATTGAGAGTGATTGAGCTCACTGATACCAAACTCTACAAGCCTGAGTTTACATGTAACATGAGTTTACCTCTTTTCTCTCACAGTGGGAATAGACAATGTCGATTCGGCCATTGTGGATCTTGACTATGTGAGAAGCAGACATCGTCACCGAGCACATGGTTCAAGGCAGCCATCAAATAACTTATCACAAGAAGCAGAATTAGTCTTTAAACTGCTACAAGCTGGAAAATAAAGGAGTGACCAACCCTCAGCTTAGTGTCAAACCTTAGGTAGGTTCACAGTCTTCAGAAATATATTCTATTGAACAAGTTGTTATCAAATTTGTTTCTGTTCTTTGTGGAAGAGTGACTATATTGTTTCACCAAAAACATAATAATTTTTTTAAAGATTTGATCAAATCCTGAACAGTAAACACAAAATTGCTTCACTCAAATTGATGTACGTGTAACTTGATTCTCTCTTGCAATTTATGCAATCTATCTTTCAATTGCTTGTAAGTCCATGTTAGATATAAGTCTCAAACAAATGAAACATTAACATATATATTTATATTATTTTTATTGAAGGCAAAAATATGGCAAGAGTATACTAAGTTTTATAACTTAATTGTAGATCTTTTTAAAAAACTGAAATCAGGCTAGAATTTATCGATTGTTACAGGGTGATATGGTAAACTGTCATTTAAATAAAAAAAACAATTTTTAACTCATTTAAACAAAAATACTTTTTTTTCATTTGTGGAGCTGATACAGTTTTTGCTTTGTTGCAAAATAAAAATTTTCCCCGTCTGTCTCCGTCTAAACTTTGGATGTAAACAAAGTAAAAAAGCCAGCATAACTCCCTCGATAAAGCCTAACCAGAAAATGTCTAATTAAATATCTTTCCAAAGTTCAATCACTCCCATCGTTGTCTTTTTGTCTTGGCTGATGTCACTAGCACTCCTTTAATCAGTGTCTTTTCGCATTCTTGACCCATTTAAATCTGAGCACTTCATCAAGCTAATTGTACTTTGGACTTTAGGTTTGTTTGTATTTCTCTTAGTTCTTCAAATTATATACCCATTAGCAGTTCAATGCTGTTGTGACTTCGTTACATAATACATGTCATTTTTTGTTCAGTTCGTAAACTCAAGAGTCCTACAATAAAAACTTTAGCCCCAACATACCTGTTGAAAGCATATTTGTAATTTTCAATCGCTTCAAACTGACCTAAAACGAGCATACTTAATACATTTGATTGCTATATACATGTATCAAAGGATTTATAGACAGTGACAACTAAAGGAATATTCCTAAATTTTTCTTCCTGCAGCAGGGTAGTTGGTTATTGCTGTATTCGCTGACATAGCCATTACATAACAGCCAATCAAATAAACAATTACTGCAGCTACCTGTTAAGCCTGGCCATTACAATGTTTGTATGACAGTGCGTATTCATTTTGTAGCATTCCAGAAATCCCTTTACGACATTCCGCAAGTCTCACGGCTGTCAACTCAGCTCATCGCTGCCTCAGTCCTAGAACGAACCTTTGGCTCATCCCTAATGGCTGAGATGAAAAGATGAGCTGATACATCGCATTATAGGATTAGTTGTATCGAGCCAACTGGCATTGACAATCAGTTGTCAAACGATTAGCAAGAGCGTAATATGATATTATCTGTTTAATTTATGTAGCCTGGTTGTGACTCATTTTCAAGTGTATTATGTTAGTTTATTGTGCGTTGAGGGCATTGAAATATTCTGCCCAATTGAATTCGCTTCCCGTCTTCCCGTACCGATTTGATAATCGTTTCTCTTTTCTTTAATTTTTAATAATCTCCAATGAGCAGTGAGACACATTTACTCCTTCTATGAAGATGCTGAATGAGAGCCGTTACTTTTTAATTTATTCTAAAACTTTATCACAATAATTATTTTTTTCTAAAGATGCAAGGAATATATTTTTTTACCACATGATTACTATGTGTAAGTTGTGCTGCATATTCTGTACCAAAGAACTTCTACTCCAATCACACTCCAATTCCACACCAAACCATTCCGCACCCATACTTCTATAAAGAACAAATTTGTCAAAACATTTTATGCACAAAAGTCATTGAACATATCAAGCAAAGCTGTCCATCTTTATAAGACATATGAAAAGAATCTGTTCATATTCATCAAACATATCAAGCATAAACATACCAAGTAAAACTTTCTATGTTTATGAAATATAATATATATTATATAATAATATAATATATATTATTTAATAATGATATAATATATATTATATAATATATATTAACTTTATTTATACATTATTAATTAGACCGAGAAACAAAAAAAACAAAATAGTAAAGTATAATAATATCATCGTAATTTTTGATACCATAATTAATAGTAAGTATTAATAGTAAGTATTAATAGTAAGTATTAATAGTAAGTATTAATAGTAAGTATTAATAGTAAGTATTAATAGTAAGTATTAATAGTAAGTATTAATAGTAAGTATTAATATTAAGTGAAACTGTCCATGCTTAGGGAATATATCAGGTGAGACCGCCAATGTTTGTGAAATGTGTCAGAGAAATGGAAGAAACTGCTATCGCTTGAATATTACAAGTTCATACCGCACATAGGGTAGAGCTGTGTATCTGATATACCATGCAACGAGGTTTACCAAATTACCAAATCTGTCTGTCATGTAAATACTAGCTTCTTAGAAAGCCACAAACTCAAATAGATTTTCAAAACCAAGTCAAAGCATGTATTATCTAGATTGTGTCATCGAATTTATGGAAATTAGACGATAAGTAATAGATCACGTAACCATATTGCCCCTGCCAAACTAACACCCTGGCAGTCATGTTTAGGCTCACGTATTGTTATAAATATTTGTTGTGTCAACCATGTTGATTTCTCCATAAACAGTGTGTGTTCTGAGTGTCAAACTAGTAGCTTCTTACCAATATGTTGACTGACAGCATAAAGAAATGCAAGTTCATGTGGTTATACCATACAAGTAGGTATACAGAGAGGTATATATAGAGGTATACATAGAGGAATACATAGAGGTATACATAGAGGTATACATAGAGGTATACATAGAGGTATATATAGAGGTATATATAGAGGTATACATAGAGGTATACATAGAGGTATATATAGAGGAATACATAAAGGTATACATAGAGGTATACATAGAGGTATATATAGAGGTATACATAGCGGTATACATAGAGGTATATATAGAGGTATACATAGAGGTACACATAGAGGTATATATAGAGGAATACATAGAGGTATACATAGAGGTATACATAGAGGTATATATAGAGGTATACATAGAGCTATACATAGAGGTATACATAGAGGTATACATAGAGGTATATATAAAGGTATACATAAAGGTATACATAAAGGTATACATAGATGTATATATAGAGGTATACATAGAGGTATGCATAAAGTTATACATAGAGCACAAATATTGAGTGGGCATGTCCCTTAAGCAGCCATCTTTTTTTGCCTTTGAATGAGAAACTGTCAAATTAGACACGTAATGAAATTACCTCTGAGCAATTATGTGAAACTGTTGGCAGTTACTAGCATTGTGTAACGATCCAAAACAATGGAAGAATTATTGCTTCCCGTTAATAATCACAGAATGCATACAGCGTTGATTAAATGGAAATATTGCCAGCTATATCTCTGCCCTAGGATCAAAGCCATATTTTTTCTTCTTCACCACATCAAGCTCTGTAGATGTACACACCTCAACAACATTCTACAAGTCACACTATGCTGAGCTGATTGCTTTACATCCTTCCTTACATGTTTACATCCTAACCATCCTTCTAGTGTATTATTACAGAGTGTGTAGAAACATTTGGCACCTTTTTTCTCTCACATCTAAAGTATAATGATAAGCATAAAACTGCTTCCTTTTGCTTCAAAACTAAATAGTCTGAAAGCAATATTTTGAAAGTTTGGGCGTTTTTAAAAATTTGGTAAAGCTAAGCTAGTGCCTTGTCATAAAACAACATATTATTAGACTCATTGTGACGTTGCTTATATAATAAGCATGTTCTCTTTCAACAACTCAACCCCTCAACCTGCCAACAAAGTAAAATGCTTACCAATTTCATCTCCTCAACCATTTAATCAAATCGTTAGTTGCTGACATAAGCAAGCATGAGCATATGATCGTATCACACTGCATTTGGTTATGTTATTGTGCTATGTCCTTTCTTACAAGCGTTAGCTGTTTTCTTAAATGTACTTTGGTTATAAGGCTTTTATAGGTGTACGATGTGAGCACTGTGAGCATTGAAAATGTTATAGAAACATCTTTAGAACATAAATAATTTATATCTGCTGCCCATGCATCAACTGGTGAGGAAGTATAGCATCTGACAATATTCTTGCTTAACCTTTCAACACCATTTTGCCTTTTCCAAACAAAATTGAGCCTCTTAGCTATCACAACATCATCATTATTAATATATATAGTTTAACATTTGCAAATCTTGTTCATTTCACTCTCAGCCATTTAAAGTGTCATATCTAGGCCTACATACCATTAAAACCTTGTGCTATAGATGTATGACATACTTTTCTGATGGTGTATATATATACACCATCTTCCCATATGTATATATATATATATATATATATATATATCTGCTCGTATGTTATATATTTAACTATATATAACATGTATGTATTATATTCTACCGAATGCCCGGCATTGCCCAAATAAAATAAAAAGTTTTTGTATAGAAAATTTATTTGTAATCAACATATACAACATATGCTATTATAAATTTTAAATGAGGATACAGTATTTGTCGATTTTTGTGTGTCTGGCCAATGCATAAGCCAAATATTTGAAAGCTCGAGGCATAGCTTAAACAGATTATCAAAAAACATTTCAACATTTCTTATGCCCAAGATTTAAAACAGCTTATAAACATTGGCAGGTAATGTAGTTGTCATCGGCTAAGTTTCTTGAGTAACTTGAGCGAGGCCATATCATTAATATAATAAGAGCCGTAAATAAGAGTCGTGTCCTTCATTTCGTCTCGGAGTTAAGAAAAAAGCTTGCCATGGCTTGGAATAATTGTACTTATAATCATTACGCATCATGATCTCTTGTGCAACCATGATCTTCAAGCATGATAGTATTAATACCAGCTCTAATTATTCCACAGTATCTCAAGATTTTATGAAATTATGAATAATAATGAAGGAGTTTAGTGATAAAGCTGGATTATTATTAACAACTTTAAATTGTGGTCTTTTTATTGAAGGACTCGGTTAACAATATTAAAGGACTCAGTTAACAATATTAAAATAAAAGCATTTAATTTTATTTATTAGGCTGAAGAATTTAAAAGTCAAATATTGAAAGCTACTGTCTTCAGTATAAACCCTGTCTTCAGTATCTTCAGTATAAACCCGATCATATCACAAGCATCTGTTAACTACTGTCTTCAGTATAAATCCCGATCATATCAGAAGCATCTGTTAGCTAATGTCTTCAGTATAAACCCGATCATATCAGAAGCGTCTGTTAGCTAATGTCTTCAGTATAAACCCGATCATATCAGAAGCATCTGTTAGCTACTGTCTTCAGTATAAACCCGATCATATCAGAAGCATCTGTTAGCTACTGTCTTCAGTATAAACCCGATCATATCAGAAGCATCTGTTAGCTACTGTCTTCAGTATAAACCCGATCATATCAGAAGCATCTGTTGATGGTCATTTCGAATTGCTTATACATTTACAAAGATTATCGTATGTGACAATCAGGAATAATCGTCATGCTGGAATGAAGTGAGTCACAGAGACCTTTTTCACTTTTTTAATACTCTTCAAATGAATTCAGGTAAGAGAGCCTTGTAAAGCTGTAAGCTTCAATTGTCAGCCAACAACTGTTCATTGACTCACTCTTTAAAAGCTGGCAGGAATGTCAAAAAGCCTCGTTGAAGGGGAAGAGGGTGTTGGAAGCAATTGACTCATTAAATAACAGGGGCAAGAGATAATAAATAGTTTGGTTCTCTTTAAAAACATGCGCCTCTGTTTGTTTATGATTCATCTCATGGTTCATTAGTTGTAATAATTGACTCACAATTGTTAGAGATGCCATAATTGTAATGAGTGAAAAGCTTGCAAAATTATGTCGCAAGGGAGGCGCCCAATCACGTACCTTCTCATACACTGCATAAGAGTGCCAGCATTTTATTGGACGTTTACTGTAGCTATGGAGCTGACCAAATGTCGAAAGCATCAATCTGTAAGGGCTCATAAACTGGCATTACAAAGAACTTAAAGGTTGACTCGCAACAAAATTCACATTACAATTATTTGGTATCAAAAGATTCACCATGTCTTACTCTGCTGTGTTGTAGGTGCCAAATATGTGGAAATGTGATTACAAGCTCTTAAAAGCTCAAAAACGAACAATTAATCGCGGCCATCACAAGACCGCCATAGATTTTAATCTCTTTCCGAAATGGCTCAAATGGGACGTAGATGAACGAGATGGTTTCTGTTTACACTTTCATGCAACCTCATTCGTCGAAATATTTTCGCAAATATACTTCACGCATTCAATAAAACTATATCTATTGTGGTTACGCGTCTATTTCTTCGTCATTGTAATGCTGTCACTTTCAGCACTGATATTTTGTAACCTACCGTGAAAATTTGTTTAATTGTTTAACCTTAGCTCGAAGGAGTACATATCATTGTCTGATAAACATGACGAGCCTGTTGGGCACCTGTGATAATCGAAAAATGCTGCATAAATTGTTCGCGCTGTTTGGCAGGAAGTATGGGTCACATGATCAAATTACGATTAGACGATTAAACCAAGCCGAAACAAAACTGTAAAGTAGCGAGTATCTATATTTGATACGAGGTCTTCGGTAAAACCCGAAGCGTTTGTCATAAACTAGTACTACGAGAAGTTTTATATTGAGCCTTTTATTGGCCTTTAATTTCATGTGAGAACATCATGTGTCAAAACAAAAACCAAATGGATTAACTACGTCAAAGAAATAAACTGATTCCGATCTACAGCGGTTTCGTGATGGCGGCGATTAACTGTTCGTTTTTGAGCTTTTAAGAGCTTGTAATCACATTTCCACATATTTTGCACCTACAACAAAGCAGAGTAAGACATGGTTAATCTTTTGATACCAAATAACTGTAATGTGGTTTTTGTTGCAAGTAAACCTTTAAGAAGATGCAGAAACTTTGTAAGGTACCGGGTTTTACAATTGTACAAAAGCAACAGAGTTTTATTGGGATTTTACAGTCAATAAAATATTGGGAGTATTTCTAAGTGCTCAACAAATTTTCAGCCCAGAAGCTTCAAACGCCAATGTTTTCCTACGAACGGAAGTAAAATAAATGTTGAATTTAGCTGTTCGCTGTTCAAAACTTTCACTTATCACAAAATGGCTAAACGGTTTAGCAAGGCAACTGCAACTGTTCTAGTTTTACCTCCAGAATGCATCGAGGAAACTTGTAGGCACTAATTCAGTGTTTGGATTTGCTGTAAATTTGTCCATATTCAAGCTGATGTTTAGCACCAGTGTGTTTATCATATTTTTAGATGACATCTAGTCATTGACATCTAGTCATTGACATCTAGTCATTGACATCTAGTCATTGACATCTAGTCATTGACATCTAGTCATTGACATCTAGTCATTGACATCTAGTCATTGACATCTAGTCATTGACATCTAGTCAAGCGTGTTCGTACTTGTTTAAAACAGTTATAGCTAATTCTGTTAGCACCTTTTGTACCTGTCCCACATTTTGTGAATCAATAAATTCATGGCTAAATTATTTCTTTTTGCTCCAATTAAAACTGGAGAAGTATAATTGAGAGTAGTTTTGAGCAAAAGCATTTAATGACCAATATACGAGCATGCATGTTCATTAAAAATGGAAGGAGTGAGCGTAGCCAATCTTAAAGAAAACATGAGATTGCTCAGTCTTAGCGATCAATAAATCAATAAATCATTACGCAAATAGGTTTTGAAAGACTAAATCCGATGTGAACAGTTCTTACTATCATGCAAATAGTTGTCAAGTTCTTTGAAGTGTTTTTAATTAGTTGTTTTGTAAATAGTAACTTGCCTTACAGATAAGGATCTCTCTCGCTCCCCTTCTCTTCCCCTTCAACCTCTAAGCCCCTCTACCTCGCCCCCTCTCCCCTTCTCTGTCTCTCCTCCTTTCTCCCTCTCATCGTCTCAGCCTCTCCTCCTCCCCCTCCCCCTTCTCCCCTCTCACCCTCTCACCCTCACACCCTCACACCCTCTCACCCTCTCACCCTTTCGCCCTCTCAACCTCTCCCCCTCTCCCCCTTTCCCCCTCTCCCCCTCTTCCCCTTTCCCCCTCCCCCTCTCCTCCTCTCCCCCTCTCCCTATCCCCCTCTCACCCACTCCCCCTCTCCCCCTCTCCCTCTCTCCCTCTCTCCCCCTCTCCCCCTCTACCCCCTGTCCCCCTCTCTCCCTCTCTTCCTCTCTCTCTCCCTCTCCCCTCTCACCCTCTCACCCTCTCACCCTCTCACCCTCTCATCCTCTCATCCTCTCCCCCTCTCCCCCTTTACCCCCTGTCCCCCTCTTCCCCTCTCCCTCTCTCCCCCTTCCCCATCCCCTTTTCCCCCCTTTCCCCTTCTCCCCTCCCCCACTTTCACCCCTCTCCACGCCTCTTCCCTCAACGAGGATAATACAGCGAGTATAATACAGGGAGTATAATGCAGCGAGTATAATATAGCGAGTATAAAAATAGCAAGTATAATGCAGCAATTATAATGTTGCAAGTATGATATAGCGAGTATAATACAGCGAGTATAATATAGCGAGTATAATATAGCGAGTATAATATAGCGAGTGTAATATAGCGAGTATAATATAGCGAGTATAATATAGCGAGTATAATATAGCGAGTATAATATAGCGAGTATAATATAGCCGGTATAATATAGCGAGTATAATATAGCGAGTATAATATAGCGAGTATAATATAGCGAGTATAATATAGCGAGTATAATATAGCGAGTATAATATAGCGAGTATAATATAGCGAGTATAATACAGCCAGTATAATATAGCGAGTATAATATAGCCGGTATAATATAGCGAGTATAATATAGCGAGTATAATATAGCGATTATAATATAGCGAGTATAATATAGCGAGTATAATATAGCGAGTATAATATAGCGAGTATAATATAGCGAGTATAATATAGCGAGTATAATATAGCGATTATAATATAGCGAGTATAATATAGCGAGTATAATACAGCGAGTATAATATAGCGAGTATAATATAGCGAGTATAATATAGCGAGTATAATATAGCGAGTATAATATAGCAATTATAATATAGCGAGTATAATATAGCGAGTATAATACAGCGAGTATAATATAGCGAGTATAATATAGCGAGTATAATATAGCGAGTATAATATAGCGAGTATAATATAGCGAGTATAATATAGCCGGTATAATATAGCGAGTATAATACAGCGAGTATAATATAGCGAGTATAATATAGCGAGTATAATATAGCGAGTATAATATAGCGAGTATAATACAGCGAGTATAATATAGCGAGTATAATATAGCGAGTATAATATAGCGAGTATAATATAGCGAGTATAATAAAGTTCTTCATAGGAATGCTGCTGCCTTACCAGCATCACAACCTGTACGCATCACGAACTGTACGCATCACAACCTGTACGCATCACAAACTGTACGCATCATAGCCGTCACTGAGCAAATAAAAGGAGTTGTGTTTTGAGAAAGGTCTGCTCACTCACTGGTTCACTCAAAACATTGTTTGGAAATTGGGATTTTCGGAGACCCAGACGAGGATTTGACAATCAGCTGTTTAAGAGGTAATTACTGTAGCCAGCAGTGCATGTCTAAAGAGGCAGGAAGAAGGGATAGAGTATGTTATCTCAGCGTATCTGATCAAATGTTCTGTATATCCGATGTTCAAAGGCGTGGCATTCTGGGTTGACTCAGCTTCCTCACAAATACTTTCATCCTGTAGAAAAGGAAGTTTGCAATTGCCTATTGCCCCAGCTCTACTGTATACAATGTATTGTTTGCTAATGGCACAAACAGGGCTTATGTTTACTCATCAGTCGCTTTCAAATCTTTAAACATCTGTGATTTTTGAATTACAAGTTTTGAAATGATGCTGAATGTTTTCACATGTTATAATTTACTCTGTTTTCAGTCTGAAAATAGTTTCCATGAAAGCCCTTTTCATACAAACAGCATTATTTCTATGGTTTCTATAGTTGCTATGGTTACTCGGACAGCAAAACAGATAATCAATAAAAAAACTAGCTTAAAATCTACATGAAATTCACAAAAGAACAAAACATAACATAATATATTATAATCTGACATGATATGATATTTAATTTTGCTTATAGCACAGTAGGCCTCTACATGGTAATTTAATATATTTATAATATATTATTATGCTATATCTTTCCACAATAAAGTAGTCAACATTTTGAGGGAGTTTTTAGACAAATTCTCCCACATGGTATACTCAGTTGCTAGTGTCCGCCTGTAATACCAAAGGGGCAATTGAACAACAGTAATAGTTGTTTGTAATTAAACATTAAAACTCAACAACCTCATTGATTTGTTACAATTTTTGTTCTGCGCCCAAATATGATGCATAAAATAGTTGCTGAGCTTTACTTGCCTCTAGCTAGATTTACAGTTAATTGTGGGCATTTACTGCAGCACTAAGGGAACTTGCAATGATCACTGAATATGAGCAAATTATGGCTTTATGGGTTATCATTCCTTTAAATGTGTGCCAAACGAATTACAGAAAAAGAGAGCAAGAGAGTGAGAGAGCAAATGCGAGAGAGCGAGCAAGAGAAAGAGAGAGGGAGAGAGAGAGAGCAAAAAACAGGGAGAGAGAGAAAGAGAGAGGGAGAGAGAGAGACAGGGAGAGAGCAAGAGAGAGGGAGAGAGAGAACGGGAGATATATATATATATATATATTCTCTCACTCTCTCGGTTCCGTGTGACTGGCACACGAAACCTCTTCATGGTGCTTACCACCGACAAATATCTAAGGTTGGCGATCTTCACCAGACATATATGTGGCTGAACAAAAGAAACCTAACGGCCAATACAGAGTCCGCTAATCATGGCAGCCCAGGAGCAAGTGCTCCCAACAAGGCAACTCCAAACAAAAATCTATCACCCTAGAGACGATCCTAGATGCAGACTGTGCAAAGATGCACCTGAGACCATTCAACACATCATCAGTGGATGCAAGCAGCTAGCAGGAAACGCATACACTGAGCGACATAATCATGTCATACACTGAGCGACATAATCATGTCGCAGGTGTTGTGTATAGAAGTCTATGTGACGAGTATGGCCTTAATAAACCACAACACTGGTGGGAAGCTCCTGGTAAGATCAAGGAAAATGACCGCGCTAAGATCCTCTGGGACTTCTACATCCGGACTGACAAGCATGTCCTAGCAAACCAACCAGATATAGTGGTGGTGGACAAGGAGAACAAGAGGGCTACTATAATAGATATAGCAGTACCCAATGACTACAATATAGCCAGCAAAGAAAAACAAAAGGTAGAGAAATATCTCCCTCTTGGAGAAGATATTGAAAACTGCTGGGATGTAAGAACAACTGTAATCCCAGTAGTCATTGGGGCACTGGGCGCAATAACACCGGCGCATAAAATGTGGCTTGCCCAAATACCAACAGCAATCAACTCAGGTGAGTTGCAGAAAAGTGCGCTACTGGGAACAGCTAAGATCTTGAGGCGAGTGCTCAAACTCCCAGGTCTCTGGTAGGAGACCCGAGTTAAAGCAGAAACTACCACCCATACGGGTTAACCGGGGTGAGGAAACAATTTATATATATATATATACGGTAGATATATATATAATGGTATAAATATTGAGTATTATACAGTACATGTAAAAAACTTTTTTATGAGTATTTGTTAAGAATATTGCTTTTTTACTGCAAAAATCAATTTATTTAAGCAATGGTAGGTTCAGTTTTAGTAGGTTCAGTTTAGTGACGTATTATTATTTTGTGTGAACATGTTAGTCACTGAAACAGCAGGTAGCATGTGACAATTAGCAGCAGGTAGCATGCCGTAATTGTGACAGTTTTATGACTTACTGATATGTATATGGATTATACTCTGGGCAGAGTTTCATTGTTGTGCACTACATTGTAAAGTCATAAAATGACTAAAAATTAGAGGAAAAGTGAGGCAAGAAGTGGGTAAGTAGAGCGAGGGGTGGGCCAGAAGAAAGAATGGATGAGTATCACATGTGGAATTTCAGACACACTCCTTAATATGCTGTTCAGCTCATATTCGTTTTAAAAGGAAAGATCTGTACATTTTTTCATAATTACATTCCTTCCTTATTCGCTACTAGGACATTTTGCAATCCCACATTGTATTGTGTTGTTATACCCTTTTTTACATTTGAAAACTTCTTTTGATTTTGCTCTCTAATTTTGTTGTTAATATGAAAGATTTTCTAAAGCTGTTTTATTAATACACTGTATGAAATGAATACACGTTAGATTTTATAAGAATCTTCAGGAGCTTGTTAATATTTAAACAATATACAATGAATGTTATTTAAAAATTAGCTATTATTACAGTTTTTACCTTAAATTTCTAATTAATGTGTTATTTTAATTATTTTGCTATTTGACTAGAATCATAAAAATCCTGCAAATAATACAATAGCTGAAGAGTTGTCTACTTGAGATATTTTGAATTAAAAGCAGACAACTCTGTTACAAGTTGCCATTATTTAGACTTCAGTCAGATGGATCAATCTTGAAGTTTTCCTACAGCAGGTCTATCCGGGAGATCACTGTTTAGACAGGCCACAGCTGTCTTGCGGTCATCGAGTACTCATATCACTGCGTCTCTTATCTTATCTACATCTTCCCCGATATCCTCGCTATACGGTCAGATAGCTGTATAGGGCGAAGACAGTGTGCGCCACTTCATTCATCTCCATTAATAAGAGGTTTCATTAGAGGACAACAAAACTGAGTCGCCTAATCATGCAGCACTGAGTATTAAAGAACAACATGGTTACCAAATCAACATGTGCTCGAATAGTAGCTGCTACTAGCTCGCTCGTACTACTAACCCTTTGTCTGTACCATATTCCTGGTGGCCGCAGGTGAGTAAAATCCTATCACCAACAAGCTTTACTGACATTTTAAATGGATCAAATTATGAAATTGTTCGTCTATAACCGATTCTCAAGCGTATTGGACTGTAAGCATGAAATCTTAGCTAGTTAATTTGGCCCTTGAAAGCAGTTCCTGTTATTTTATCTGTATGTGCTACACCTTAGCAGCAGCTCACTTCCTGTGCTACAGCAAACTTAAGTTGTTTAGTGACGTTAGATTTAAAGTATCTATAGCAAGTTGCCAATAGAAACAGATCTATTGCCATTCATAAGGAGCAAGCAATCTAAACATGTCAGTAACTATCTTTAAGATGTCAACTGAAGTATCTAACATAACAATTTTCAATTGTCATAAAAGGCACTAGCGATGAGACTATTATCATAGCACATCAAGCAAATGTTACAGAAGAGTCCTTATCGATGTCTACGGATCTTTTAACCCAAAATGTGATTTCACGCTCTGATTTAAGCACTTTTACTTTTCAGTCAAGACAATAATGTAAGAAAATGTGATAGACCATACTATAACTAGTAGTGTAAGTGTATTTAGTAAACATGATAGAGTATACTATAACTAGTAGTGTAAGTGTATTTAGTAAACTTGATAGAGTATACTATAACTAGTAGTGTAAGTGTATTTAGTAAACATGATAGATTATACTATAACTAGTAGTGTAAGTGTATTTAGTAAACATGATAGATTATACTATAACTAGTAGTGTAAGTGTATTTAATAAACATGATAGTGTATACTATAACTAGTAGAGTAAGTGTATTTAGTAAACATGATAGAATATACTATAACTATATAGTATACTCTATAGAGTATACTATAGAGTATACTATAGAGTATACTATAGAATATAGAGTATACTATAGAATATACTATAGAATATACTATAACTATATAGTATACTCTATAGAGTATACTATAGAGTATACTATAGAGTATACTATAGAATATAGAGTATACTATAGAATATACTATAGAATATAGAGTATACTATAGAGTATACTATAGAATATAAAGTATACTATATAATATAGAGTATACTATAGAGTATACTATAGAATATAGAGTATACTATAGAGTATACTATAGAATATAGAGTATACTATGGAGTATAGAGTATACTATAGAGTATACTATAGAATATAGAGTTTACTATATAATATAGAGTATACTATAGAGTATACTATAGAATATAGAGTTTACTATAGAATATAGAGTATACTATAGAGTAAACTATAGAATATACTATAGAATATAGAGTATACTATAGAGTATACTATAGAATATAGAGTATACTATAGAATATAGAGTATACTATAGAATATAGAGTATACTATAGAGTATACTATAGAATATAGAGTATACTATAGAATATAGAGTATACTATAGAGTATACATGTGGATAATAAAACATAATCATTGAATATTAAAGATGAACTTACACAGTTTTTCGTAGATTCAATCAGAAAGTTTCGGTATTTTTTATCATTTACGCTTGTTTTTGATGTTTGGCATGTAATGTAATCGCATTGCTAGAATGTATCTAGATTATAATCAATAAAACTTGATTGCATTTAAAATACTCAGAATAAAAATGTGTGAATCGACTAGTTGGTATCGTTGCCATAGTTGATATCGGCTATTGTATTCAAGTTGAAGCATTACGTGCGTTTCTTCTTTCGATCTTGGTGTTTATTGACATCATATTTGCATTTTCGATTGCTCTGAGCATTCTAATCTTGATGAGGTTTTATCGATTTTAATCTTGAAACATCCTGGCTATTAGATCACCTCAAGCATCAAAAACAACCACGAATGGTAAACATTTTTAAAATAAAATCTACAACATTTTTGTGTTAGTTCATCTTTAAATATTAAAATTTATTATTAACTTTTTTTAACTTTTTTGTATTGCAATAATTAGCTATAACTTTTCTTCATACTAGCAAAACGAAATTACAAATAGTTATAGTTTTTCTTAATGTAGAGATCCGGACAAGAATTTTGAGATTGGCAAAAGGCATCATGACGTAGTCCCAGTTCATGGCACAGATGTAACATATGAAGTAATTGATGTCAAACAGACTCAAGATGGTACACCAATTCACCGGTAATAATATGCATTATTACGAGGAGCATTTTAGGGGACTGCAGCAAATATCTACTTGAGCTTTTGTTAGGAATGTCTTGCATGTGCTCTTAAGCTAACATCAATGACGCAGGGCTGTCTCAGAATAACTTTTTGGCATTATGGGTCAATCTCTTGTTTTTTACACTAAAAAGTAGTGTTATATCAGTGACTTTTCTATTTGGGTCAGAAATTGGTGCTTTTAGTCAGAGTGGAAACAGGAAAGGTGAAACAGAACACTTCTTTTTCACCTGGAGAAAGCCTCCCGTGGTTCCCTCATTCTCTCACCAGTTAGATAGCTGGCTCTGTTCTCAGCAATACAAAAAAACCTTCTCATTAGCTCATCTGGCGTCCATATTTAACAACAATGATAAGAATGTAACCCGATATCCAGCATGTGTGGTCCACAGGCCATTTATGCAGTTCAACCTCAGTTTTTCAATGTCTCGAACAATCTTGAACAAAACCGAGTGCTAACGAAATGCTCCAGACTTTTTTGCTTCTCATGATGAACAAAAGTTCTGAAATGGTAGAACCTCGATATAAGCTGAAGGAACTCGATGAGGCTTGATTCCAACTCGCACTCACTGTCTTAGTATTCAACAGTTGTACATATGTACAACTGTACATATGTACAGTTGTACGTATGTACTGTAGGTAATCTGTTTCTTGAACGTTCAAGTTATAGGGAGTTTTATGTCATATGATCAGTAAAATACAGGGAGTTGTCTAATCAGTTTTAAGATCTTTCCAAACACACCACTTTGGCCCTTCCAAAAAGAAAAACCTAGACTTGACTTTTTAATTTACTGTAAAATAGTAGTACAAAACAGCACAGACTGTAGTCAAACAAGACTATGAGGGTACTAGTATATATAATAGTGTATACGTCGCTTTCTCTCCAAAGTGGGACAAAAGAGAAAATTACATTTTAAGGCTATGAGATTTTTGTTATTCAAATCGAATTCGAAGACTTAACGCTTTACGTTAAATAAAGTTTATTTAAATATGAAGCAAAAGCTGCATAATTTTGTTACATTAAGTGGAATTTATGTGATAGGAGAGGAACGTAATGTTACAGGAGCGTCTACTGCGTGTAGCCGTGCTCATTGTACTTGTAGTTTACGAAATACTGACTCTACTTTGCCAGAGTGCATTTGTGTATTACTTTATTTTCATCTTTTTCAGAATCAAACGCAAACTGTTTTTTACCATTTTTTATGGAACTACACAAAAATCTGAGAATGTGAGGCTAGAATTCGAACTGCTATACAATATTACAACATATTCTGTATATATGCTGTATATATCCTGTATATATGCTGTATATATGCTGTATATATGCTGTATATATGCTGTATATATGCTGTATATATGCTGTATATATGCTGTATATATGCTGTATATATGCTGTATATATGCTGTATATATGCTGTATATATGCTGTATATATGCTGTATATATGCTGTATATATGCTGTATATATGCTGTATATATGCTGTATATATGCTGTATATATGCTGTATATATGCTGTATATATGCTGTATATATGCTGTTTATATCCTGTATATATCCTGTATATATGCTGTATATATGCTGTATATATGCTGTATATATGCTGTATATATGCTGTATATATGCTGTATATATGCTGTATATATGCTGTATATATGCTGTTTATATCCTGTATATATCCTGTATATATGCTGTATATATGCTGTAGTACAAATTTGTTGTCTAGTCTGAAAAATGTGGACTAGTCCAAAAGTTTAGACTAGTCTGACAGTTTGTAATCCCGCGCACTATAATAGTAATGCTATTTTCTCATGGGAAATGGTCTAAAAGCTTGTTTTTAAACTCTTTGCCGTCACATAAGGTTTTCTTAGGATACCCAAACAGCCAGCAGTATCCCTGTAGTACTCACAACACCTCTTCAGCACTGCATGGGATAAAGTGGAATATATGTTGTATGATGATTGGTTACATTTAACGCCCATGTATGCAGCAGTGTTGAGCAGTCACACGGCAAGTTGAGAGAATCCATTAAATCTATCTCCAGGAGATTTAGGAAACCTTTACTTGATAAGGGCGCTACCACTGGCTTGACTAGTGAGGTTATGGTTTTATGCTGGGAGTGTATTATACAGATTCCTATAAAAGTGGTTATGACATATCTGGTAACATCTGAATAATTGTCCATTGTCCATCTAGTTGTTATGTCTCTACCTCTATGACCTACTATTTTGTGACCAAGATACAAAGTATCATGCAGCTGACCTTTAGACACAACTTCCTTGTTGTCTTGGGTGGGCAGCTTTCCATCTGAGAGTTTCCACTTCTTTCTTTTGATTGTTGCAATTTTACTATTAGATTGACATTTTCACCGTTGACCTAATACTCCAAGATACTTTGTAGCCTTTTCATAGATCTCATCTTCAAGAAAGAAATTCACACTTAAAATTTTGTCTTTGGTTGATCTCTATCAGTTTTTCAATAACTGCATCATTATCCGCGACCACTCTCCAGATGAGCTGCTGCCTAAGGTTGACGATAGCTGGATAATCGACTGCGATAGTCGGTAGTTGTCTTCTCGGTATGAATATGTTGCCTATTTTTAGTCTATCAAAACATCCAAAACTTATATATCGTTATCGAATAATAAAAAAGAATATAACCCGATAGTTTTGCAGATAGTTTTTGTTGTTTCTTCTACAGATTTTTTTCTGCAGCTTTTCTTTTTCCCATCGCTTCCCACAATCTTCGATCTTTTCACGCGCGTATGGTCATCTGGCTAGTGAAGTTATCTTCTCGATAATATGATAGTTTTACCAGCTGCCAAGTCACGCGATAACTATCGGTGAATTCTGTCTGCTCATTGATAATGCGATAGCTATCACTATTGGTGGGAAAACTCCAACGATAGTCGATCACATCTTTCTAAACTACAAATGCCATCCCTACTGCTGACCTCGTAAGGCTGGTTTAGACTTATCGCCGTATCTCGGCATTTATGCCACAATACATCGGTGATCGTTGATGGTAACAATGTTCACACTATCACAAACCCATCCGTGTTTGAATCAGCAAATACTCCGTGACATAGTATTCTCATTTTTCTTTTTAAATTTTTATGAAGAAACTATTTTGTTTTTGCCTCGAATCAAATACTAGTCTCCCAGCAATTATCATAAATGGAAGTAAAGAAATCATGCTATCCGCGACCGCGAATTACTATCGACGAAATGGTTCACTTTGTAAAGGCGGTCGTCGATTCTCGGCGAAATGTCATCGATGGCATCGATGAAGCGATGCCGATATGTTGGAAATGTATACAGCTGTCAAACTTTCCCGATGTATCCTTCTTGTTGCTTCTTTGATGCCATCGGTGTACAGTTCACATAATCAAAGATGAACACTGAAAGGAAAATGTTGACATACGATGATATAGTGTGAACCAGGCTTTAGCTGCAGCCTTTTGCTGACTGTAATCTTTGTTTTTAATTTGAAGCTTACAAGCCATAGTGTGCTACAATAATATAGTCTAGTAATAATATAGTGGCTATTTATTCCACGGCTACCATTGAGCGGCTGTGGTGTAGTGGTTAGTGTGCTGTCCTACAGATTCTGTACTGTACTGTACTGTCCTACAGAGGTTCCGGGTTCAAATCCAAATGAGTCTGCAAATGAATTGTGTACTGTGGTTACATGTATGTTCCGTTACAGGTCTTAAAGGTTAGAATGGTGAGGCGAACAGAGTTGGGTGTGTGATAGCCTGTCTTGACAAGCTATTGTTTTTGCGTAGTTGTCCCCCCATCGAGCGGCGAACAACAACAGCTTGTCACAAGACGTACTGCACCTGATGCATCAGCTGCACTTATAAAGAGTTGTTCTCTTCCGTCTACGCGGCTTGGCTGCGATGTTATTCCGGTCGCTCCATTGGTAATCATAACGGATTTCACGCAAAAATTTATGTAGAAAAATTACGATAAGAACGTTTAACTGGCAACCCCTCTCTGCAGTAAACTTTATTAGAATTTGAGAACTTAGGCAACAACAGCGACTAAACATGTCGTTATTTGTGCGCTCAGTCAGTTTTATTTCTCTTTCTGTGTCAGTCAATTTTATTTGTTCTTATGGATTTTATTTTGAGTTTATTTTATTCTTAAGTTTTACTAAAGTTTATCACAGAAACTGGTCTTTGGTTAAACGTTGTAATCTTGTTTTTTTCTACATAAATTTTTGCGTGAAATCCGTTATGATTACCAATGGAGCGACCAACATAACATCGCGGCCCAACCGCGTAGACGGAAGAGAACAACTCCCTATAAGTGCAGCTGATGCATCAGGTGCAGTACGTCTTGTGACAAGCTGTTGTTGCTCGCCGCTTGACGGGGGGACAACTACGCAAAAACAACAGCTTGTCAAGACAGGCTAGGTGTGTGCGGTAGCAGAGCAGTGAAATGATTGTTGTTGTGTCGTTTTTGTCAAACACAATGCAGACAGTCAAACACTGTTGTCAAACACAATACAGACAGTAAAATATTTTTGTCAAACACAATACAAACAGTCAAACGCTGTTGTCAAACACAATACAAACAGTTAAACACCGTTGTCAAACTCAATACAAACAGTCAAACACTGTTGTCAAACACAATACAAACAGTCAAACACTGTTGTCAAACACAATACAAACAGTCAAACACCGTTGTCAAACACAATAAAAACAGTCAAACACCGTTGTTTATAAACATATAATCCAAACAAACCCTACTACCCAACAGCTCACCCAAAAATAATGCAATTCGCTGCAAACGATATTAACACAAGTCCCCTGAATTAAGTTCGCCAATTTTAGGAGGTCTGCTTCACCCACACTGAGTTATGCTATTATATTTTCAGTGGTGTTTATGCATCTGGAAGAAGCAATAAGACTTAGTTGAAAATGATTTTGTTTTATACTAACATTTGCTATTTATAATTTATTTTCATTATAAAATTATATCCATCTTTAAAATAGGGCCTACAGACCTACTGACTAATCATCAGTAAAATTAATAATTTATAATTTTAGTTGTTTTTATATTATTTCTCTGTAAATTGTGTGATGCAATACGAAATATAATATATTGCCCACTTTTTCTTAGGAAAGTCGAGAAACTAGAAGTTGAGACTGAAAATGTGGAAAGGAGTACAACTATTAAGATGCGAGTTGCCAGTTGCTCCAAAGAAGGTATACATAACTTCTTCACAGACATGAAACACAGGTCAGTTAAAGTGTCAGATGACATGGCAACCTTTTAACCCACCCACAGAATATAATGAATTTGACATTAATTTTGATAGCTTGCGATTGGTATTATCGACAAGCTGTAAATAGGATGCCTCTTTAATTTGAACTGGACGGGTGGGCTGACATCCGCCCTTGCTTTAGGCCTTATCTGCAGCATGTATTTCTATGGCTTTTCTTTTGCAAACTATAGAAATCTGATATGAGAATCAAAGTACAATGTAGATATGAAATATGCGTGATGGACTGCGGAATGTGACCTTGATAAGATTGGCAGGAGCAGAATATAACTTACACAAAGTTGTTGAGATGTTGTAATGAGAACTTGGTCTTCAGTTAGATGAGATCCTGACCTATTTACTTGTTTATTGCATAAACTGTATACTTAATCACCCTGTTGATGACAAATATCACATTGCTCTGCTCTAGCTACTAGCTGAGTTGTTTGAAAGTGTGCCCATGTAGTCCTATAAACATGGCAGCATTAGCAGCTGGTTGCTGCCTATGTACCTAAAGGCAGCTTTATATTCATCAATTCTGAGATGTAACTTGTGTGTAAAAGCCCTTTGTGCACGTTACTAGAAACCGCGCATGTATGTGTTTTTTCTGTTTATTCACTAATATACCGTAAAACTTCTATTTGAGCGCCATGGCGCTCTATTTATAACCCTTCCCCTATAGTGGAATTTCATTAGAGATGATGTTCTAATAAAGGGTGGCACTGTATTTTTCAACTAGCTTGTCAGAATTTTGGGCAGATAAATTTAAACCTTTTACTGGCAAAGCAATGCTAATGTCGCCGATATTTCGAACTCTCTTTTGGGTGGATCGACATTAATGCCATTGGCCTCAGCATTTTTGCCAAACTGTCTTTCAAATACACAAACTTATCAAACCAAGTTAAACAGAAGACTATTATTAACTATTTCGATGGTGTCGTTTTAAAGTTTTGAAGAAAAGTCCATAAAGCTTTGAAGTTGTAAAGACATTTTTGACGTTTTAAAGTTAGAATACGCCATAACATTGGCTGCTATTACGTCGTACAGTATTACTGAAGAGTATTCTCATCGTTCATCAAAACCCTTTAAAGTCTTCTGGTCGGATAGTAAACTACATTATGACTGAATCTGAAAATACTAGATAGGATTTAGAGCTTAGGGACTTCGAATCAGAGTGTTGTCCTGATGATTGTGATGATCGACCTTCTCAGTTATACCGTCGCTAAAAGCAACCACTACAGCAACAATGAAATAATTAATTGTTATCGATGTAACCAAGTCATTACTAGTACTATTTTGTGGACACTTTTCTATTGATCACTTTCTGTTATGAGTTCCTAAAGATCAAAGTAGCGGGCAAATGGAAGTGGCGTTCAATTAAAGGGTGGCGTTCAATTAGGGTGGCATTCAATTAGGGTGGCGTTCAAATAGAGGTGGCATTCAAATAGAGGTCTTTGGTAATTATATAAGGAAAGTCTATATTTCCTTCGTACTTGCACTTCCTGTTGGCTACATGTACGGTACTAAAGTTTGGCAGACTATACGATATAACTACGTATATGGTAAAATACTAGACAATCAGTTGTCTACTCTTTTTCTAATAATAGAATGAACATGAAAAATAAGAATAATGTAAAAGAGGTCATGGTATATTCATGATTCATTCACCACATTGCTATCATCAATTTGCTAAAAATACATCCATGATACAATCCCTAATATTGTAAAAGTGTCACAACTCCGAGCACTGCTACCTCGTTAGCGAGAATTTGTTTTAAATCAGCTCATGCTTGATAATAAACATTAAGGTTAGTGTATGCAATATTATTTGTCTTTTATATCTTCGTTAGTGTATGCAATATTATTTGTCTTTTATATCTTCGTTAGTGTATGCAATATTATTTGTCTTTCATATCTTTGTTAGTGTATGCAATATTATTCATCCTTTATATATTTGTTAGTGTATGCAATATTATTCATCTCTTATATCTTTGTTTGAAATTTGTAAAGTAATTCATGGTTTACCTGTGTCTTCTTGAAGCTTTACTGATATGCTTGGACCTCTGGACCGGCCAACTAAAACGAAAGAATTCCTTGACTGCTGCCGTGATCTGGCAACCATATTTGGTAAGAAAATCAATAAAAGCAACGAAATATGGAAGATAACGTCTTCCTTGTTAAATGCGTACAGATAGAATATTTGTATTCAAGGTACAGTTTGGTTGCCAAAGGGAGTAATCAAACATGTAAGCGTGATGCATTTGAATTCCAGTCAATTCAAGTCACGATTTTAGGAGGAATATGGTGATTTTACCTTAACTTGAGTAGCCACTAGTCGTGATTACTACCATGATCAAGCCTGGTTCCCATATACGCAGCAAGCACCGGCGACAGCACCGCAGAGCTATCAGCTGTGAAATGTGAACCTACGTGCCGAGTATCTCCGGTAGTTGTGGCGATACAGCGCAAGAGTTCAGCGTTGTTTAACTTTCGCGAAGAGCCGCAGGCAAAGCCTTCTCGAAATGCACTGTACAGGTGGAAGTCAGCATTTTCGAAACGGCATGGCGAGCAAACATTTTTGTGCCATTATTAGTGATGCGGCTTTATGTGAGCAGAAGCCGCCGAGCCTAGCTTCGCAAGTGTTTTCCTGCGCAAGATTACCGCCGGGTTCCTGCAATTGATATGGGAACCAGGCTTTAGTCAGGCATGTTTCATTGTTAATAGATATTCACTGCATAAGCATCAGTACCACTGAGATCTTTATAACAACTTTATGAGGCTAAAGGCCTGCTTGTCTTGTACTTATCAGAAATGAGGTTAGCCTGTGCTGACAATTGTCATCTATAGAGTAATCACTATCAGTCACATATCACTGAAATGAGGTTAGCCTGTGCTAACAATTGTCATCTATAGAGTAATCACTATCAGTCACATATCACTGAAATGAGGTTAGCCTGTGCTAACAATTGTCATCTATAGAGTAATCACTATCAGTCACATATCACTGAAAGTGATAAGTAGAAGATAGCTCAGAGTTCATCGATATGCGTGAGACTAAACGAATGCTTATCGCGTACTACATGCTAAATGCAGGGTAAATATTTTTTTCAACATTTTGTCATGAATTCCTTCCAAGAGTAGCCACAGAAAACCTGAAATCATGTTCATTGTGTGTTTCTATCCAATCACCAACTTATAGAATGCGTCAAAGGCCAGGTATGATAGCTCAAAGGCGAGTATGTCTAGAACCCAGACATCTACATGTAACATCTAAATAGCCTTCGAAGCTAGTTCAAACTGCCATCTAAGCTAACAGGAAATTATTGTCACCAACATGCATGGTGCTAATTTGAACAACATATAGGTGTACAGAATTTAAAAGACCCACTATGATATAGCTAGGTGTACAGAATTTAAAAGACCCACTATGATATAGCTAGGTGTACAGAATTTAAAAGACCCACTATGATATAGCTAGATGTACAGTATTCAATAGACTGACTATGATATAGCTAGTTGTACAGTATTCAATAGACCCACTATGATATAGCTAGTTGTACAGTATTCAATAGACCCACTATGATATAGCTAGATGTACAGGATTCAATAGACCCACTATGATATAGCTAGATGTACAGTATTCAATAGACTGACTATGATATAGCTAGTTGTACAGGATTCAATAGACCGGCTATGATATAGCTAGATGTACAGTATTCAATAGACCCACTATGATATAGCTAGGTGTACAGGATTCAATAGACCGACTATGATATAGCTAGATGTACAGTATTCAATAGACCCACTATGATATAGCTAGATGTACAGTATTCAATAGACCCATTATGATATAGCTAGATGTACAGTATTCAATAGACCCATTATGATGTAGCTAGATGTACAGTATTCAATAGACCCACTATGATGTAGCTAGATGTACAGTATTCAATAGACCCACTATGATATAGCTAGATGTACAGTATTCAATAGACCCACTATGATGTAGCTAGATGTACAGTATTCAATAGACCCACTATGATATAGCTAGATGTAGTTTTCAATAGACCTTCTATGTTATAGTTGATATTTAAGCGAGGGCAAATAGGAGTTGATAGACTTGAAATACTTCGATCTAAACACTTGCTTCAGTCATTTGGTTGGCTGTTCCCATAGATATATAAACCCATAGATATATAAAGGTTTATATATCTATGGCTGTTCCAATATATGTTATTTAATCACACCATTTTATCTCAGTAGGTTGAATGTAGATTCTTGTGTATTAAGCCTGAGCCTTTGTGTAGTTGAGCACTGCTGTCTGTGAGCAAGAAGACAAATGTTCACTTTAGATAAGATCTGGTAAACAAATGAACGCATGGCCGAATCTAGTTCAGCACATGATGGCCAAAACATGTATTCAGATAAACAATTTGGCTATCGAGGCCGTCAGTTATCTAGGATGTCAAAGGTCAAACTATCTCTCATCCTGCGTTATCGTTCATAGTTCATCGTTCAAACGTTCCTACCGAAGGAAAAGTGTCACGGCTGATAATAAATTCTACAAATAAAGTGCAACTGGTTTAAAAGAGAATTGACAATATTTTGACTGACAAAGTTATATTAAGTTAAACCAATATAATCATTATATTTCGTTTCTCAGTAATTATTTTGACATTGAATAAACGAAAAACAGTTTTGAAGACTAGAACCCTCTCGATGCAAGCTACAAGTTATGATGACAGGCAGTCATTTTGCAGCCAAACACCAGACTTAGCAATTACACGCCAACACTAGGGATTAGCCAATGTGTGAGCATGAAACAAAAGCACTCGTGTTTGCTGCCATTCTTAAACATTTCCCCCAATCTAGTCTGCCTTGCTATGTTGGTATGGTTACCCAACATGACAGATAATCACAATCTAGTCTGCCTTGCTATGTTGGTATGGTTACCCAACATGACAGATAATCACAATCTAGTCTGCCTTGCTATGTTGGTATGGTTACCCAACATGACAGATAATCACAATCTAGTCTGCCTTGCTATGTTGGTATAGTTACCCAACATGACAGATAATCACCATCTAGTCTGCCTTGCTATGTTGGTATGGTTACCCAACATGGCAGATAATCACCATCTAGTCTGCCTTGCTATGTTGGTATAGTTACCCAACATGACAGATAATCACCATCTAGTCTGCCTTGCTATGTTGGTATGGTTACCCAACATGGCAGATAATCACCATCTAGTGTGCCTTGATTTGCTGGTATGGTTACCCAACATGACAGATAATCACATCGCAAGGTTAAAGCAGATTCCAATAATACGGAAAAAATCTGGGGCGCATTCTTATGTCCTGTATTAACTTTTGAGCAGTGATCATTGAATTACAGTAGACTTACACCTCCTATAACATAAATTCCAGATAGCGTAAAAAAATTATGCAAAGTTTTTGCTATGTATTACGTAAAAAATTCCATATAACGTAAAGTATCAAGTGGGAACAACTTTTCAAATTAGATTTTAATGGTAACATATCTCGCCGCAATTGTGAAAAAAGACAGTGGATGTATAGCGTTATATCTATTATATATACAACTTCTATGACATTCTAGTTCGTCATGATAGATCGTCAGATGTGTCGACAAAACAGAAAATAGGTAGCTGCTCAATTGTTAATAAATACTTAGAAAGGCGATTGATTGGTGCTAGGGTTACAACGTCAGTCTACTAATCTGAATGTCACGAGTTGGGAGTATCGCCAAAAGTTATCTTTTATCCTAACCATGACCCCCTAGATACACAGATACACGACGAACAGGTAAACACTGCCCTTTTCATAGTAAAATATATTTTAGTTTTGCTTTATTGTAGGCGTATAAAATATTTGTTATTCATTTTACTTTCCAGAATAGACTTTGCTGTCCGGAAAAAATAAACAAATCAAAATTGGATGTCGAATATGTGCGTTTCTCATCAACTTTATAGTAATATTACCGCAATCAGAGTCTATTAAACCAGGGAAGTTGATCAGAAGGTGAAAATTTGTCGATGCAAACTAATAACATTACAGTTACGTGAGAACAAATTAAAAAAGTCAAGTTTAGTTTTTCTTTGTGTATGGCCAAAAAGGATGAGTTTGGAAAGAGCTTGGAACAGATTAGGATATTTACATGTATTTTAAAGTTCCTATAACATAAAATCCCTACGTAAATGTTCCTGGAACGGATTATAACTGTAGCAGCGTCTACTGTACACCAATTCTTCCTTCACTCAATTGGGTAATTTAAACAATTGTCTGTAAAAGTTAATTATTCTCGGAATTCATCCAATTAAAACCTATTAACGCACGCTCTGCTTTGATGAATAAGGATTTTGAAGGAACAACCTTTAGATAACATGATTATAAAACTAAAGCTTTACAATGATTATACAGCCTCACAGCTGTTTCCGGTTGATATTTTAGAATCTTTGTCAATTTTTTTGACATGAGAATGTTGATAAAACCTGGTGTAGCGACAGGCGCTATCTAGGGCGACAAGCCGTAATGGAGAGCTAGCTTTACTGATGAGTAGTTGTGGTTCATGAGACTTTATTTAACCCAACTGGCTCAACGTGAAGTCTGCAATGCAAATTGCATGACATGTACATTAATATAAAACAGTTGCAATTATTAATAACAGTGTAAAATATACAAATTGATTCAAATGTTTTAGAGGCAAATCAAATGTATAGAATTAGCCATAAATTGTGAAATAAACATAAAATGAGAAATAGACAGTGAATGTAACAAATCCTTATGTGTGTAAAAGTTTAACAGTTTGCTAAAAGTAAAATGCACAAATTAATAGGCAAAAACTGACCTTGTTGCCTTCCGTGGCTTGTCTTGGTAAAATAGACTTGAAAATATTGTAGACTTGAGAACTTTTAAAAGAACAACTTTATAAACTTAGAAACTTTATCACCAATAATGGTGAGCTTATTGAGCCATACTGCTCAGGACAAAGACTGCTGCTCTACTGACCAGTTCTAGAGAAGACAGTTGACCAAGATGAACCGAGAATGCAAAAAAGTTAGACAAAATTAGTGCACATCTCGGACCCTAAATTAGTCGTAGTCCCAGCCACGCCAATCGCTAATGGAACGCGCTCCAACGCCCGCAGCAGCAGCTCTCAAGCTTATTCATCCCAACAGCCAAAGACTGGAAAAAGCATTAGTATTTATTAAAAATGTACCTGTTTTATAGTCGTGACACATCTGTTGAGGTAATTATCTATTATACCTTGAAAACAAAGAAGTCTGGGGCTGATGTTTACTAGAAATATTTTTTAAGAAATGGCTAGAAATAATACACGTATTTAATTTCATTACACCTGGTATCTGGTTAAAAGCACACAAAAATATTATTCAAACACCAATCTGTAATGTTATCTGCAGCTGTTAATGCAGTAATATTTTGTTTTGTGGTTAACCTTGCACTTCTGTGATTGTCATTATTTGTATTTCAGATCGTCTTGGAAAAGCTCTGTCACCGATGGAACACGAATTGACAAAGAATATAAAGGTCAGTCTTACATGTCTGATGCAGGAATTTTATAAAATGTTGATACAGTCATCATATGACCAATCGATCAAATTAACCAAAATGTTTTTGACCTGTGATGGAAAAGGTCAAAAACATTGCACTTTTCTGGATTTGCAGTCAGACGTACTTACTAGACCAAGTGGCTATATTACCATACAATTGAATAATTGTGCACATACTCATTACCCCAGTTGAAACATGCACACTTGATGCTCTTGTGAACATACTAATGGTTATTGCTGGTACGCTTGAAGATCATGATTGATTGCGTGAGAGATCATTACGTATAACCTACGCCCAACGTTTACAAGCTGGCTTCGTGGCTCCTATTATAGTAATGTTTAGACAAGCTTAAGTTACTAGCCTAAGTTACTCAAATTAGCCAATTTGCTATTTTTGTGATTGACTAATTAGTCAACTTACCCAATGGCAGCTACACTACCTGCCACTGTTTATAAACCGTTTTTTTCACTCGTGCAATGATTTACACATTTCGTAAACATGATTATATACAGACAACTTCATGGTAATTGGGAATAATTTCTTCGTGGACAGATTTACTATTGCTGAGCATGCTTTTCGCACGAGTAGACTCTCAGGTCAATGAGAAAAGTGAACTATTGTCATAAATATAGCATACTAGGCGTTCGTGCTATGCGCAACGTATTATGACGTACATGTATTATTACTGCGTCGTTGGTCGTGTTCGAGGCATTTCTCATCAACCTTTACGGCAGTATCGCCCCAAAAACAAATCTTACCATAGCAACATAAATGTGAGTGCCCCATTGTCTAACCCAACAATTGAAGTGTGCTTATATAAGGAATTTGAGTCTATTATGCACCGCTGCGTATCATTGCCAGAAGTATTGTATTGTCATTGTAGTAGTTCAAAAATCTGCAACGTCTAACGCTACCTGTTTTCTAATTTAGACTTCAATGAACTTCTTTGAATATTAAAAACTCATTCAGAAGTTTTCAATGTTTGCTATAGTATGTAACTAGTGGAAATGAACTGTTTGTCAAGTTTTCATTTTATACACTCATATGAAACATGCCGCAACTCAGACATGCAAACCAAAGAAGAAAATCTCAATTTGGCTTTTACATAAATTCAAAAGTTGCTGAACTACGTTTCCATTCACTCATTGACCCTCATATCTTCAAGATGACTTTTACAGTCAAAGTTTTGCATAGAATGTTGGAGAATACAACTCAGGCTTTAAGCATATGACGATATGGCTTTTATACTCGATGGGCGAGTCATTTGCAGGTGATAAGGTGTAGTTCCATTGCAGGTGATAAGGTGTAGTTCCATTGCAGGTGATAATGTGTAGTTCCATTGCAGGTGATAAGGTGTAGTTCCATTGCAGGTGATAAGGTGTAGTTCCATTGCAGGTGATAAGGTGTAGTTCTATTGCAGGTGATAAGGTGTAGTTCCATTGCAGGTGATAAGGTGTAGTTCTATTGCAGGTGATAAGGTGTAGTTCTATTGCAGGTGATAAGGTGTAGTTCCATTGCAGGTGATAAGGTGTAGTTCCATTGCAGGTGATAAGGTGTAGTTCCATTGCAGGTGATAAGGTGTAGTTCCATTGCAGGTGATAATGTGTAGTTCCATTGCAGGTGATAAGGTGTAGTTCCATTGCAGGTGATAAGGTGTAGTTCCATTGCAGGTGATAAGGTGTAGTTCTATTGCAGGTGATAAGGTGTAGTTCCATTGCAGGTGATAAGGTGTAGTTCTATTGCAGGTGATAAGGTGTAGTTCTATTGCAGGTGATAAGGTGTAGTTCCATTGCAGGTGATAAGGTGTAGTTCCATTGCAGGTGATAAGGTGTAGTTCTATTGCAGGTGATAAGGTGTAGTTCCATTGCAGGTGATAAGGTGTAGTTCCATTGCAGGTGATCAGGTGTAGTTCTATTGCAGGTGATAAGGTGTAGTTCCATTGCAGGTAATAAAAGATAAGTATGATAAAGATCCAGACAAGTACTCTCTTCTAGCTGCGATTGTAGAGGAGGAGGCTTCTGCCGGCACTCACAAAAAAAGTTATTCCGTAACAGACTCTATTCTCTGGCTTGGCAGGTGCAGTAATCACACCTCGCTGTGTTAATGTGAATTTTAAAATTGCTTCATATAGATTTCTGTTTTTAGTTCTTTTCGTAGTTGTTGCTTAGGCGTAATAGTTAGTAGTAGTATTCTTGTCATAGTACTAACAGTTGCTGTAACCTCTACTACTAACAGTTGCTGTAACCTCTACTACTAACAGTTGCTGTAACCTCTACTACTAATAGTTGCTGTAACCTCTACTACTAATAGTTGCTGTAACCTCTATTACTAATAGTTACTGCAACCTCTACTACTAACAGTTGCTGTAACCTCTACTACTAATAGTTACTGCAACCTCTACTACTAACAGTTGCTGTAACCTCTACTACTAATAGTTGCTGTAACCTCTATTACTAATAGTTACTGTAACCTCTACTACTAATAGTTACTGCAACCTCTACTACTAATAGTTGCTATAACCTCTACTACTAATAGTAGCTGTAACCTCTACTACTAATAGTTACTGTAACCTCTACTACTAATAGTTACTGTAACCTTTTCTACTAATAGTTACTGTAACCTCTACTACTAATAGTTACTGTAAGCTCTACTACTAATAGTTACTGCAACCTCTACTACTAATAGTTACTGTAACCTCTACTACTAATAGTAGCTGTAACCTCTACTACTAATAGTTACTGTAATCTCTACTACTAATAGTTACTGTAACCTCTACTACTAATAGTTACTGTAACCTCTACTACTAATAGTAGCTGTAACCTCTACTACTAATAGTTACTGTAACCTCTACTACTAATAGTTACTGTAACCTCTACTACTAATTATAAAAATGATTGTGTTAAAGAGCAAATATTGTCAAAGATGATTGTACTTATAACAGAATTAGCTAACTACCTGTCTTTATATAATTAGATACTCTTGATGTGTCTCTTTTTTCTGATAGACCAGGGTCAAAGGTATCAACATTGGAGTTCAAAGAAGAATTAGATCTACCTAGAGACTGCTCCTTGTTATAAATTGTCATGAATAGCTTTATAGATTTATTAGGATAACTTCTACATTTTGGTTTACATTTGAAACTTCAAAAAATAAAATAAAATTGGAATTCTTGTTTTACAACAACTCCGACATGCGCTTATTCCATATAACAAAATATTGGGCTAAGGTTTCTCTATCTTGGAATTGTAAGAACAAAATGAGTTTTGTCACTAATAATTTGCAAGAGAAGACAAGTTTGAACTATCGTCAGCAGCACAGACTAAGATAAGGTTGCCTTCAGGATGTTAGTCTACGAGCTTCATCTATAATTGCTTAGTTGTGGTTTTGTGGTTGCGACCAAGCGAGCTCATTTTGTTGTTTAAGATGAATTTAATTTTTCTGCATATTTACAATAAGACTTGCTGCTCTCTTATTAATACAATTTATAGAGCACGTACTCATAAAATCTCTTTCAAACAGCCAACAAATATCTTCAAATGGAACAAAGTAAAGGTTAAATGAAACATCTCAAATTGACGTTTTAAAGTTTTAGGATTTTGAAAATAAAAATAATCTCTTACTTTTATCTAATTATATATGCAACTGACTTTATGAAAAGGTTTTGTTTACTTTTGAATATCTGAGCCTACAGGAAGTCCATTCCCACAATGTTTGGCTGAAAGCTTAGAGATGTGATTTACTAAATGTGTTTAGTCAAAGTCCGCAACAGTCCAAGCATTAATGTTTGGTAACCGTGAGATGGAATGACTGAAGTATTTAATATTTCCATTTTTACAGGAGCATATTATTTATGACAGAAATGTTCAAGCACATTAAAACAGAAGAGAACTTTTCCAAGATTGTTTCCCTCGCTTATGAGTCGACCCTGAAGCAGTACCACAACTTTTTTGTGAGATCAATGTTTACTGTAAGTTTTAAATTAATATGTTATTTAGTATAAATATGATCAGTAATAGTTCATTTATATGTATGTGGAATGCGTTGCCTTGTTTGTATGGGGTACCTCACTACAGACAATGGGAAGAAACGTTTAGAGTTATAGTTGTTGTCAGCATGGCTGTCAATGAGTGTATTATTTTATTCTGCTGTACTCGTTATTCTGTGTTTATATTTTGCGCATTAAAATATTACGCTATCGGAGATGTCTCTACTTATTAAATATGAGAACAAAATAATTGTTTTCACCATAAAAATTTTCAGCTAATAAAAATTGTAAATAACCAATTGTTGCCTTGATCTTGGTCTGAGAGATTCTGCACCACAATACACTAATCAACTGCATGAGGTCATATCGTTGGTTTATTTACACTTGGTAGTTGTCTCCTCTTTGCTTAGATAAGACTATTATACTACATGTATTAGTAATGCTTGTTGAATGGTAATTACAGATGATATCACCGGCAGTGCCTAGCAAGGAGTCTGTAATGGCTGCCCTGGCAATGACCGAGAAAGATAAGAACAAGCATGGATATAACGTCTGTCTATATGATAGCGTCGCTGCCTACAATGAAGGTCTAGTCGCTGTCTGTGAAAATATTCGCAAACTTTTAGCGCTTTATGACATTGTTCTTATGAAAGAAAGATAATAGATGACTTTTTGTTTTCGTAGCGACTCAGGAGCAACTGGGTGGGTGTGAAATTTGGGCTATTCACATAATAAATATGTGAACAGTAATATTTACTGTTCGAAATATTTACATAACCACTTTTATTTTAATGTGGATTTTATAACAGCGTTCTACATTTCTATAGCCTAAGTTTTTACCCATAATTTAGAAAACAATATTTAGAAATGTCAGCATAAATCAAGCAGTAACGGCTTGAATCCGTCAATTCGTAGCATTAAAGGAACAACTGCATTTAAGGATATGCTTACAGCCACCCGGTTTGGTTTATTGACTTTTGCTATGTGGTATCTCTATGTCTATTTCACACTTATTACCAATGCAATTCCAAGAATTTCAGATGTTTATGCATGTTGAGATGTTGTGCTCACCTTTTCTATGATGATGTTTTGCTAAAATTTTATGATTATATTAAAGTTGTTGGAATGTTTCATATAGAAGTATATTCCAACATTTTATGTTGAAGGATTGATTATAGTAGCAGGTGACAAAACAATAGATGCTTGTTTTATTGTATTAGCATTTGTTTTTATTTGTTTGTGCTGCTGGAGCTCACTATTTTTCTATAGACGCTTCTGTCTAGTCACATCGCCTTCAGATACATTGTTATTGTTGTGTAACACGTCTCGAGTCTATGCCCTACTCTATGGAAAAGCAATGCAAAATAATTTTCTATACATAGATTGTTAATCACATTGAGTTTGCTTGACTGATATTACACTGTGAATTCACGTTGGATTACTATTGAATAAACACTAATGCAGGATTGCGTTCTGCGTATGTTCACGATGCTTTTATGTTGAGTTTTAATGTTTTAGGTTGTGAGATGTTACCTCATAAATAAATATCCTGCTTAAACCTGCTGATAGTTTTTAGAGGAGCGGTTTGCCAGTTTACTCAGTATACAGACGGTTTGTGCAACTGTGATGTGAGAGCGCCAGAGGCGTTGTTTTTAACCAACTTAAAATTGTGTACAAACCTACATATGTTGATTGACATTACTTTTAAAGTTTGTTAAAATGATGTAACCAGCACAAATGAGAAACTCCTCTCAAAACTTGGCTGGCTGCTGGTTCAAGGTTACTATTATTATTTGTTTTCAATGTGCTCAAGTCATCATCCTTAGCAAGAAAATTTATTAAGGTGAAAACAATTTAATATAATATATATTATATATATATTGGAAGTTGAGAGACAAAGTGGTTAGATATATCAGGAGGATAACAATTCATATCATGCTTGAAACTGTAACATTACGTTGAAATGTTCATGATATCACATATATTACCAATTATATATCGATAGGTCAAAGGTTCCATCTGTTATTATAGCATACAACATGTACCAGTAATAGAAAATATTAAGGACAAGGCATCTTGCGCCATATCAAATAGTATTTTAAACAGGTACCAGATGTATTATACTAGTGATAGGAATAAGTCACCTTTAAGAAAAACCTCAGTGTAGGTAGTTTGTTGATCTAGGAAAGACAGGTATATAAGAAACATGTTGGAATGCATCACCTCAATATATTTCATCAGAAACATTTCATCATAGAATTGATTAGAATAAATAATTAATGTTCAAAAAGATTTTGGAATGTTTTAGGCACAAAAGGAGACTACAAAGTAGGGCGCTTAAAAAAGTTGAAAATGAAAAGATAAAAGAGTGTAAAATAGTGCCGTAGATGATTCCAAACCTCATGTATATAAATAGAATGTACATTCATGGCAGACACTTGAACTGCAGCAAATGCAGTGCTTGGTGCCTGAACCGCATAAAGAAAAACTCTAAGAACTAAAATCATTTACTTAGGAGAAAATAATATGAAAAGGCATTAATGGTAATAATTTCTCTTTGGCTCATGATCGTCAATCGTACGCTTAAAAATAATAAACGGCAACAAAAAGCAGAATAGCTCAAAGAGCGAGGATGATGTTGTCTAATGTAATCTTAGTTATTATTTCAACTCATCTCTCATCAAAATATTTGTCATATTCATTTACAGAAGCTCATAAAATACTTTCAATACATTTGTGGAACACAGTCCATGCTCATACATTAAGCCAGACCCACAATAAGCCTTAGCGCCTGTGTAGGTGAGCCATGCAGAATAGAACAAAATCAAAATGAAGATCGAATGTTCAGACAGTTTTGGTACTGACATTGATAGATGTTAGTCTGGAGGCTGAAGAAGTGAAAGGTATACATCAGCGGACAACTCCAAAAAATGTTTGCAGTCGATGAATTCTTTACCGGTTGCATTACGGGATACCTGTATATCGACAGTGAATAAGCTTGTAAGTTGTATTGAAGTTGTGTGCTCAAATACTGGGAGAAAGGAAAGAAAACTACTGATATAATAATTATCGGTCACATTGTCAATAATCATGTTGGCCAATACTTTTTTTCATTATGACTTTGAGACAATGCCCCAGTTCACTACGTCTCACACTCTCATAAACACACTGCAGTTAGCTGTATTAACTTGTAGGGTGGGGTAGAGGTTGAGTATTCGCTAATTGGTCAGCTATTTCCTATGACGCCTTGATAGAAAACGCATGGATGAACAACTTCTGTTCTTATAATGCAGGGCTATCTCCAACCACTCAAAAGTACGATGCTATGGACTTTTTGCTTCAGGGATTGCATAAATATAGTTGTGGTTGTTAGCCAAACAAATAGACAGTGGATTCTCAAACAATTAGCTGTGTGAAACGATTGTTTGCTTACACTACCACGAGAAGGCAGACACCATATTGCAACTTTTCCTATAGAAAGTTCTGATTTATGGCTGAACTTGAATGATGCAGTGACAAGAGTAGACAAAACAAGACTTGATGTTAAAGTACTAAGAAAACCAGTACTCAAGTTCGACAAAAACCAAATCTCAAAAATTAGAGAAAGTTCACATGGGTACCCACGTGAATGACAGGGCAGATTTCGCTTATCTATCGATATACATATTTCTCAAAGTATGTCTGTCGTCTGTCTGCATTCCGTCTATAAATATAGCTTTAGCGCATGCTGAATATTTTACAGATGCGCCCAAGCGTTACGATGCTCCTGTTAAGAAATATTTTTCGTAAGGTTTAATTACTATATTCTTCCGGCGCAGACAGGTATACTGTATATTTGTGAGAAGAGCCTCGACATTCTCTCACCTTTCGGTCAGACAAAGTACGATATCTCATTTTTACATTTGTACCAGTATCGAGCGATAATATTATCGTCATATTCAAAGTTTTAATATCTTCTGGTAGAACAGTAACCATTTTCAAACACACACACTTCTATGCAAGAATTTCAATTACAAAAAACGAACATTTTTTGTGTTAGTTTTTTGTAAGTTAGAAAACAGATAATTACTTATGTTGATGGCATTATAGCCGATTCAGATTTTTGTGATTACACAAATAAGTAAAATAGCAGCACTCACTCAGATGGGGTGAAAGTAATAGTTTTGTAAGAGTAAGGAACGTTGTAGAGGATTGTTTTAGCTTCATAGCAATCGTAGCTTCACATCGCTTTATCAATACACAAAGTATAGATACATTGAATTTATTGCATGACAGTGCTTTTTAACATATTGGAAAAATAAAATATGTAACAAAACTGTTCTAGATAGAGTTTGAAATTGAAAAAATAATGCTTACATATCATGAAGCAACATTGGCATTTTTCAGTAAAATGGCTGGCCGTAAGGAGATAGTTAAATTTGTACATGGATATTATACAAGAATTGTTATTATCGATTCAACATATTCAAGAGTTTTATTTTGTTTTTTCAGTTTGTAATAATTATATCACTACCAAATTATCCTTTATTGTAATCGTAGTAGAACCGAATTAATTTAGCTATTACTTGCTAATTATTTCACATTTACATTTAAACCCTTTTATAATTGTTTTATTTTGTTTTTTAATTTATTTGACCTGCACAAAACATTGTCCTCATGATATGAAGTTTGAAAGTTACAGTTTGACAAAGTTTGAAAAACTTTACAGTTGTTTTTATTTTTTATTTAAGTATTTCAGCTACACAAAACACTTTTCTCATGATATGTAGTTTGAAAGTTAGAATGGCAAATGTTGTTATATGTTAAATACAATTAAATTTTCTGTCCAGACTTTTCTATTACCTGGGCAACACTGGGTAATAGAAACGCCGGGTGGTACAGCTAGTAGCCTAGTATATATATTAATCTTAAAGTTTGTCACTGTCTGTAAGTCTGTCCATCTATAGCGACCAGTATCTAGCAATCACAAATCCATATCAAAAAAGATTTGGTCTCAGATCCTCTCGTTCACCAGGCAATAACCTAACCAATAATGGTGAAAATATTCATTATATCGGTTAAAATACGCATAACGATGTTGCATCACACGTAACAATTATCAGCTGGCCTCATGAGGTGAATGCTTGGCGTTGCATGAGTAATAATAACCATTTATAAATAAAATGCTAGATAGCGATGCTATTTCCACAATCTGTGACATACTGCACAGCTACGAGCTCTCAAAAAATTGAATCAAATGTTGACATTTCATGACGAGTCTGACAGTGAGATTTAAGTCTGAGTGTTGCTTAATTATCCAAAAATACAAGTATATATTTTTATTCTAGGTATATGAGCACGTTTGCTCTAAGGTATTCAATCTTATATACCATTTTTTATACTACTCCATGCTACACGCAAATGTGTATAATTGTGTTTCAGCATGCTAGGATTTTTAATACTTCGCGCCTAGTCTTCGCACATGGGGCGCAACACTGAGTGCTCTAATCTGGTACGTGACCGACCCCCTAATATGTTGGAGTTGTGCACCCATGCGTTAGTGAACTACAATGTTAACAGAGATCTCATATTTGAACTATCCTTGTAATTAGTGCTAGTAGCATATGATGATTGGCTCCTCTTAATATAGTGAAGAGCCATAATCTTGGCACAAAAGTACTTACATCTTTACGCTATTCCTAATGCGAATCCTGCCAAAGATTTAACCTTTGAGCTCTCTTAAAGTGAAAGTAAACCCATAATTTTAACATTGTTTCATGATTGGTAATGAATGATACTATTTCACGATCCCATTCTAACTTTCAAACTACATATCATGAGTGAAGTGTTTTGTGTAGTTGAAATAAATTAAGAGAAAAATTAAAACAACTGTAAAGGTTTTAAAACTGTCAAACAACTGTACCTTTCAAGCTAGTAGCCTGGTGTAATGCCAATGGAAAATTCCACTAAGCTAGTTAATAAGACTAGGCTTTCAATGACGGTAAGCCATGACTTTGCGTCTGCATTGTTGTCCAGCTCCGCTGTTTTAATAATAGCTATAGCTGGAAAACCAACAGATATACAGATATACCACGACACACGGACATACTTTGAGAAATATATACATATATATTTTATTGACTGTAAACCCCAATAAAACTCTGTTGCTTTTGTACAGTTGTAAAACGCAGTACCTTATAAAATATCTGCATCTTCTTAAAAGTTTACTTGCAACAAAATTCACATTACGGTTATTTGGTATCAAAAGATTCACCATGTTTTACTCTGCTGTGTTGTAGGTGCCAAATATGAGGGAATTGTGATTACAAACCCTTAAAAGCTCAAAAACGAACAGTTAATCGCAGCCATCACGAAAATCCCGTAGTGTGGACTCCCTTTATTTTGATGACGTACTCAATGTGGTTATTGTTTTGACACATGATGTTATCGTGTGAAATTAAAAGCCAATAAAAGGCTCAATATAAAACGTTTCGTAGCACTAGTTTATGAAAAACACTTCGGGTTTTACCGGAAAGCCCTTATCAAATATAGATGCTCGATACTTTACAGTTTCGCTTCAGTTTGGTCTAATCATCTAGTCGTAATCTGATCATGTGACCCATACTTCCTGCCAAATTTCGCAAACAATTTCTACTGCATTTTCCGACTATCACAGGTGACCAACAGGCTCTTCATGTTTATTAGAGGATGATATGCACTCTTTCGAGCTAAAGTTAGAAAATTAAACGAATTTTTACAGTAGGTTTTGAGATATCAGTGCTCAAGGTGACAGCATTACAATGATGATGAATTAGATGCTTAAGAACAATAGACATGGCTTTATTGAATGCGTGAAGTATATTTGTGAAAATATTTCGAGGAATGAAGTTGCATGAAAGTGTAAACAGAAGCTATCGTGTTCACCTACGTCACATCTGAGCCGTTTTGGAAAGGGATTCTAACCTACGGCACTTTTGTGATGGCTGCGATTAACTGTTCGATTTTGAGCTTTTAAGAGCTTGTAATCACATTTCCGCATATTTTGCACCTACAACCCAGCAGAGTAAGACATGGTGAATCTTTTGATCCATATAACTGTAATGTGAATTTTGTTGCAAGTCAACCTTTAAAGCTCTCGGTGTACTAATTGTTCTCAAGTGATTGGCAAACCCAAGAATGGCCACCATTGACTAGAGATTTAAATACCAACCTTAGAGACGGTGGTGTGCAGAGCATCAGGTGATAGAGAAATGCCTGCCTGTATGCCACTGCAAAAGGACAGCTAATCTCATAATTTACTCAAATGCAAACAAATGCTATCTATTGAGACAAAAAACAAGCAAATGTCTAAATGGTAAAATAATTTTTGCTAAAACTTCACGAACCTAACCCCATGTCTGATCCTATGCCTAACCCTATGTCTGACCTCATGTCTAACCCTATGTCTGATCCCATGTCTGACCCTATGTCTAACCCTATGTCTGACCCCATGTCTAACCCCATGTCTAACCATATGTCTGACCCCATGTCTAACCCCATGTCTAACCTCATGTCTGACCCTATGTCTGACCCTATGTCTGACCCCATGTCTAACCCCATGTCTAACCCCATGTCTCACCCTATGTCTAACCCTATGTCTGACCCTATGTCTGACCCCATGTCTGACCCTATGTCGGACCCTATGTCTGACCTTATGTCTGACCCCATGTCTAACCACATGTCTGACCCCATGTCTAACCCTATGTCTGACCCCATGTCTAACCCCATGTCTGACCCTATGTCTAACCCCATGTCTGACCCTTTGTCCAACCTTGTGTCCGACCACGTGTCTAATCCTATCATTGAGGACTAGGGAAACCATGAGTACCAGTTTTACTAAAAAAACCAATCCAAAATGTGGGCAATGAAAACTATGAAATCTATCAATGAAAACGAGGCTAATCACGGAGAAGAGCATCAAACTCGTATAGCCAAGAGAACTGTGTGGCTGTGATAACCAGTATAACAGTGATGACGAGTGCCCCATGATGGCATGTGGCAAAAATGTTAGCTAGAGTCTAGTGAGCGCTGGTCAAACCATGACTATGTACATGTACCTTAGATAGACGCAAAATCACTCAATCTTCTACGATCAACATTTGGTACACGACTTATCTTGAGTGTTACCTATGACAGTCCTTCTTGAAGTGGTCAAAAGTCGTACTGAGCTGTGTTAGCAAAAGATCAGCATAGACTTTGTCAACCTGACCCGATGAATTTACATCCAGCAGTTCAAAAAGATCTTCCGCTACCCTCAAGTAATCTGTGAGAAGCAAGCAGCATATATAGTGAGTAAAAAGACAGTTTCCATTAGTTGAAGCTGCCACTTTGAACATAACAATGACAGTCTCAACTAGACTAACCAGACCAAAGTGACATGGAGACATGAGACTGACAGAATTGCAACTACGAAATAGTTTAAGATATTCTTGAAGAATGACCTAGGTTTATGTTTTCACATCTCAAACTTTGATAGGTTGTCTTAGCATTGCTACAATTACAATTTCAACAGAATTTGGAATTGTCTGCTTCTCCATGACCAATTATTTTGATGAAAAGAATAATTCGTAATATTACGATTCCCTTAATGTGACACAATTTTTCTATGGTAATTACTTGCGCATAATAAAAAGACATTGTCTATTAGCAAGAATTATAAAAGACTCACCTTTATAGACGGCAAGAATTGTGACGGCGTAATGAAAGACGTGGTATGTAACTGCCTCATAGCGTCTTCGAGACAGTCGGTCTGTCATCTTTTTAATGTGGCTCTCTGGAGTTCCCCTTAGACAACAAACAGCCAGTATGTGGGTGAAATAATAATTATGGAGGAATTGGTGAACAATGCGGTCATCTAGGAACTATATCACTAAGAATACTAAATATTAAATATAACACTAAGAATACTAAATATATTAAATACATCAAATCAGGTTACTATATCCAACATACAAACACCAAATATAATTTAATAATGTTAGAAGCGTGTCAACATTTTGAGAACCATAAAAACTTAATAATAAACCATAAAAACATGAAATTACAGTAAAACATGGATTAGAGGTATGACCATATTAGGAATGTATACCTACTGTGGTATTAGAGGTATGACCATATTAGGAATGTACACCTACTGTAGTATTAGAGGTATGACCATATTAGGAATGTATACCTACTGTGGTATTAGAGGTATGACCATATTAGGAATGTACACCTACTGTAGTATTAAAGTTATCAGCTCGTCGAAGATGGAACCAGTAACACCGTAAAGACCTTTCCCCACTGCAACAATGCAAACACATTCATGTGTCTGGTGTAGTTGTAGAACGCTGACATAAATAGGAACGGCGAACCGCTTCAGTCTATTATGTGATGAGCCTAAACAGGCGTTAGCTGACTCACATACTGACCAAGTATAATAATTATTGATCTTTTAAAAGTTCACTGGTTTTAACAAAGCTACAATATATAACACAAATCATAAAATATATATCTATTGTCAAACGAGGCAATGACATAGAAATGTGGTCATCCTGACCCAGCAATAGCTCAGTCCTTATTCTACAAATCACTGGCGCTACAGTCTATTATCAGGGCATATTGAGCCTGTTAAATTGATTCATATATGACCTGGTACCTATCTTGCTATCTCTGTGGCCACATAGCTCACACATAGCTACAACTCACACTTGCTCTGATTGAGAATGTCAAATGCTGAGGCTATATTTTGCTGGTAGACAGGCCTGGAATGGTGGGTCATCATTATGCACCGATAACACTTGTCAAGTCTTTTGCTCTGCTCAAATGTAGACTGAAAACTATATGAAAAATGGTATGAAGTTGCATTCTAAAATGGCAGGAGCCATATGCAAATGTAATTGCCGAGCTTATACGATGAGTGACATTGCACCAGTAGGTGTCAATAACATTATACTATAACACTATGCTATAACACTATGCTATAACACTATGCTATAACACTATGCTATAACACTATGCTATAACACTAAATCATATACAATAACACTGGAAGGCCAAAGAGGGCTGCGAAGACAAAATGAAGTCAATTAACAAGACACATCGCTGGAGGGTCTTCAGAGCTTGGATTTAGTTGAAGCAAAAAGCACTACAGATTGTAAACATAATGCAACTTTTACCCAGCTGATAATGCTAATCATTTTTTTAATGTAACAGCTGACTACAGGCTGACAGAATTATAATAGACATCCCACTACTAGTACATATTTGAATATGTATATTTATTAAACGACCAACTACTAGTACATATTTGAATATGTATATTTATTAAATGACTAACTACTAGTACATATTTGAATATGAATATTTAATAAACGATCAACTACTAGTACATATTTGAATATGTATATTTATCAAACGACTAACTACTAGTACATATTTGAATATGAATTTTTAATAAACGATCAACTACTAGTACATATTTGAATATGTATATTCATTAAACGACCAACTACTAGTACATATTTGAATATGAATATTTAATAAACGACCAATTGCTAGTACATATTTGAATATGTATATTTATTAAACGATCAACTACTAGTACATATTTGAATATGTATATTCATTAAACGACCAACTACTAGTACATATTTGAATATGAATATTTAATAAACGACCAACTACTAGTACATATTTGAATATGTATATTTATTAAACGACCAACTACTAGTACATATTTGAATATGAATATTTAATAAACGACCAATTGCTAGTACATATTTGAATATGTATATTTATTAAACGATCAACTACTAGTACATATTTGAATATGTATATTCATTAAACGACCAACTACTAGTACATATTTGAATATGAATATTTAATAAACGACCAATTGCTAGTACATATTTGAATATGTATATTTATTAAACGATCAACTACTAGTACATATTTGAATATGTATATTCATTAAACGACCAACTACTAGTACATATTTGAATATGAATATTTAATAAACGACCAACTACTAGTACATATTTGAATATGTATATTTATTAAACGACCAACTACTAGTACATATTTGAATATGTATATTTATTAAACGACCAACTACTAGTACATATTTGAATATGTATATTTATTAAACGACCAACGACTAGTACATATTTGAATATGTATATTTAATAAACGACTAACCACTAGTACATATTTGAATATGTATATTTAATAAACGTTCATCTACCTTTAGGACTGCTATGACTGTTCAGTGTCGGTAGAAACTCAACAAGCAATAAAATATTCATCTCAGGTTTCTTATAAGATTAATTCTAGTAAACTTCAACTCACAACTGCCTTTATAATACATACTAGTTGTTTGGGCAATTTTGTAAGAACAAATAAGGTGACATAAAAATAAAGCCAAAAATAATAACAGAATATAAATTAAGTTGAACTATATCTAGGTTAAATAATAACAAATTAATCCATGTATTTCTATTACTCATTCTACCACTTAACCTAGGCATTCCCTACGCTTGTCTTTACGTGTCTCTAAAGTAAAGAAAGAATAAAAAACTATTACTTTGTTAACCTAGTTTTGACAATTAATAGTTTAATTTATTTTTGACAGAGTACTTTTGTATGTTGAGATTGATTGTAACACCGACTACTTCATTTAAAACCATGGCTATATGAGCAGACCATGTCTTGTTATGAACTGCAACCGCGCAAGCTTTCTTTTCAATATTAAACTGGTCTTGTCACCGAGAGAATTCTGATTGAAATATCAAAGAGTAGCACACCTTGTGCGTTGATTCTCTGGAATGTTCAGTAAAAATGTAGAGGGCTTGCCTTCTACATTTTTACTGAACATGTTTTGTCTGTACATGTTCTAAGAACATGTACAAGCATATCACAAAGCGTTGTGAAATTGCATCGCTTGCTAATTTTTATCATAATCTCTGCTACAATATTGGTCTTAAAACAAGCCATGGCCAGATAAATGTGAGAGAGATCTTGCTTTCTGTTGACAGATGATTTCATGCTTCAGATTAGTATGATACATACTTGTAGTCACCCAACAGAGCACGTTATTCCCATCCAGACACGCCTAATGATTTGTCAGTGCGCAAAAAATTGCAAAAACCACAGAATAGCATCCGGAAGTTGTATTTTACATGATGAAACATGATAAAAATAGCAGAAATACTTGTTGACAGACAAAGTCAGTATAATCTGGCTGTTAAATAAAAAACCTTGAATTGTAAATACTGCAGAAAACTGAAAACTTACAAGGCTGCTGCAGACCACACCAACTGCCTGTATGAGTAACCTCACTTTTTCAGGCGACAAACACTAACTCACAGCTGTCAAGCACTAACTCAGCTGTCAAGCACTAACTCACAGCTGTCAAGCACTAACTCACAGCTGTCAGAAACCCAGTTATTGGAAAGCATAAGTACTCACTAATCGGCGATAAACTGCAAAGCGTCTTTTGGTCTATTCGCTGTCAACTTGGCAAGAACATCACTCATTGTCTCTTTCACTCGACTTTTCTCTGCAACACAATATTCACAGTTAGTTAAAGGTGCTCTGTCATACAATATTCACAGTTAGTTAAAGGTGCTCTGTCATACAATATTCACGGTTAGTTGAAGATGCTCTGTCACACAATATTCACAGTCAGTTGAAGGTGCTCTGTCACACATTATTCACAGTAGTTGAAGGTGCTCTGTCATACAATATTCACAGTTAGTTGAAGGTGCTCTGTCACACAATATTCACAGTTAGTTGAAGGTGCTCTGTTACAGAATATTCACAGTTAGTTGAAGATGATCAATCAGAAAGTCTGATCAGAAAACAAAGTTCACATATCCAAAAACAAAGGCTGTGCTGGTAAAAAAATTAAACTTTGTATTGATTATTATGATAAATTTGAGTTATCGATCACAGATCAAAGGAACTAAAAGACTGATAGCTTTATGATTAAACATCCTACGCCAACAGAAAATGTAAATTAAGCTCTTGATTTTTTAAAAGCCATTCTATGTAAAGTTATGCATGTTGGGCAATGATAAAAAATAATCAAATACCAGACATGAACACTGGAGAAGGTTGCTTATAGGATCCATAGAGATAAATCATTACTATCGTTGTATACTAAGGGAAAACAACACATTAATAGCCGTCATAAATAACTTGGAGTAATTCAACACTCTACATTCAAACAGCATGTTCAAAATGAAATGGTTATTGATATTTATGATAGAACACCAGTAAACAAAGACTAACTCGGAACATGTTTTGAAAAAATACATTAATGCAAAAATCACAAATTGCTAGGATTCTTTTGGGTGTTAGCAAATTTTTGCATTAGCTGACACCCAAAAGGATCAACTAAATAATTTACCCAAATTATTTGAGCATATGATACAATTTATTTTCCTTACAGTTACAACTCCTTCATTCGGTTTATTGAACTTTTTTGCTAAGAAATTCTGACGATCAACCATCTAAGTTATATAGACTTACCAGACGGTAGCAAGAACATTTTTGACAAGTACCACAGGAATAATTACCTAAGTAAAGGCATATACCGGTAACAAAAATTATTGGCTGTGCATATTGAAAAAAAATTAATTTTTTATGTGTACAGAGAAGTGAACTGAAATAGAAGATTTATAGTCATACACTATTTCGACTTGGTCAAAATGGGTCTTCCGAGGTTGAGTTGAATTAAACAACAAATCAACTTATCGCCGACTAATCTTGGGATACTATAATGCTGCTCTATGCTTTATAAACATCTGCCTACCAAGAAACAACTTGTCAAGGTCAGCCTTGGTCTCCTCAGCAGGCTTGCGCATTCTATCAGCCATTGTTTTTGTAATATTTTTCTTTCAGCAGACCATCTCTACAAAAAAATTATTTGGTTATTACGGGTACAAATAAACTTTACAAACTATCTACAAAAATTATTGCTATACATTATACAATGATATTTACGTTGACCGGTTAGGTATAAAGATGTTAAGTTTTTATTGGGGGAAAATGCCCCGCAAATCATAGAGTAGCGAACTAAATTTAAAATTAGGACTAAAATAAATTCATGTCTTTTAATGTTAATTCTAACAGTTAAACTACAATTTAATCGCACAACTTAGGCTACTGTTTCCCACTTGGGCCTACTCGCCGTGATGTGTTACCTGCTTACATGCTACAAACACACGCAGATGTGTTTGACAAAGCATGGCTTTATGTTTATACATTTGCCTGAGAAAGCAGCTTTTGGTCGCAACAAATAAAAACAACTTCATGTACAACCTCTTTTTACCCTGTAATAAAACAGATCAACAGCAGAAAAATAGCGGAGCTATCAGAGTTTTGATGGTTTAATCAAATGAAGGTTTTACAGCATATGGCATAAAATGTAATAGAATATATCATGTTTTAGTGGGCGTAGAACATACAAAATGACTGTTCAATGAGTGAGTGTTAGTGCGTGTATGAAACTCTCCTCCCTGGTTGTCTACGACACTGGGTCACCTCATCTTCAAGAACCGCAACCCTAGAGCGCATTATCAAACCTCAAGCACCACATTGTGACTGTTGCAGCTAAATAACAGAACCAGTCAATCTCTGACGGAGGTGAACAGTCGAGTTAACGCCTGACCAGGGCTCTATCTATAATTTATATGAATAACAGTTTGCTGGTTGGAAATTTGAACCGGGTTACATGCTCCCAGTTGAATAAGTTTGAGTTGACTGTCCACTGATGTCAAACTCAATTGTACAAGGAGCCAAAGTTCAAAACACACTTTAGTCGCGGGCCGAACCGGAAAAACATTTATTTAATACACTGAAACTAAATGTTTTTGGAACATAAATATGAATACAAACAGACAGGAATTTTATTATAAAACAAACTTAAACCTTAAATTACTTCTATTTATTTTTTTCTCCAAGTGGCTTGTTAAAAATAAAATTCAAATTCCATTGCTTCTTATGTCAATGTATATAAAAAATAAACTTAAATATCCCAAAAGATTTTGCTTTCCTTAAAAATATATCCTGTCAAAATTATACAAGGTAGAGATATGAACATGGTACAAAACCTGAAAATATGCATAAAATGTGTGCTTTTCAGCAAGAACAATTTAAATCATTCAGTTTTCTTTGTTCTTATGACTCTGATCTGATTATATTTTCTGAACGAAACGAGATACATAGTATATTTTTTGGCAACAAGTTTGTTTACATTTAGCGCAAAGTCCTGTGTTGTGGAGATTCCCAGAATGGACAGCAGGTGATCATCAGGGTAGCGACTCGTAATATCTTGTAACAGCTAGACTTAATTGACGTGAGAAGTAAGCGACAAGGCAGCTCAAGCGTTGCATTACGGGATCTACAGTTCTGTGCAGTATTATGTTATCAGCGCTCCATATCGATGGGTCATGAATAACGATAATGCAAAATGACCTTGTGGGCCAGATATGATTTCAAGGCGGGCCCACAGGCTGTGAGTTTGACACATGTGGTCTACTGTTTGACTTCATAATCTGGACAGTAGAATAGATAGTGGTGTGGGAGTTCATCTCCCAGGCACGAGCAAGTTGGGGTATAGGTCCTACTAATGCGATATTGTCTGAAAATCTTTCAGGAGCTGAGAGAGCGCCTGTTGTGTTGCAGTAAGACTAGGTATTCATCAAGATGATCAGGAGATAGTTCTGACAACAGGTCATTTGAACCAAGCTCTTTGGCGCAGTTGTAGCCTCTATGTTCCTGACCACTCTTTTCAATGGTCTGGTTGATTATCTTTTTAGAATGGTGCTTGAGACTAACTTTGTGTAATTGGAAATGCTTGGCTATCCTTTTTCTCAAGTCTGCTAGGAAGGTTTTGGTGATCCTGCTCCTTGGCGCAGTTGTAGCCTCTATGTTCCTGACCACTCTTTTCAATGGTCCGGTTGATTATCTTTTTAGAATGGTGCTTGAGACTAACTTTATGTAATTGGAAATGTTTGGCTATCATTTTTCTCAAGTCTGCTAGGAAGGTTTTGGTGATCCTGCTCCTTGGTGAGTAGGACAGGATACCAGTGTACCCATATTTTGCTCAGCTGTTGACGTGAGCAAAATATGGGTAGAGCAACTGAAATTGATGTGTTCAGCAACTGAAATTTTTGCTTTGGTATCCCAGAGTGATACAGCATTAGTATCAATTTAGTACATTCACTTGGCTGATGATTTTCTTTGCAGTCTCACAGTTGAGACTCGCAAATATGAAAGGTTTAAACATGTCGGTTTTTGCTCCTATATTTTCCTACAACTTGCATACTGTTTTGTGAATGTCAGCTTCCAAGCAATTATGATACCTAAAAATTTTATGAATTCGAAGACCTAGATCTTGGTAGTGTTCATACCAGGGGGTGAAAGTTGTCTGAAAAATTTGTTACTCTGGTTTTCTGATAATTGATCGTCAGTTTTCATCTTTCCATTCACCGCTGGATTTTTGTACAGACATCTTAGCCTTTTATGTTGCAGCATAATTGAGTTTTTTCCAATGAATAGCATAGTGCAGCCGTCTGCATGCTGTAGACAAGTTCCCTCAACATTAGACAACATAATTATATCTAATATAGATAATGACTAGTAACAGTGCAATCCTACTAGCTTGAGGAAGGCAGATTGTGAATTTTGGTGCTAGATGTATGTAGTTGTTTACTTTCAGGTTGACTTCTTTTGTTGTCATAAAAGAGCAAATAACTTCGAAAAAATTGCCTTCTATTCAAAGCTTTTCAAGTCTGCAGATTATTCCACAATGCCATACAGCACCAGAAGTCTAGGAATATAGCAGCAGTGTGTGTTTTAGCTTTCACATGTTGAGTCAATTCTATCAGTAGCTGGAGTAAATACATAAGTGTACCTTCTTTCTGTCCTGAACGGTGTTTTAGGGAGAACAAACTTGACCAATGCTCTAAGCATGTTTTCCAAGACACTCCGAAGTTTCACCAACAGGTGAGCTTATGGTGATCTATATCAGCCAGCATCATAGTAGTTGTGTTTCTCTAGCTTTTTGAGAAAGATAACAAAGTTTGACTCTTCTAAGGCCATTGGTGTGTAACAAGAATGTTGTTAAAGAGAGCATGCAGTACCATCATAAAAACATTGGTAGTCTGCTTCAGCATTTTTGGATAGATTCCATCAAAGTCAGCACTTTTTTCTGATGTCTTGAGCTTGGATAGTGTTTTCCTGATTTCATCCATGGAAATACATGTATGTCTATTCAGTTCTTCTGTATATGTGATATACCCTTGTGACCTTTGTTCAGCCGGCAATGATTGCGGTGGAGAAAAATCTTTGGTATACCTACTGCCAAATATTTTGTTAAACTACGTGGCGAACTTTCTCTTTATCATTATGAAGGATATCCCCATTGGTGTCCTTGAGGTCTCTAATGGTATTATCTCCAATGCTATGGAACCCATTTTTAAATTTTTTGTTCCAGAAAGCCATTTCTGTTACAACTATTCAGACTTTTGGATTTTTTTAATATAGTTTTTGAGCTTTAGTAAGTGCTTACTTAAACTGTCTTTTGGCTTCTTTAAATTTGTCTCTATTGTCATATGTTGATCGGTATTTGAGGAGACTTTTAGCTGTACGCAAGAATTTCGAAAATTCAGACAATTCCTTGTTCAAGTACGGTTTGTTGTGAGGCACTGTAAAGCCAGTAGAGATATTTCTGTCCTTGAATACTCTGAGAACTTGTATCACTTTGTATGTATCGAGAGAAGTTTGTGACAACTTTACTTTAGCAAGACGCCTTTGACATTCCTTGCTTGAAAACCCGCATGAGTATGGCACCTTGCAGGTCAAAAAATATTAAGGCGACAAAATTTCAATAATTAATGATAATAACAACTTACAATGCGAAAAACATGCAATGAATATGACTCGTTAACAACTTATAAATGCTAAGGTTGCCGATTTCTAAGCAAGAGAATGCCGCAAATTATAAACAGGATGTTGAAATTGGTAGCAGTACCTAGGCAATAGCCCTATACGCGTCACAAAATCAATGCTGAAAGGTAAAGCTCAAAACTGATCTCTATGTTTAACAACAATTGAGATTATCGTCGGAATACCACGTCAATGTTGGTTTTTTTTATGTAATTGAGAAAGTTGGCAAGCGATCGGTATGGATTTAGCAAGTAATGTAACTACGGATAAGATATTTCGCCAAACCGATAGACTAAAATTTTCAATTGCTGAGAACAGAGTGATTGGCTTGCAGCATGTGCAGTACATAGTCGTATAGCTAACTACAAGTGATGCTATAACCAGCGACGTGAGGTTTTCATGTTTCTTATATTAGCCAAACGTTTCGTGGAACCTGACCTTTGTTAAAACACATAGAATAACAGTGGGCAATCCTTAATTCAACTGAATTAAAGGTGCTGACGTAGTATTGAGTTGGTTGGATTACACGAAATAGGATGATACCTATTTGAGCAATCTTTATTGTGGTAATAAATAGTCATATTTTACAATATGTTTTCCACAGGGTACCACAGCAAGTAATACTTCGTTTTTATGTATGTGTTCGTTCCTCGAAGGCAATGCTCGACATATGGATGGTGAAGATGCGCCATTTGTTATTAAAAGCTGTTCGCATACTAGCTTTAAATTTTGCAATATAATTTGCAGCAAGTTTGCATTGAATAGAGTTATGCTCAAATGAGGGAAAGTTCGTAGAACCATGTCGTTGTGATGAGTAAACTTTCTCCAATGACTGCTTGAATTCGAATGAAATTCTCATATCTACCAGAAAGCTAAATAATGAGCCAAATCCATAATTAGACAATGTAGCCACAAGTGATAACAAAGACACAGCCAATGAGACACAATAATTTAGTGCAAAAGTAGCTAAGACAACACTATCAAATATGAATACAATAGACCCACAGAAAGCAGAAGGTTTACCGTATATACAATTATTTAGCCACATTCCCCCTGATCTCCATGATCAACCTAGTTTGTTATGTAAAAGTCCGCTAGCCATGACGGGGGTTTCCGAGTTCTCATGGGGCGTGTTGGGCGATCAACATTTTCGTTATCATCAGGCTGGCTATGTTCACTATCAGACGAGTTGCTTTGTTCACTGTCATCCCCAATGTTTAAGTCAGCATGTAGAAACACTGGCTGCACATGCTCTATACAGTCAGGACGCCAGCCAAACTTAACATCTCCAACGTGTCTTGACATATTGTCCACTTTAACTGCTGTGTTTGAGACGAGAGCTGTGATTATACCTGGTTTCCATACTGAAGTGCACTTTGCATTGCCTGGTTTCACATATGCATGATCGCCTATTTTATATGGGTTCAAGCTGGTATTATTTCTTATAGTTCCTGAGGCTGCTAAGTACTGTGGCTTGTATTTGTGTAGTCTCTCAAATGGCACAACACCATCTGAATTAGGCGAGTTATTGTACCAGTACACCATTTCGTTCACACTGCCTCCTGACCGTGCCAACATCCGTTAAATAGTTCTATGATTCCATTCAATGATGCCATTTCCAAACGGCCTGTATGCGCAACTAAATAATTGCACGACATTCCACTTCCTTAACATTTGTGTCATAGCTCTAAAGCATGGTCCATTATCCGGCATTAGTTCAGCAGGAGAGCCACGTTCAGTAAATATGTGTTCTAACTGCTCTGAAACAGCCGACAATGTTTCATTTCTTAGTTTCCGCCATATTGCATATCTACTGGGTCCACAGTCTATCACTGTTAGGTACGGAATACCATTGTGATGAGTTATGTCCGTCGCCAACCTATGCCAATCATCAGCAGCATCTAAATGTCCTGATTCCCATCGCACTGGTGCAGGGTCGATACGTTTACATACATGACATTCCGCTACGATCTTTTCAACATCCTCTCTGGTGATCTTAGATCCCCAGCGCACAGTAGCCATATGCAATGTTCGTTCAATGCCTAGATGATGAGTATCATGCAAATCACGAAGCTGAACAACAATGTCAGAGTCAGAAACCAGTGCAATTACGCTACATACACGCCGGTCAAGCCATCTGCGCGGTACTCTAGTCATCTCGTCAGCTTTGTTCTCCTTTGATTTCACCAAGACAATGCTTAATTTCAGTCCATATTCTGCAACAAGCTCACCAATTAGGTTCAAACGTTTTTTGACAACCATTTCACTAAGCCCACTTACTTTTGGTCTTTTACTGTCAGTCAATACGGATCTAACCCAACCACAGACTGTAGCGGAGTCTGTCATCACTGTCGCATTTAGTAGCTTCCACTTGATAGCCAGATTTATACCCTTTACCACTCCATTTAACTCAGCAAGGTTAATGTGTGCACTATCATTATTACCTCTTAGCCAGCTGGCATCTTCTACTATTTGATTGTCCATTTCTAAACATACTCCTATGGTCAAACTACTTGCATCGCACCATTTTTTGCCTCTGGTTAGATCATTGACATTCCATTGCCCAAACACAACGTCAGTGGTTACTTCATGGTCCCATTGACTTGACTGTGCCTCTCGTTTAATGTAGCTGCAAGCAACTCGCAACCACCGTGCAACAGAGTAATGACTTACATATTTACCACAAATAGAATACAGTTCTCTCTTAGTCAGCTTATCGGGCACTGTTGGCAACTCATAGTCTCTACCCCATTGAAGCTTGTCACCGGTGTTAGCTTTCACTTTTAGTCCCAAAACTCGGGTACAAGCTAAAATTCCAGGCTCTTTAGATGTCAATCCATACTTGCTCAAATGTTATTTCACCGCACTTACTGATACAATATCCTCATTTACTATAATGTCATCAATATAATGATCGGTACCTCTACTCACGTTTTTATCAAGAGCCAAAACCTTTGCTAGAATGCGGGACATTATCTTTGGAGCAACATTTGACCCAAATCCCATTCTGGTCATCACATAAAGTTTGCAAGGAAAACGCACAGCCTGGAATCGCTGTAATGACAAGTCCATGTGTAGCTGTAAATAAGCCTTCTGTAGATCTAACATGCATGCATTTTTACCAAGCTTACGCCATTCTCGAAGCTTATCTTGGCAGACAGCTACATCATTCCCACTGTTGCTATGCACATGTTTATTCAACTCTTTGCTATAGTTCAAAACAGGCCTTATTTTCCTGCCTTTGTTCGGCTGGAAAGCAGCCATTAATGGGATAACTCCACTCACCTTACCATGTAATGCTCTATTATGTGGCTCTAGCTATCCATCGTTAATCCACCGTGTAATCTCAGCTTCATACTGCTCTTTATGATCTACATTTACTGAATACTCTGCGCACTGATTCGTTAACACAGGCTCTTTCTGGTCTTTCCATTTCCATGTGACTGTCCATTTGGTTCCATCAATAGCTGCCATGAAATCAGTATCTACAATAGTCAAATTTTCCCTAAATAATTGCTTCGCACATGCGGTTGCTACACAACTTTCCACTCCGAATTGCATCATACTATTGGAAATAATTGTTACACCGCCTAATGGATAGATTGCATCTACTCCAAGAATTAATCCACAACCACATACTAGCTCTGGAGCAACAAGACACTGAACTGGTATAGCCTGGTTACTACTAAGACCCACTGTTACATTGATCTCGCCACTACATTGCGTAGTGCTTCCATTTAGCATTACTGTCCTCTGCTGATACCGGGTAACTAATTCCAATCTATTTACTAACATTCTCGATAAAACAGACTGCTGGCATCCACTGTCAATGATTGTTTTTACTGGTAATCTATCCACAGTCAAAGGGATGATTGGTAGTGCCATATTTACTGCTGGTTGCTCGGGCGAGAATCCGGCGCAGATACTCCCCCGTTCTCGTTTCCCTGTTTGTTAGGGCACTGCCTCTGAACATGTTCAATAAACTGGCAGTTATAGCAGTGAGGTTGCCTATTATAGCCTCTAGACTTTTTTCCAGTAGGGCACTCTCTTGAAATATGCCCAAAGCCTGAGCAAGAGTGACATTGCACAGCATTTTTGACCTCCTTTTGAATGGCCGCGCTACACACATAAGCAGAACTATTACCACTGGTTGTAGAAGAAAGGATTGTTCGAGCCCGAGCCACTAGTTCATGTAGACTCATTTCCTCTACTGCTGCTGTAGCTTTGAGTTGATTTGCTATGTCTACTGGCAGTCATGATACAAAGCACATTTAAGAAGTGGATTAGATTCCTTTTGACCAATGGCATCTACTAACTTCCTCAAGTCAGCCAAGTATACATCCACCGTTTCACTTTCTTGCAAAACTCTTGTTCGTAGCTGATCGTAAGCGCTGTAACAGTTTTTGCTAAATTCTGTCAGCAGTTCTTTCTTTAACTTGGCATAGTCACCTTTAATGTCCTCTGAGAGCTGGTCATACAATGAAAAGGCTGGTCCATTTAGAAACAATGGCACAAATGACTTTTGATCGTCTATCTTCCGTAACTTAGCCACCAGCTCAAGCTTACTAATCCAAGACCTGAACTCCCCAGGTTGCTGTCCTCATAGATTTTTATCAAATCGGACAATTTGACTGACATACTGTAACACCGCCGAAATAGCTTGTGATAAGTAAACTTTCTCCAATGACTGTTTGTATTCGAATGAAATTCTCATATCTACCAGAAAGCTGAATAATGAGCCAAATCCATAATGAGACAATGTAGCCACAAGTGATAACAAAGTGATAACAAGGAATTAACTAGAAATTCCACTGTCATACAGCCCACGACCAAAGTGATATTGGAAAAAGCAAGGGTACTGATGGTTGAGAAATGCAATATTACCAGTCGAATGACATTGCAGTGCAATAGGATAACTGCAATGGTAGCTGCAATGTACTGGGTGTGGGTGTTATTATATACAACAAACAGCAATAATGAAAGAAAAGATTATATGTTTATATCTCTCCCCCTGCAATAGGAGAAATGCAATATTGGCCAATATTAGAAGTCGAATTCACTGATATAACCAAGATTATTAGATTCGATTAGAATAACCAAGATTATTAATATAGTAATAATATAAAACCAATGCACAATTTTGTTTACATTTCAAAACGTCATAGCTAACAATATCACAAAGTGATATTTATTATATAGATTTTTAGAAAATTTATTTAAAAAAGTGTTTGGTCATGACAAACAGCAATAATGAAAGAAAAAGATTATATGTTTATATCTTTCTCCCTGCAATAGGAGAAATGCAATATTAGAAGTAAAATGCACTGATATTATTAGAATAACCAATATTATTAATATAGTAATACAGTAATAATAGAAAACCAATGAACAATTTTTTTGACATTTAAAAACGTCATAGCTAACAATATCAAGAAGTATCAAAAAGAATATCCAAACTTAGTGCTAGTAATACAGTAATAATAAACAACCAATGCGCAATTTTGTTTACATTTCAAAACGTCATAGCTAACAATATCAAGAAGTATCAAGAAAAATATCCAAACTTATAATTAAATATCGTAATCTCATAAAAATCGTTAGAAAAAAATATCATCGTCATATCCTTTACTTACACCGCGTTGGACATCAGTTAGAATACCATAGTACTCAAATGTGTCTGAAATGTCAGTTAATTTCAAATCGGCAAAAATGAAACGATTTCAGTACTCCTACATTAATCACCGAAACCTCCGACAATGCTATAGACTGGTGAAAATTGCACGTTATTTTTTCGTGAACTGCGCACGACTTAATCGTTCTATTCTTTTTCGCTCGGCGTTTCAATTTTTGGTCTTAACTTTTATAAAAGTGAGGCTTGACAAGTTTTAATAACGATTTTCGTCTAAATAAATCTGTCTATTTGTGTATAATCCAATCAGATGGGTAAGTTTTAAGATAATAACGACGGTTTACAAAGACTTGGTAACATATTTAAATAGGTTTGTATGTGTTTTGTATTGTTATTATACTTTAATGACTCTACAAAACGATGGTTAAATTTGTTAATAAAATTTTGATTCAAGGGTTCGTCTCATTGTTGATGAATAATTTTCTGGAGTTGTGTGCACATGTGCATTTATCATAAATCTCCCAACCAATCGCTTTGCTCTGTTTGGTCGTGGGATAATATTGATTATTCTAATGATATCAGTGCATTTTACTTCTAATATAGGCCAATATTGCATTTCTCCTATTGCAGGGGGAGAGATATAAACATATAATCTTTTTCTTTCATTATTGCTGTTTGTTGTATATAACAACACCCACACCCAGTACATTACAGCTACCATTGCAGTTATCCTATTGCACTGCAGTGCCATTTGACTGCTAATTGGACAAAAAATCTGTTTCTTTCATGTCGATATTTTTTCTCAATGCAAAAGTCTGATTGCATTGTACCTTGTGAATGTTCCATTTTCCTATCATAATACTTACCACGACTAGAGAACAATTAAAAACAGCTTTTTAAAGTTTCACACATCAGCTCGTTAGTTTTCTCCAGCATCTCAACAAGGAATGTAATGCCTGACCTGAAGTTTTGATTTAGCAACTGATGCTCTAGTTTAGAATTTTCTCTACCGAAATGGGGCTAGCTATCATTGCTTAAATCGCGAGCCCATTCATTAAACTTGAAGGCTGTCCATTGTTTGCTTACTATTTTTTATTTTCAGACTCATTCAATTTCTGAATAATTTCTCTTCTTCGTTTATCTTCTAGACCCTCTTTAATGGGGGAAGGGGAGGATAGCCTTGATGATCTGTAATTTTCTTTCTTCTTTGCAAAACGCTTTCTGTCAGTCTAGTAGGAACATAAAAGGCATGAAAAACAAAGTCAAAAGGCTCTGAATCTGCATTTCCATCCTTTTGACTTTATATAATTTGTTCGGCATTTAAATCACATTCATAAGAAAAGTTTTAAATCAAGCAAATTTATTGATGAGTAATGCTTCATGTCGTAATAGTCTAGCCAATCCCTTAGGTTCATCAACCTTTGTAATTAATTTTATAATGGCTCTGGTAGGGCCTAATCTTGCTCAAGCCATTGTTGCAATCATCCTGCAGTATTACTATCATGTGTGTTGAGGGAGAAATTATTTTATACACAATCTGAAACCACATGGGAAATCAGTGTTGAATTTGTTTTGTCATCTTATTCTATTTTGATTGTGTTTGGTTTATGCACTTTTGCTTAGCTTGTGGGAACTAATTGATTATTACTGGTTCACAACCAGTAATAATCAATTAGTACTGGTTGTGAACCAGTACTAATTCATCATTATTGTGAACACCTTCAGGTATTAATGAAAGTGTTAAGCTATTGTAAGCAATACTGATATTCACCCGTAAAATTGCTTTTTTATTTTACAAGTCAAACAAATAGAATACACAATTAACAAAATTCTGAACAATTATATTAATGAAAAAAGGTTTAAATAGTCAATAAAAGTTACACCCTCACACGAATGGTCACCCATGTTCTTGGTTACTCGGTCTTGTACAGTTGTGAGTCTCGCCAGTCAAACGAAAATCATGACAGTCTATAGGTAGAAATGCTCAGCAGTAAAATAGTAGCCTTGGCAATGAAGGCAAAGAGGCCTCAGCAGACGTAGGGAAAGAGAGCTCAGCAAGTGGTGGGGAAGAGGCTCCACAGGCAAGGAAAGGCCTTAGCAAGTGGAGTGAAAAGAGAAAGCCTCATCACGCCCTAAGGAAAGAGGCTAAGTCATTGGAGCTGCTTTTGTAGATGTCTTTGTTAGCCTGTGAGGGGGTGTTTGGGTGCTCAGTTTCTGGTCTTTATATTGGAAAAAGTTGACAATTGAGTGGACTTGTTTTAAGTACGTCATGGGAGTGTAATAATAAGAACAGATGACTAGCTCCAATTGTTTCGGTTGTGTCTTGTAGAGATCTAGCTTTATTTGACGGTTTTTAGCAGGCGAATTGATGTCTTTTTCTTCATGGATTACTGACACTGTAGGTTTCTAATCCGCTTGTACATGTAGATGAGCCTATGAGAACGGTCTGTATTGCTGCTCTTCAGATGCATTAGGTGTAATGCTCATCGTAATATTGCATATATCTCCTCTCTAGTGTTTGTACATTTCTCCATTATGATATATACTTCCATACAACATTACTATGGGCTTGAGTCTACCTCTCTCTCTCTAGCTCTTCACTACTTGCAATGGTAATAATAAATGAAAAGGTAATTATGTTTATTTAAGAATAAATTGGCCAAATAGGTCACACAACTTTATTTAAGCTGAAGCATCTGATACAGCGTAACATAATAGATTGCATCATAATCTTAAAGCCTTAGTGTGAGTCTTCACTTACTAGCATAGACGGTTCCTGGCGGGTTTTCTAGTGTAGTAAACCTAAAAATCTCAAACGATACTCTAGCGAACAAACTATGAAATGAGTGATGATTCTAAATAGGGCCATGGGGAGCAACTTTGCAGAGTAGGACAGACTGGAGAATGGCATGTTAATAAAATTTATTTTTGCTCATGGTTGCCTGTCGAAATATTTTTCAGGTATATGTTCCAATTAGTTACTAGCTGTCCAAGTTTCTTTCTTGAAGTAAATGTTTTCCGTTGTTGCTCATACATTTTTTCGAGATAAAGTTTAGTATTTATTGTTTTTCATTCTTAGACAATGTTTTACTGTTTCTTGAGAGTACTGTTCCCTACATCCCTTTTTGTTGGTATCTAGCTTGTTGCACCATAATGGTTAGTTGTCACTCAATAATTTTTATTGTTGCGAATGTGAAATACTTACCAAGTCAGAAGTCAGCAAAGATATGTAATTGGTCAGTTTGGCCAACGACTGTTAACCTCTAGCCCGCCCGCTTATACAATATAAATACTTCTGCAATTTGTTAATCAGGTCAGCTTGTGTTTGGCTGATTAAATGATATGATAAAATCGTTTATTCGGAGAAATATTACTTTGAATCATCATTAAATAACTAGCAACAAGCTCAGGCAGGATTGCAACAATAATTATTGTTGCAATCTAAAGAGTTTTTGTTTCTACAAAAAGTTGAGTTCCCTTCTGTTCGTTTCAGCGAGTTAAATTTTAGAAAGTTGGATTCAGCGCACTCTGTTGGTTTTAGCAGAGCACCGGTGAATTGGTTTTAACTCCCTCCTGTAAGTTTCAGCAGGTTTTATCATAGGAGGTGTTTAGTACAAAACACTGTTGATTTCAGCAGAGCACAAAAGAATTGGTCTCAAGAGCGTATCATAAAGTACACAAAAAGGTGAGAGTTGTCTCCACCCCACTCCAACAAGTTTTCTCACGAGCTTCTGTCACACACGCTAATTTCAAATTTGTCAATTTCATTTGTTGCACATTGTCAAATTCTAGCATTTTTTTACAATAATAATTGGACTTAAAACACCAGCGTTGCACAAGAATTTACATCGTGTTCATGACACTCTTATTAAATTATGGTTCTCACTTCAGCAGTGCTAGAAGTTATACCCGGTCCGTTACTACCTGTTGCTATTGATTATGTTGTCCACCAAGTCTATCATGTAGTCCGGACAACGGCCCTGTTAATTGTAGTTCTGTGTCCTTAAAACAGATACCGGGTCGTATCCAATTACCCTCCGGATAATCCAATTTGTTAAATAAGACTATTGAGGATAAAATGTCTGTATTTTATCGTATCGGGTCTAAATACCAACTGCCCTTTATAAAATTCAGGCCTCTTTTATATACCACCAATTGCGGGTAAAACTTGCCCGGACACAGAGAAACGAACGAAAGGCCGTGTCGACCATAGTCCGTGTTCGCTTAACAATGACGTTATTGTTAGTGCAATATAAGAATATACATGTGCATGTATACAGTAATTCATATAATTTCATGAGTACAATTTAAATATAATTTAAATACTACAGTTGATACACGAACAAAACTTAACATTAAAGAAACGATAAGAATGAAAGTGTTATCGTGTGTTCTTTTAGTTGCGGTATTTCTTTGTAGGGCGACGGCTATCGGTTTCATTACACATTACATTAAAAAGTAAGACCTGTTCAATAGATGATAAAAATATACATGTACAAAGCAATATGTTTATAATAATTATTATTAATCAAGCTCAAAATTCTTAGAAATATATAACTTCGGTATTTTAGAGCTGTTTGTGTCACTTTTGTTTACAAAAACTACATGCATATCACTATTAAAATGGTGTATTTAAATCGTTTACACCAGGTGAAAATTCAATTTAAAAAGAAGTTGTCAATTTTATATATACCAAGTACGCTAGTACTTGTGTAGTAAAATCATCACCAAATGCTCATTATTTTACTGTCTCGTGTCTCAAGTCTCGTATTTTTACAAGACAGTGTCTCGAGTCTCGTCTCGAACTTAAAAAACCTGTCTCTAAGCAGTGCTAATTTAAAATCATTCCGGTCTCCATCTTCATTAATGAAAAAATTGGTTAAGTATTTCATTTGAAAAATGAAATGTACAGAAAGTTGCAGAAGTGATCATTGCGCATTGCTCCTTATTGTTTGGCTATACTAATTGCTTCTCTATCAACTGGTTTTATCCTTTTTTAAATATAGTAATGCTGATGAGGGTATGTATCACTTTGACAATTGTCACAGCCACCACTCTTGAGTGTATAACTACATTTCCGTGAGTGATTTGCGATGTGAACAAATACCAAGACTGTTAGTAAATTTTCTTTTAAAATAGTCTTTATATAATATATATGCTGTTTACTACATGCTTGCCTTACACTACTAAGAAAGTTAATGTGCTTTTGAGATATTCTTATGATTTGTTATTTTCTTGGTAAATAATGATCTAGCAAAGCAAACATTAAAATAACATTAATGTAGTTGTAACAATCTATATATAAATATTTCTCAAAGTTTGCATCTGTGTTTATTCAGCTAACGAATGTTGTATGGTAACATAATTCTGTTACCATACAACATTCGTTTACAGTGTCTTTTAATCTTATTTATTTTAAACCTATAATTGCTTAGCTTGCGTTTATACACTTTACCAACCTTTGGTCATTTTACCTGAAGAGTGTACCTACTATGCATGAAACTATTTAGTAGTAAAATGCTTTAACCATTTTGGTAACTTTTACTCAAATTTGATTTTAGTCAGCTCTAGTTTTATTATTGAGCACTTTTTCAAACAATCCGACAATCCTTCATATATATATAATATACTATCTGTGCCACCCAGCGTTCTATATATATAATATACTATCTGTGCCACCCGGCATTCTATATATATAATATACTATCTGTGCCACCCGGCGTTCTATATATATAATATACTATCTGTGCCACCCGGCATTCTATATATATAATATACTATCTGTGCCACCCGGCGTTCTATATATATATAATATACTATCTGTGCCACCCGGCGTTCTATATATATAATATACTATCTGTGCCACCCGGCGTTCTATATATATAATATACTATCTGTGCCACCCGGCGTTCTATATATATAATATACTATCTGTGCCACCCGGCGTTCTATATATATATGATATACTATCTGTGCCACCCGGCGTTCTATATATATAATATACTATCTGTGCCACCCGGCGTTCTATATATATAATATACTATCTGTGCCACCCGGCGTTGCCCGTGTAATAGAAGAGTCTTTGGACAGAAAATTGATTTGTATTTAACATATATAACAACATTTGCCATTTTAACTTTCAAACTACATATCATGAGATAAGTGTGTCGTGTAGTTGAAATAAATTAAAAGAGAAATAAAAACAACTGTAAAGGTTTTAAAACTTTGTCAAACAACTGTACCTTTCAAGCTAGTGGCCTGGCATATTGCCAATGGAAACTCCACTAAGCTAGTTAATAAGGTTAGGCTTCCAATGACAGTAAGAATTCCATGAATTTGTGTTTTTATTGTTGTACAGCTCAGCTGTTCTAATAATAGCTATAGCCGGATTTCCAACAGATATACAGACATACGGACTTTGAGAAATATATTTTAATATATTATATATATGATGTTTATATTAATTCTGTTTATAGTTTAAGCTCTTGCGCTTCTGTTTTTATTGCTTGCTTTCTATTTGTAAATAGAGCTCTATTTTAGTTCAACTATACGAGTAAGACAGCAAAGTATGGGGGATAATAGTGAAATGCAGTTAGACGATGAAGACTCCTCAATTCTCGAGTTGGAAAGTCCCAATTTGACAAAGAATCAAATGGATCGCCTTAAGATTTCAATAAGCAATAGTGGTGAAGAAGATCCTTCAGTAGCATTTATAAAAACAGAGATTGGTTTGGAAGATGACTATGTTCTCGCACAACCAGATGTTAACACAAAGTTTAAGGTGACACTAACTCAGGAGCAGCAGAAACAATCTTTATATCAGGTAGCGTAGACTGCTCATTTATCTAAACTTCATGTAACTCTACCCGTGCTTTAAATTCGAATGTTTGGATGAGTTTTTCACAAGCCACCTAAATTAGGAAGATTAACAGCACAGCTATGTAGTTTGTCTGGCGCTTTCAATTTTATCAAATGCCGTCTAAGAAATTACAACCAATTTGATTGTCATACTTGCCAAACATGTCCTTTTTGAGTTCATCATTTTTTCTGAGACCCCATTGTTTCCAGAAATATTGAAGATAGCCTTGTTTGCTTTATTTCTGTACTTTATGTTAATCAGGCACATTAAAAGGCAAGTTAATGAGCATTTTGAAGTGAAAAGGTTGATTAACTTGCAGTAGCCCTTCAAAACATTGGCATAGTAAAACAGCAGCGTTGCCATGACTAACTCAGCAAGTGGCATCCTCCAAACCTCTTTGACATACAGTATGCAAGGATCGCATTTGATTGGTTGGTTAAAAGATTGTTACCTTTTTGTAAATGAATGTCTCTTTAATTTGCTAGAGCTCACAAACTATCTTGTTGAAATAATTCTGAGGCAACATAATGGAACTGCAAAATGATATTTATTTTACCCTGTTTCTAATTTCAAGTTAATTTTGGCTTGTTGCACAACAGCGATGGTGTTGACTGTTGAGGTTTTACCTGGTTCATCACTGCTATACCATAATCTGTACTGCTAATATTTTGAAGAAATTAGACAACTCCGATATGTAAAATCTCTTGAAATCTGTCATCTCTTGCATCCAGGGCTCTTCTTTCACTATGTATGACTAAGAAAGTTATTGATGTAGAGTAATTCCCAACCATGTACCACCTATAAGTTTCTAGATCATATATCACCTAGAAGTCTACAAATCATATACCACTTATTAATCTACAAATCATGTACCACCCATGAATCTACAAATCACGTACCACCCATAAATCTACAAATCATGTACCACCCATAAATCTACAAATGACTAGTTTTGTTCCAAAACATGAATTTGAGAGACAGTAACTAGCTTGACATGCATCAAGGTAGCCCTAATTCTCTTAAAACCATGCTAGTTGTTTAACTGGATTATGAATCGTCATTCAGCCAACTACTGTCTGGTATACCTCATGGAGTATAAGTCTCTGCTGATTAATTTTAAAAATTGGAATTTTCTGCCCCTGCAAGGTTTCTTACAGTACAATCAAGAATAATTCGTGTTTTATTTCAGAGTAATGCAAAGCTCTATAAAAACACAGCTGCAGGAGACTTTACATTTGGTGTGGATATAACCAGCGAGGTATGGCCTCCACTGTATTAATGTGAATACATGTGGTGTGGATATAACCAGTGAGGTATGGCCTCCACTTTAATAATGTGAATACATGTGTTGTGGATATAACCGGCGAGGTATGGCCTCTACTTTAATAATGTGAATACATGTGTTGTGGATATAACTAGCGAGGTATGGTCTTCACTTTAATAGTCTGAATACATATGGTGTGGACATAACCAGCGAGATACCACCTCCACTTTAATAATGTCAATATGAATTTGGTCTGCATGGAGTCAACTAGCACTATAACTGCTCAGTAATGGTGTACTGTGTCCCTCTCACCGCTTGCATAAGTTGTTTATAGATGAGCTGCTCTGTATTGTTTTCATGTAGATATCGAGTTGTCTAATTACGACATATGTCACCAGGTCTCCATTTCATTACATTAACCTTGCTCAAGAGTAGCGCTTAAATTACTCTTAATTTTCTCTTGCCGATCATAAAACTCTTTCGAGTTACAATTATATCAAAGGTTTTTTGAAGCATATGTGGAGACAGCCAAGCATTAAAAATTGTCAGATATGAGGTTTTTTATCTTATAGTTTTAGTCACATTTGTTTATTATTGGCTGTTGTAGAAGGCAATATAAATTTTGGTTTTTTATGGAGTGTCATGGTTTATATTCGAAGGACTCAAGAAAGAGACGGAAAGAAAGAGCCAAGAGATTTGGCTTGAGTGAGCAGACTATTGCTGACAGGAAGTTGGATATTAACTCCCTATACTTAAGGTTTGTGGAGTTGAAAGAGAGTGAATTGAGGCATTTACTTACCTTTCAAAAAGATAAGTAAAAGACGGAACCAGAATATTCAGATAAAATATTAAGAATGACTTTCAATCACTTACGCGAAAAACTTACACGAAACACTTACACGGCTTCTTGAAATTTACGTGAAACAGACACGAGGATTGGTAGGAGAAGCTAGAGGATTGCCTCCTTTGAATATTACAATTTTATGCTATATCCCTGTGGTATTTTGAAAACATGCAAAAAGCCACAAACTAATTGTTCTGACATTGTTCATTAACTATGGCATCTTTAGTTATGGAATTCTATGAAGTCATTACCTATGCTGGCACAAAATAAACCCATTGAAAGCAATAAATTTCTTTGATCGGTAAGTAATGCGTGCATTTCAGCTTTTTACATGATAAAATTAGTAATTTTTTTGGGCAAATATTTTAAAAGGTGCAATAATTGATTAGTTCATTTGTAAATCAGTCGGTGTTGCATGGTTGACATCGACTCACAACACCCTTTACATACCTCGACTCACAACACCCTTTACATACCTCGACTCACAACACCCTTTACATACCTCAACTCACAACACCCTTTACGTACCTCAACTCACAACACCCTTTACGTACCTCGACTCACAACACCCTTTACGTACCTCGACTCACAACACCCTTTACATACCTCGACTCACAACACCTTTTATGTACCTCAACTCACAACAACCTTTACGTACCTCGACTCACAACACCCTTTACATACCTCAACTCACAACACCCTTTACGTACCTCAACTCACAACACCCTTTACATACCTCGACTCACAACACCCTTTACATACCTCAACTCACAACACCCTTTACGTACCTCAACTCACAACACCCTTTATATACCTCGACTCGCAACACCTTTTATGTACCTCAACTCACAACAACCTTTACGTACCTCGACTCACAACACCCTTTACATACCTCAACTCACAACACCCTTTACATACCTCAACTCACAACACCCTTTACGTACCTCAACTCACAACACCCTTTATATACCTCGACTCGCAACACCTTTTATGTACCTCAACTCACAACAACCTTTACGTACCTCGACTCACAACACCCTTTACGTACCTCGACTCACAACACCCTTTACATACCTCGACTCACAACACCCTTTACGTACCTCAACTCACAACACCCTTTATATACCTCGACTCGCAACACCTTTTATGTACCTCAACTCACAACAACCTTTACGTACCTCGACTCACAACACCCTTTACGTACCTCGACTCACAACACCCTTTACATACCTCGACTCACAACACCCTTTACGTACCTCAACTCACAACACCCTTTATATACCTCGACTCACAACACCCTTTACGTACCTCAACTCACAACACCCTTTACGTACCTCGACTCACAACACCCTTTACGTACCTCAACTCACAACACCCTTTATATACCTCAACTCACAACACCCTTTACGTACCTCAACTCACAACACCCTTTACGTACCTCGACTCACAACACCCTTTACGTACCTCGACTCACAACACCCTTTACATACCTCGACTCACAACACCCTTTACGTACCTCAACTCGCAACACCCTTTATATACCTCGACTCGCAACACCTTTTATGTACCTCAACTCACAACAACCTTTACGTACCTCGACTCACAACACCCTTTACATACCTCAACTCACAACACCCTTTACGTACCTCAACTCACAACACCCTTTACATACCTCGACTCACAACACCCTTTACATACCTCAACTCACAACACCCTTTACGTACCTCAACTCACAACACCCTTTACGTACCTCGACTCACAACACCCTTTACGTACCTCGACTCACAACACCCTTTACATACCTCGACTCACAACACCCTTTACGTACCTCAACTCACAACACCCTTTATATACCTCGACTCGCAACACCTTTTATGTACCTCAACTCACAACAACCTTTACGTACCTCGACTCATATCACCCTTCATGTACCTCGACTCACAACACCCTTCATGTACCTCGACTTACAACACCCTTTACGTACCTCAACTCACAACACCCTTTACATACCTCGACTCACAACACCCTTTTATATACCTCAACTCACAACACCCTTTACGTACCTCAATTCACAACACCCTTTATATACCTCGACTCGCAACACCTTTTATGTACCTCAACTCACAACAACCTTTACGTACCTCGACTCACAACACCCTTCATGTACCTCGACTTACAACACCCTTCATGTACCTCGACTTACAACACCCTTTACGTACCTCAACTCACAACACCCTTTACATACCTTGACTCACAACACCCTTTACGTACCTCAACTCACAACACCCTTTACGTACCTCAATTCACAACACCCTTTATATACCTCGACTCGCAACACCTTTTATGTACCTCAACTCACAACAACCTTTACGTACCTCGACTCACAACACCCTTCATGTACCTCGACTTACAACACCCTTCATGTACCTCGACTTACAACACCCTTTACGTACCTCGACTCACAACACCCTTTACGTTTGAATTATTCTATCAGAATGCCTGGCGAGTCCGGGTAATAAAAAAGTCTTTGGACAGAAAATGGATTTTCAGTTAACATATACAACATTTACCATTTTAACTTTTAAACTTCATACCATGAGAAAAATGTTTTGTTCAGTTCAAATAAATTAAGAGAAAAGTAAAACAACTGTAAAGGTATTTAAATGTGAATTAATTAGCAAATAATAATGAGATAGTCGGTTTTGCTACAATGTTTACATTGAAAAATGACTTGATATTGATACAATTATTACAAAATGAGAAAATGAACTAAAAATCACGAATGTGTTGATTTATTGTAATGTACATAGAAGTGTGTATAAAAAAGGCTACTCTTGTAACAGAAGCTATCCATCAAAACGTTGGATAAGGTGATACTGGTACTTCTCAATACTGGGTATCTCGAAAATGAGATCGGATTGTTTTTGTCTGATACTTTGTCTGACCGAATAGAGAGAGAATGTAGATGCAATTCCTTCTTGAGATAACACAAGAGTCCACGTGTAAAAGTTTAAATTTCATTTTTCGTAGCGGTAGCCATAAGGAAGAATGGAAATTGAAGCTGGTAACGAGACATTTGAAGTTGAAATGTCACATTTGAAAATTACAAATTGAAAAATAGGTAACAATTTTTGAAATACATGTAACTTTTAAAAATTTTCAAAAAGATATGCAAACACAAAAGGTAATAATTATTAATTAATAATAAAAAGTGCATCCCTATTTAGCTTGTACCCTGAAATCAGGGTAGGATATCATAGATAATATAGATGAGACAGGTAAGAATGGCTTAGCCTTTTGGTTAGGTGCGCGTGTTTCCAAACTTGCGATTGCAATTGTCCCAAGTTCAAGTCCAGTGCGATACGGGTTGATTTATATATATAATACTATAGATTAGATAGATTTGACATAAAAATAGTTAAATATTTATCTTGATATACAACGTAATATCCAGTGTATGACATTGAGTTTTCTCAAAGCGTCACAACATTTTAAATTATAAAGTGGTTGAATGTTAAAAATGAACATACATTTTATAAAAGTAGTTGGGAATATATGAATTAAGTTAAACCATAACTGCCACGAACAGCTTTTGTTGTTTGTTCATTGGTAATCAGGCACGCTGATTCCGATTTTGTACTCGAAATAAAGATTGGTCTATGCCATTTTTGTTTTTGAAAGCTTTTTTACAGCGATTCAATATCGGTTTCGCAATCGACACAACAACCCCCACCAATAAATATGTGACGTAACCTAGCTTTTCAGGGACGGAAGTTGGGGATGTTTAGTCCGATCTAGAATTATAGAGATGGGTGTCTTAAAACCCATTATTCTCTAAATTCAGCCTTCAAGATAATCTTTCTTTTATGAAAGGTAGATAAGCTATTTAACTTTGCTTGTAGCGTGTTACAGGATGTTTCATAGGCTGAACACCGAGAAAAATGCGCTCAAAAAGGCGTGATTTTATCACAAGCTAGCGTTGTTATCACGCTTTTTGGAGCTTATTCTTTTCGGCGTTCAGCCTATTAAGCATCCTGTAACAAGCTACGAGCAATGCTGACTGTAGATGAACTGGATTTAAAACTTGTCTTTGGCATCATTTTCATTTTTTCATTTTAACTAGATTTTTTCCAAAAAGGTTGTTTTATCATGAAGTTTGAACAATATGACGGTGGTAAGGTTTAAATACTTCCCACCATGGTAATATCTGCAGGTGTTGCAGTAATAGGACTGCCTGGCAAGAAGCATGGAACCTGATGCGACTGTGTTTGTATGGAGTGAAAAACCCTTTTGGCTGCATGATTGTGAAATATTTTGTTGACCTTCCTGACACTCATTCTGATAATTGCCAAAGAACCAAATAATTTTTTCAGAAGTTTGGTTAAATTGAATTGGTATTAGGAACTTTTGTGTATGCTATTTTAGGAAACTAGCTCAATATCTTGAAGATAATTGTATTAATATATTTAAACTGACTGAATGATATCAAGTATTTTGAAGATAACTCTATTGGTAAATATATACACTTATAGGACAATACCATAGATCTTGAAGATAACTCTATTGTTAAACATTTAGACTTGTAGGACAATATATGGCATTATGAAGATAACTGTTGTTAAATGTATACACTTATAGGACAATGTCAGGTATCTTGAAGATAGCCCTATTGTTAAATATATAGGCATATAAGACAATATATGGCACCTTGAAAATATTTTTCTTAATCTTCAACAATTAGCTGGTGACATTCATCGTAAATAATATCTAGTTTTTAACATCTAAGTAATTGTATCTCAGTAATAATATCTAGGTAGTAATATCTGGACGGGTATAACTGGAGTGTCTCAGAACCTGCATCCAACCTCAGAACCTCTATGCATGCATGTATGCATGCATACATGCATGCATAGAGGTTCCTGCATCCAACCTCAGAACCTCTATGCATGTATGCATGCATACATGCATGCATAGAGGTTCTGAGGTTGGATGCAGGTTCTGAGACACTCCAGTTATACACGTCCGTAATATCTAGGTAGTAATATCCAGGTAGTAATATTTAGGTTGTAATATCTAGGTAGTAATATCCAGGTAGTAATATATCGGTAGTAATATCCAGGTAGTAATATCTAGGTAATAATATCTAGGTAGTAATATCTAGGTAATAATATCTAGGCAGTAATATCTAGGTAGTAATGTCCAGGTAGTAATATCTAGGGAGTAGTATCTAGGTAATAATATCTAGGTAGTAATGTCTAGGTAGTAATATCTAGGTAGTAATATCTAGGTAGTAATATCTAGGTAGTAATATCTTGGTAATAATATCTAGGTAGTAACATCTAGGTAGTAATATCCAGGTAGTAATATATCGGTAGTAATATCCAGGTAGTAATATCTAGGTAATAATATCTAGGTAGTAATATCTAGGTAATAATATCTAGGCAGTAATATCTAGGTAGTAATGTCCAGGTAGTAATATCTAGGGAGTAGTATCTAGGTAATAATATCTAGGTAGTAATGTCTAGGTAGTAATATCTAGGTAGTAATATCTAGGTAGTAATATCTAGGTAGTAATATCTTGGTAATAATATCTAGGTAGTAATATCTAGGTAGTAATATCCAGGTAGTAATATTTAGGTAGTAATATATAGGTAATAATATCTAGGTAGTAATATCTAGGTAGAAATATCTAGGTAATAATATATAGGTAATAATATCTAGGTAGTAATATCTAGGTAGTAATATCCAGGTAGTAATATTTAGGTAGTAATATATAGGTAATAATATCTAGGTAGTAATATCTAGGTAATAATATCTAGGTAGTAATATCTAGGTAATAATATCTAGGTAGTAATATATAGGTAGTAATATCTAGGTAATAATATCTAGGTAATAATATCTAGGTGATAAGCCCACTGCTTTATTCCATATCGTTGCATCTTTATTATTCATCCTTTCCTTAGAGTTTTTTGCTGAAGCGGAAATATGGAATACATCTTTTCTGATGTGAATGCTGTATTAGTTGTGTTGAATTATTTACCCATAATTTTGCGCAACACAACATTGACGTAGTTTCATAGTTTAGTCAGAAAAATATATAATATGCTTTGTTTGCACGGCGTATAATTATGTGTCATTTGTTTTTATAGCTATGAGCATTCGTGCCTACTCAAGATTTTGTAAGCTTGTGACTGCCTTTTGTTAACATATGTATCATTTCGTAGCTTAGGAGTCAGCGAGGATGACCTGGAGAGGACAGGGGAGCGGCAGATAAGACGCGACACTATAGTTCTACGAGGAGTTGATCATTTGAACACTCAAGATATATTCAAGTATCTGGCCAAGTATCCACCTCAAAACTTAGAGTGGATAGATGATAGTTCATGTATGTGAGTCATACCTCTATATACCTCATGTTCAAATTGCAGCATCTGTTACTAGCAACCTTTCAATCAAACTCTCTTCTAATCATTTTATAATTCAGAAGAAGTTAATCTTATGAACTATTGAGTGTTGGTGGGAAAAAATCAAATGATTTAATTTGTGTATTTAAACCGGGATTTTGTCTCTAGAACAAAAATTAAGATTTTTCACACTTTTGATGTTTTACATAATTTTACAAAAATCAATGTAAAACAATCTTGTTTTGATTTCTGTAACAAATCCGTAAACACTCTTCTGTCATGAATTAGCTAGATGTTACGGAGGTATTTGACTGCATGTGTTGTACAATGCTACCGAAAAACTTTGGAAGTGAAGCTCCTGTGAATTTATTTAGTAAGCCTAAAGGAGGATTAATCGTGAGATAGTAACTATAACTCGTAGAGTTCTCTCTCACTACTTTGTTTAACAAACGGTGTTCTGACATCAAGCACTTTTTACTGCAATCAGCTCAACTGCAAGCATTCAAAGAGTATTCTTTACCTTAGGTTTCGTTCATTCAAAAATAGGAAACTGGCTCCATACTAAAATAGGAAACTGGCTCCATACTAAAATAGGAAACTGGCTCCATACTAAAAAGCCTGCAAGCTGGTATTTATATTTTGCATGATGAACTATTTCGATCACCACGAGAATGAATGTCCTTAAACATTCCATAGTACCTGTTTACTTATTGGACTTTCATTTGTACTTTGTGTGAAACTGCAAATGTTAGAGTACTAGTGTTAAAGCTACTAGTACAGTAAACGTTCCTATAACATAGACCTCCTATAATGTAAATTCCAAATAATCTAAAAAATTCATGTGAAGTTTTTTTTCCTACTACGTAAAAAGTTCCATATAACTTAAAGTGTTAAGTGGGGTGAGTTTTCAAAATTGATTTTAATGTTAGTTTAACTCACCGCACTTGCGGAAAAAAAATGTTGTGTGTTTAGCATTATATCTATTATATATAACTTTCGCGACATTTTAGTTTGTCGTAATAGATCGTTAAATGTGTCGACTTAAAGGCGAATAGGATAGCTGCGCAATTGTTCATAAATACAAAGGCAATCGATTGGTGCAGGTGTTACAACGTCGGTCTACCAATCTAAATGTCACGAGTTGGATTGTCGTCGCAAATTATCTTTATTTTAACCTTGGCCATTGGATAGTGATAGACGACCAACCGGCAGAACTGCTTTTTATAATAAAAAGACTTTGTTATCTTGTTTCATTGTAGATGTACAAAATATTTGTTATTAGCATTGCTTTGCAGAATAAACTTTGCTGTTTAGAAAAATAAGCAAATCGTTGTAAATGAAGGTCAAAAATGTGCAGTCCCTATCAACTTGTTGTAAATTGACCGCAATCATGGTCTATAAAACCAGTGAGAGTGACCATAAAAAGGAGAAAAGTTTTCGATCCAAACCAATAATTCTGTAGTTACTTTACAGCTCACAAATTAAAAGAGTTAAGTGAAGATTTTCCTTCCAGCATTGCCAAAGGGGTGAGTTTGGAAAGATCTTGGAATGGATTAGGCAATTTACATGTATTTTACTGTTCCTATAATGTAAATTCCCTATAACGTAAACGTTCCCGGAACAGATTATTTACGTATAGGAGCGTCTACTGTAGCTCTACTCCACTAACTTACATGTAGTTTGCACATTATGGTTTTATATGGCAGTTGAATGCAAAAATATAAGAATTTGTCAGATTGAAGCGCGCAAGTCACTAATACCGAAAAAAACGTGGGCTCACCGGCATTTTGAAGTGCAATGCGATACAAAAACAACTTACATAGGCAGAAATTAGGGAAAAAATCAAATTTATCGAAAAAATTCATAAACGTTAAAAAAATTGATCTAAATTGAAAAAATTCATTATTTTCTTTAAACGTGGAATTATACCTGTAGCACTTTTGATTAGCCAGAATATTAGGGATCATTCACATTAAAGATGTGATTGCGTCAAATTAATATTCGATTAGTGATTCGATTTATCAAGAGCATTATAATGAAGCATGACATCAACACATTTAAAGATGTGGTTGCATCAAATTTGAGTTGATTTCAGAAGAAAGTATTTTTTTGTCTCTTAGTTGATATGTTGTTTGTTGTGTTAGGCAATCTCATTGTCAAGATATTTGAAGATTAAAATCGAAAAAAAGTTGAAGAAGCGGTAAAAACGTTCAGGTCAAAAAAACATGCCCAGACTTGCCCAAAATGACATAACACGTGATACAACCTGTCTATCGCTTGTATTCACATTGGCTATTGCGATAGAAGTCTAGTCTTGCGCATATATTTTATCTTGTATTTGCTCATGTTGGCTAGAATAAAATTTTTAATCCAGCTAGAGATACAATATTACCAATGTCTCAAATGCCTCAAATAAGAGAAATTAAAAACTTGTCTTATTAGCTTCCTTTAAATGCTGTGTAAACATCTTAGTGCCGACTACCAATTCTACCGGTCTACGGTAATTATATCAAGCAAACTAAGTAGAATAAGGTCTTTGTATCGGCACAGTTTTGTCGCTACCTACACCGGAAACTAGTTACTAAAAAAATAAGCAAGCTGCATATTTGAAAAGAATATATTCGAATATATGGCGCAGCCAACTGTATCCCTAAAAAGTCATGTATAGTTAACGTTTTCAAGTCATTATTGGTTTCATGTAGAAAAAAATTCACTGGTCACAATTGATTCGAGTAATAAACAAATGGTCAAGCTATGCAAAAGTACCTGTCAATACAGCTCTGATTACACTTCATAAATCCATCTATCATACCAGATTTCAGCACAGGTGTTAGCGGGGCTATGATGTATTCAATGTTCTACAAATCACGTTTTGCATTATCTTCAACAATATTATTTTATTATATAATTTTTACAAGCAAAACTATTTTTATCTCGGCATAAAGCTTTTATTAAGAATATCCATCCAAGTCGTGGCCACTCACATAGTTTCAGCTCATACAATAGGACAAATTAATCTACTGCAGCAAACTCGAACAAAACATATCATGGTTTGTGCAGCACACATTCATGTCTCTCTGTCCCATTGATGGCAGTTTCCAGACTCACAGCTGCTCAGCTGGTGGCACCAGATAAACACCCCGTAATCAATACAATAAATGTAAGAAATATATGTTATTCATAGATATGTCATTTTAATGCGTATCTAATGAAAGCTTTCAAGTTGGGAGTTTGATATACTGCGAGTGTAATTTTAAAAATGAGTAAATGTTTAAAGCACATAAATTATATAATTGTTTTATTATATAATTCAATACATCAGAGTCTTGGCTTTCGAATGAGCCTATATTCAATACACAAAGAATAATAGAACTATGAAAAGCAGGGTGTCAAAAGTATGTCCTGCAATAAAAATAACACTTGGTTGCGGTTCCCACAATGTGTTGTCATAATTATTATTTAGCCTTAGGTAGTCGATCCCTTTCGCTGTCATTGAGGCTGCGCTTTTCTGTGACAATCGGTGCAGTTAAACCCAGAGAGCACTAATAATAAACTAGGATTCTAGATAATCAACAATGCCTGGGGATCGTGCTAACGCCTGACCAATACAAACACATGTTCTGGGTTAATTAATTATGCTTCAATAAATATACTGTCATTGATAAATGTAATAAAATCACATCGAACAAATTGTAACCTGCAGTTTCGTGGCCCTAGGACTATATGTAAATTGCACTTTCGCTAGATCACACAATGCTTTAAATTAATTAGTGTCATTCGACTCTCAGCATCACAATAAAAAGAGAGGGCTAGTGCTTAATATCATCGGGAAAACATAGTATTGTGCTTGGAATCTGAGTTATTTATCATAGACATAATCTGTACATGGAGAGCTAATGACACTGATTCCTTTGTCATCTTCATTGGTTCTCTGGAGTTGTCCTCCCTTCGCCTGCCACTAGCGTCATTATCGTAGTTAATAAATATAAGTGGTAAACAATAAAATAAGCGGTAAGAGCACACAACACCGAATATGAAAATTGTGACGTCACATTTTTCGAGCCTATACCATTGAAGATTTATGCGGTAGAGCTCTAGGGAAATCCATCTTGTTCATCAATCTAAGCCATTATGTTGCTAGATGCTATAGATTAATTTAGAAGCCATCCGTCAATTTAATAATCAACATCGTGTATTTTGTAGCAAGAACTCACTGCACATCCGAATCACGCAGGCGTGCACAAAAAGTTACATTATAGTCTCAAACAGAAAAATATAATCTCAATGTAAACACAACAGTATATATATATATATATATATTGATATATATATATATATATATATATATATATACTAGCTGCATTACCCGTCTACAGGAGCAGATTCACGGGCAGCATAAGGTTTATTGAGAGTTGGCTTTCATACCGTAAAACAACTCCAAATATGCAGTTACATCTCCCTCTCTCCATCTCTCCCTCTTTCCTCTCTCTCCCCTCTCTCTCTCCCTCCCTCTTCTCCCTCTTTCTCTCCCTCTCTCTCCCTCTCTCCTGCTCGCTATCCCTCTCTCTCTCCTTCTCTCTCTCCTTCTCTCCCTCTTTCCCCTCTCTCCGTCTCTCCCCTCTCTCTCCTCTCCCTCTCTCCCCTCTCTCCCTCTTTCTCTCCCTCTCTCTCCCCCCCTCTCCTCCCCCCCCCCCTCTCCTCCTCGCTCTCTCTCTCCCTCTTTCCCCTCTCTCCCTCTCTCCGTCTTTCCCCTCTCTCTCCCTCCCTCTTCCCCCTCTCTCTCTCTCCTCCCCTTCTCTCCCTCTTTCCCCTCTCTCTTTCTCTCTCTCTCCCCCCCCTCTCCTCCTCGCTCTCCCTCTCTCTCCCCTTTTCTCCCTCTCTCTCTCCCTTTCTCCCCTCTCTCTCCCTTTCTCCCCTCTCTCTTCTCCCTCTTTCTCTCCCTTTCTATCCCTCTCTCTCCCCCCCCCCCCTCTCCTCCTCGCTCTCTCTTTCCCCTCTCTCCCTCTTCCCCCTCTCCCTCTCTCTCTCCCCCCCCCATCTCCTCCTCGCTCTCCCTCTCTCTCCCCCCTTCTCTCTCTCCCCCCCTCTTCTCCTCTCTCTCTCCCTTTCTCTCTCCCTCTCTCTCTCTCCCTTAGTTCAACGCAACACATGCGGATAGACAACATTTTTGGTTTTTCTGTCGGGCGTATGAAGAAACAGTTTTCGGCGTGTGCCTACTTTTGAGCAGGCGACGTATAGCTGGTCATGGCTGATGCAGGGTGACAGTAAGTCGATAGCAGCTGCTCTCTTTCTTTTCACAATAGCGTATCGCAACCCTCGGAGTACTCGTGAAAGTTCTGTAATAGTAAGTTACAGTAGGCCTACTCGTAGCTGGAAAAAAATTAGTAACTCGGCTGCTGAAAGAAATGAACATGACCCACTATCACGAACAGCGGCAAATCCAACGTTATTAAGTAGTGGAGATATCAATCAATTTATCTTTGTATAAGCTATCCTGCATTACTTATTAGAAGTCATCCTCTCATGTAAATTTTCTTTTAACTTTTACACAAATAATCTCAAACTAAATATGAATTGTTCACTACTATCTTGCATTCAGGATTCTTCTACAGTTTCCGTTTTATTGGATAATATGCCTGCAAATAGAGGCTTTTTGTTATTTTGTTATCAGCAAAATAAAAGATTACTAACTAACTAACGATCGAATCGAAAAAAAAGACCGCCATATACGGTAATTTATTTATACTGCTCATATTTGGGAGTTATCGGTGACTCAATATATCGAGAAGACAACTCATACTATTAGCATATCAGTATTTATCGTCCATCCCTACGATGAATAGCAGGTTACGTATTATAATATAGGCGTGTACTAACCGGAGATTCCCGTTAATGCGTCCTAGCGGTGAAAAAAACCGCAGAATAGACACGCCCTTATATAAAAGTAGCGGCTAATAGTCGGAAAAGTACGGTACTCTATAAAGCGGACAGACACACAGATAGATAGATAAATAGATAGACAGACAACGATTGCCGTTTATATAGTAGACTAGCTGCATTACCCGTCTACAGGAGCAGATTCACGGGCAGCATAAGGTTTATTGAGAGTTGGCTTTCATACCGTAAAACAACTCCAAATATGCAGTTACATCTCCCTCTCTCCATCTCTCCCTCTTTCCTCTCTCTCCCTCTCTCCCCTCTCTCTCCCTCCCTCTTTCTCTCCCTCTCTCTTCCTCTCTCCTCCTAGCTCTCCTTCTCTCCCTCTTTCTCCTTTCTCCGTCTCTCCCCTCTCTCTCTCCCTCTTTCTCCCCCCCCCCTCTCCTCCTCGCTCTCCCTCTCTCTCTCCCTCTTTCCCCTCTCTCCGTCTTTCCCCTCTCTCTCCCTCTTCCCCCTCTCTCTCCCTCCCTCTTTCTTTCCCTCTCTCTCTCCTTCTCCCCTTCTCTCCCTCTTTCCCCTCTCTCCCCTCTCTCCCTCCCTCTTCCCCCTCTCTCCCCCTCTCTCTCTCCCCTCTCTCCCTCCCTCTTCCCCCTTTCTCTCTCTTCCTCTTTCTCTCCCTCTCTCTCTCCCCCTCCTCCTCGCTCTCCCTCTCTCTCCCCTTTTCTCCCTCTCTCTCTCCCTTTCTCCCCTCTCTCTCCCTTTCTCCCCTCTCTCTCCCTTTCTCCCCTCTCTCTTCTCCCTCTTTCTCTCCCTTTCTATCCCTCTCTCTCTCTCCCCCCCTCTCCTCCTCGCTCCCTCTTTCCCCTCTCTCCCTCCCTCTTCCCCCTCTCCCTCTCTCTCCCTCTCTCTCTCCCCCCCCCCTCTCCTCCTCGCTCTCCCTCTCTCTCCCCCCTTCTCTCCCTCTCTCTCTCTCCCCCCTCTCCTCCTCGCTCTCTCTCTCTCCCTTTCTCTCTCTCTCCCTCTCTCTCTCCCTTAGTTCAACGCAACACATGCGGATAGACAACATTTTTGGTTTTTCTGTCGGGCGTATGAAGAAACAGTTTTCGGCGTGTGCCTACTTTTGAGCAGGCGACGTATAGCTGGTCATGGCTGATGCAGGGTGACAGTAAGTCGATAGCAGCTGCTCTCTTTCTTTTCACAATAGCGTATCGCAACCCTCGGAGTACTCGTGAAAGTTCTGTAATAGTAAGTTACAGTAGGCCTACTCGTAGCTGGAAAAAAATTAGTAACTCGGCTGCTGAAGGAAATGAACATGACCCACAATCACGAACAGCGGCAAATCCAACGTTATTAAGTAGTGGAGATATCAATCAATTTATCTTTGTATAAGCTATCCTGCATTACTTATTAGAAGTCATCCTCTCATGTAAATTTTCTTTTAACTTTTACACAAATAATCTCAAACTAAATATGAATTGTTCACTACTATCTTGCATTCAGGATTCTTCTACAGTTTCCGTTTTATTGGATAATATGCCTGCAAATAGAGGCTTTTTGTTATTTTGTTATCAGCAAAATAAAAGATTACTAACTAACGATCGAATCGAAAAAAAAGACCGCCATATACGGTAATTTATTTATACTGCTCATATTTGGGAGTTATCGGTGACTCAATATATCGAGAAGACAACTCATACTAATAGCATATCAGTATTTATCGTCCATCCCTACGATGAATAGCAGGTTACGTATTATAATAGAGGCGTGTACTAACCGGAGATTCCCATTAATGCGCCCTAGCGGTGAAAAAACCGCAGAATAGATACGCCCTTATATAAAAGTAGCGGCTAATAGTCGGAAAAGTACGGTACTCTATAAAGCGGACAGACACACAGATAGATAGATAGATAGACAGACAGACAACGATTGCCGTTTATATAGTAGATATATATATATAGATATATATATATGTACCCTAGTACACTTATATTTCGCTAGTATTTAGTTTCGTGAGTAGCTCACAGACTAAAATTTCGGAGCAACTTAATTTCGCAGCTCTGATGAGTGCGAAAATATAGTGATGTGAAAATAAATGCAGTGGAACAAACATAATTAAATTCCTCAGGTTCAGTTCACCGATAAAAAAAAATTTCAATTTGCGACTAGGTTGTAATTGTGAACCGCAGGTAGAATGGTGTGGGCAAGGTCGATAATGCAATTTGATCGCTTGCTGCCATTTGTTTCTTGGACTATCAACAGGCCCGTTTTCACTGGGGCAGCTAGCTGGCCGGCTGAGCCGCCCCAACTTATTGGGAATTTTTTACGGTAAGTGCAGTCCAACTCGAATAACTCGCCCTCGGATAAAATGTAACATTTCATCTCAAACACAAGGTCAACTCAAACGGATTTGTTTGGTCAATTCCAACGCAATGATAAATTCCTTCAGATAACTCGACCTCAACATCATTTATTCGAAAAGTTATTCGCCCAACAGCCATGGACGCGGTTTTTATCGCTGTGGAATATCACTTCATTCCAAGCCATAGAGACAAACCTCAACTTCTAGTAGTTCTTAGGCATCATTATTATCATCATCAGAGGCAAAATATTTTTGTTAACGACTTTTATAAAGGTTTGCAGAAGATTAAGTTTTATCAAACACCCGCTTGGCCATGTCCCATCGAAAACGTAAAAGCCTCCGAATGAACTTAAAATAAAATCCGCAAAATTGATCTTTGTTAAAACGCTCAAAAGAAAGAGATGTCTTTTTCTGAGCATTTTAACTGTGGTCATGTTTTGCCTATTTTAATTTAAAAACGTCTCGTCAGTCACATCACTTAAAACAAAACAAATCTCAAAAAAATACAAGTTATTGAAGAGGTGTCAGTGGTGAATCCAAACCTTTCCAGAGCCATGCTGCTTGTGTAGTACTGCGAGTGTCAGTGCATGTGTCTTATTTTCTTTCAACACACGGTGCTCACTGCATTGGTTGATGTCCCCAGCAAACGATAATCTACTAATTCGTGTGCATTGACATTAAATTCCTATCACTATAAATCATTCTTAATGGGAAAATAATCATAATTAATTGCAAAATAATAACGTAATAAATTTTGATAGTCAAATTATTTTGTTGGTTTATATTTTAACGATGCTATAGTGGTCGTTAAAAACGTTAAAATAAATGTCGTTATAAAATTCCGTTCTACAGTATCAATGAACAAAGCTATTTAGTTTCGCTTTTTCGCTCGTTTGTTATGATAGTTTAGTTTCGCACATGAAACTTTCGCGAGAGGATGACACCGCGAAAACGCGAAAGTTAGATGCCGCGAATACATAAGTGTCCTAGGGTATATAGTTACAGTATATATATATATATATATATATATATATATGTCTCTTACATATATATATATATATACATATATATAGGAGACTCAAATTTAAAGATAAATTCTCCTATCTTCCTCTGCAACATAACGCTGCTGACGCCTGTCAGCTTGAACCATACGCTGTCTGCCCCAAACTTTAACTACCCGATGCTCAAAAAACTAGAGTTACCTTCGAGGGAGCTGGAAGCATTGTTATAATTCTGCTCTTTGTCAATAAACCGTGTCGATGGAGTAATTCAGTAAATTAACGATGTCAATTGAGTCAGTGAATATCGATGTCTTATGTGCGCTCTTGTAATTGAGTAAAACCTTAACTTCAAGATCACAGACAACGCGTTTTACTATCGATAACATTTATTACGACCTATATAACAATTCCATGCTTGTGATTGGCTAAAGAAGAAATCTTATGTATATTTATCGCTCGTGGACTCGTTTCACATGTATCACTCGTTACATCATGAATGAAGCATTCGCTCGAATCTTAGCTTTTTCAAAGATGACCCCATTCAAACGCTTATATTTCTAGACAGTGTTAGTCTACATTTTACAGTGGTTCCCAACCTGGGGGAAATCCCCCTCCAGGGGGAATTTGGCATTTTAAAGGGGGGAATTTTAGTTTTTATAATTTCGCATTTTGTGAACGTGCTTTTAAGCCTTAACAAAATCCTAGATGTGTTTTCTGTTCTCCTTCTATCACATGTATATTCTGGCTTGGGTAGTAGATCAAGTACCTTTTACTGTACATTCATTGTAATACAGTCTGCATTTAGGTACTGTAAATGTAATAATCTTTGCCAACAATTTGGAAAAAATCCAATAAACCAGCTTGACCTTAATTAATGACCTTAGTAACTAAGGTCAAACTAAGGCTTAGTTTGAAATTGTGCTGCTCGCAGTGCACATGTATTTGACAAGGACACACCCACTTATCAACTACTGCATCACACGTAAAAGAAAAAATCTATAAGAATCTTTGTACAAGTATAATTACATATATGCTCTCATTATTGTTTCCTATTATCACTCATGTTATGTCTTACTTGCTTTTCTGCAAATAAGTCACATAATCATGCATCTAATAATAGTAAATCAAATAAAAAATATTAATACAATCAAAGATGATTATTATTGTACAAAGATATACTAGATCGTTTATAATATTTTTCAGCCACCACTTTATTTTTACAACCATTAATTAGTGCAAGATGTCAAAGGCAAAGAAACGAATCTACACTGAGAGTTACTTGGATCATGGGTTTTCGTATCTTATGAAAGACGGTCTTTGGCTTCCGCAATGTGTGATATGCCTGAAAACTTTCACAAATGACTCCATGGAACCATTTCAGTTGAAGCAACACTCGCAAAAAATTCACCCCGCAGTAGCTGAGAACGACTGGGATTACTTTTAGTCCAAAGAGCGGCAAGTAAAGAGAAGTAGACTTGATGCAAGTGGAGACCTCTATGCTCATAGTAATGCGCTTATTACAGCTTCATACGCTGTTTCCTACCATACTGCTCAGTGTAAAAAGCCACATACAAATGGAGAAACCTTGAACAAACCATGTGTGTTAGACTACGCATCAATAGTACTTGGAAAACCAGCTGGGCAAAAATTTCAAGACCTCCCACCATCCAACAACACTGTGAAGTGACGCATTGATGACATTGCAGCAAATATTGAAGAGAAAGTACATGTAGTTGCTAAGATTAAAGCATCCCTATTTTGGGCCATACAACTTGATGAGTCAACTGATGTTGCCAGTCTTTCCTATCTATTGGTGTATGGTAGATATGTGCATGACACATGAGTTTCTGTTTTGTCAGCCCTTGCTTAGAACAACTTCAGCAAGAGATGTGTTGAAAATAGTTGAAATTTCCTTAAAAAGGCCAAGTTAGGTTAGGATAATAAGTGTAATAAGTTAATAAGTGTATACACTGGTGGAGCACATGCTATGTTATGCACTGATAGAGCACCTGCTATGTTATGCACTGATAGAGCACCTGCTATGTTATGCACTGATAGAGCACCTGCTATGTTATGCACTGATGGAGCACCTGCTATGTTAGAATGTAGATCAGGCTTTGTAAAACAGATCAAGCAGAAGAACCCTGATATAGAACGAGTGCATTGCTTCATTCACCATGAAGCATTGGCATCAAAAACTCTTCCACAAGCGTTGAACTCAAACTTGGATGGGAACATAAAAGTTGTGAATTACTACATCAAAGCATCAACACTAAATACCAGATTGTTCTCAGCACTATGTTCAGGAAGTGATGTTGTGTTTACCACTTTGTTATTTCATACTGAAGTGAGGTGGTTGTCCAAGGAAAACATGTTAGACAGGCTCTTCGAGCTACGTCCGAGGATATGAAATTTCATGAAAGTAAAGGCCAACATGAACTTTTAGCAGCCATGAAAGCTGATAACTATGTATTTGAAACTGAATACCTGGTTGATACATTTGTCTCGCTAAACAAGTTGAACTTTAAGTTACAAGGGAGCAATAATCATTTCCTTGCCTTTCATGACGGCATTGATGCTTTCTAAGCAAAGCTGGTACTGTGGCATACACAAACCTGCACTGGGAACACGGTATCCTTTCCTACACTCACTGAATTATTGGAAGACAAAACCTGCACCTGGTTGTCTAGTGGCAACTATTACTGAACACCTGTCTGAACTTATAACAGAATTTGGATGCTACTTCCCAGAGCTACCTTCAGAAAAAAAGATGCTCAACATCACAAAAAATCCATTTCAACGCGCTGTTGAAGAAATTCCAGAGGAGCTACAATAGGAGTTTGTTAAGTTGGTCAACATTTCTGCACTGAATGATGATGATCTCAGATCAATGTCTATTGACCAGTTTTGGCTCTCAGCAAGAAAAATTTCTCTACTCATTGCTGAAAAGGCAATAAAGTTTCTAATGCCATTTAGCTGTACCTACCTACGCGAAGTAGAATTTTCATCAATGCTGCACCTTAAAAATAAGAAAAAAAATTGACTTGACCCTGAGAGCGACTTAAGATGTGCAAGATAAAAAACAGAACCTGATTTGTGTAAACTTGCACAAAGGCATCAGCAGGAGCGGTCTCATTAAAATTTATAATTTCACTCCACACCCATTGAGTGTACCGGAATAACAATAATGTTGACGTGATTTATTACTATATATGCTACTCCTACTATATACTATGCTACTATATATGCTGACCTACATATATGTACCTGTTTAGCCTTTTCAGTGAATACAATATAGTGTAGGTTCACACTTCACATTTTCCAGGGGGGAATTTGTATTTGAAAATTTTGCAAAGGGTTAAAAGCAAAAAAGGTTGAGAACCACTGGTCTACAAAGACAAAAATGACATCAAATTGTAGCTAATGTTTAGCCGTTTATTGGTCTTAATTTCATTTGATCGACCTTTTTGATGCAGTCAGATCTTTAACAAGTGAAACTCATCTCTGGCTTGTATCACTATTCACTAATGAGTTATCGATAAAGTTATTCTATGACATTTGTACCAATTATTACCACATCCCATCACATTTTATTTTAAATTGTAATAAAATGTAGCATATGCATCCGCAATCGGATGTAAATGTTACTGAAATTGTTAGCTCAGTGCTGGTCCTCTCTCCACCTTACTCCAACGTATATTGCTTTAAGCATTTGGTGCATGTCCGTATAATGCATTGCTCTCGTATTGCATAATTTACATTTTAAAATGAAATTTTATACTATATACTATGCTGTCATGAAATAACATTATTTTTGCTACACTCTTTTTCATCAGTGATCAATGATCAGCAGAACTCTATATATATATATGTCTGTAGGTAATTTGGTATATGGCACTATAGCAGATGCAAACCGAACTCTCATCGCAATGAGTGAGCCAATAAATACTAGCCTAGTTCCACTTAAGCCAATAGGAAGGCAAAGTTCACTTACTAAACCTGGTAGTATCCAACCTGCTACGTCAGCCCAAACAGGGTGCATGGGTATGTGACGGAGCTGAATATGTTTCACAAGTATTGAGATTGTCTTCATTCTACATGTATCTCTACTTTCCCTCTCTCTACTTTTCCTTTCTCTATCTCTACTTTCCCTCTCTCTCTCTACTTTCCCTATCTCTACTTTCTCCCTCTCTCCACTTTCCCTCTCTCTCTCTCTACTTTCTCACTCTCTACTTTCCCTCTCTCTGCTTTTCATATCTATACTTTCCCTATCTCTACATTCCCTATCTCTACTTTCCCTATCTCTACTTTCCCTCTCTCTACTTTCCCTCTCTCTACTTTCCCTATCTCTACTTTCCCCCTCTCTCCACTTTCCCTCTCTCTCTCTCTACTTTCTCACTCTCTACTTTCCCTCTCTCTGCTTTTCATATCTATACTTTCCCTATCTCTACATTCCCTATCTCTACTTTCCCTATCTCTACTTTCCCTATCTCTACTTTTTCTATCTCTACTTTTTCTCCTTCCACTAGATCTTCCTCCGTCTCTTTTTCCTTTCTTTCTCCTTTTCCTTTCTTGTCTTCCTCTCTCTTATTTTCCTCCCTCTCCTATCCTCTTTTTTCACCTTTTTCTCTCCATTCCTCTCTTCTCTTTTCATTTTCCTTTATCCAATCTTCTTCTCTCTCACCTTCCTCTCTCTCTCTCTCATCATCCTTTTTTCAGCCCGGTCACATCCTCTCCCTCCTCTCTCTTCCCCTCTTTCCCTTTTTCCTACTCTCTCCCTCCCTTTGTCTGGCGCTCCCTTTCTCCTTCCCTTTCTTTCTCTTTTCTTCCCTTTTCTCTGTCTCTTTCCCTCTCTCTCTCTTTCCTGCTCTGTCTTTCTCTGCCTGTCTTGTCTTTTTCCTTCTTTCTCTATATTTTTTGTTTTGTTTCTTATTCTGGCTTCTCGCATGATTTTTTTTTCATATTATTATGTTATTCTGTTATGCATTTGTCAAAAGTCTTTTCCAATTGAGATTTCAGTTTAGTTTCTGACTTAGTTGCAAATTGAACATGAGCCCTTCACTCATGTTCGATTTGCAACTTTTTGTCTTAAATTGTAATTTGTTACATATAAATTATAAGCTGTTCACATTTACTTCCTAATGCTGATGACTGTTTTTTGTGGTTTTAAAACTTATTATTGGCTCTCATCTTGATTCAAGGTCATGCGGAAAATTCACCTAAACAGAAAATAGCTTCAGTTTATCAAACCAGAACATATGATCATATGGTTTGGAGAGATGAGTGAAGGGTGTTTTGTCGATTGACTAATGCTAATTTTGTTGCTGATTAGATATAGAAACTATAGATTCCTTTTCACTATTTCAGCTGCTGATAAAGATTCTGTTGAGTCAAGCAGGCTGAAGAAAACAGATGATACAATAGACTTACTCTCTGCCCCTACAGATGTACATGATTCCAGAGTCACTGCATCTGCAACAGAAATGGTTATTTTTACTCGTGGTTATAACATCTACTTAGTATGTCATGTAGTATGTATAGCAGGTAGCATGTATAGCAGGTAACATGTATAGCAGGTAACACGTATAGCAGGTAGTATGTATAGCCGGTGGTGCAGTTACCGAGTGGCAGTCTCTGCTGAACATGTTGTCATCAATCACAAGCAAGGTTTAGGTGTAAGGCATAAGATAACTTGCAAAATATATTTTAAATCCTGTCATGCTTGTATGAAGTTATTGCTATAGCTAAGCTGTTGCCAGTTAACTTTCATAATCAGGTACAGTGCTACCAGGTTGCTTTGTCTAGTTGAGAAAATAGCGTTAATATGTAGTTTTTATTGCCAGGTTTGACACTACGTACCATGCTTCTTTATAGCTAAGTTTAGTGTTACCAGATAGTTGTTGTAGATGGACATGTATAGTATTACCAGGTAATTGTCATATATTATGGTAGTATTACCAGGTAATCGTCATATATTATGGTAGTGTTACCAGGTAATGGCTATGTAGGGTCTGCTAATACTGTGGCCGCGGTACTTTGCACTTGGTTCGGTTGAATGTGCTTAAATTGTGGTTGCTGAAAGAGCAGGAAGTTGCTAACGTTTCATGTTTTTTGTGTATATCTAATTGGTAATATGTGAATGTTTTTTTCTAATATTTGCTAAGGTATAAATAAAATAATAGTGTATCGCTTCCTAGTATTGATCATTTGTTTACAGGTATTAGAAGATGAGTCGGGTTCAGATAACTCCGGTGTTTATTTAGATGAGAGTGTTGTTCCACCCGGCAAGTGGAGGGTAGCAACTGGCTCTGACCTCAAAGTCAAAGGGAAACTATTTATGAGACTAGCTACCAAAGGTAGGCAACTCCAAAGGTAGACAACTCCTATCTCTGCTTTAGTTTTTGATTTATTGACCAAGTTAAAAGTTGTTGAAGTTTCTTCAAAGTAGATTATGTTGATGGAGAGATTCTCGTAAATCACTTGTTTACAGAAAGATTTCTTGGAAAGAGGAACATGATTTGGTTTTACTAAGGCGTATTTTATTTTTGCAACTTGTCATAAAGTTGTGGTGATTTATGTTTTGCATTTTAGTAAAAATATTCTTTATAGACGAGCTAATATATGTGGTCTTTAAAGCTCAAGGAGTGAATAACAGAATTCATTCAATACAAATATGTTATTCTGAGCAACCATTATTATGAGTTTAGTAGCAAAGATACATATATATTATTTTACTAGCTGTACAACCCGGCGTTGCCCGGGTAATAAAAAAGTCTTTGGACAGAAAATTGATTTGTATTTAACATATAACAACATTTGCCATTCTAACTTTCAAGCTACATATCATGAGAATAGTGTTTTGTGTAATTGAAATAAAATAAGAGAGAAAATAAAAACAACTTAAGGTTTTCAAACTTTGTCAAACAACTTTTAAACTTCATATCATGAGAAAAATGTTTCGTGCAGGTCAAATAAATTAAAAGAAATAAAGCGACTATAAAAAGGTTTAAATGTAAATGTGAAATAATTAGCAAGTATTAGCTAAACTAAGTCTGTTTTGCTAGGATTACAATAAAAGATGATTTGATAATGATACAATTAATACGAACTGAGAAAACAAAATAAATATTCTGAATGTGTAGAATTATTAATAACGATTCTTGCATAGAAGTGTGTGTGCGTGTAAAAAAAGGTCACTGTTCCACCAAAAGCTATTCATCAAAACTTTGAATACGGCGATACTGGTATTTCTCGATACCGGTACAAATATAAAAATGAGATATCGTACTGTCTTTGTCATGTTAATATACTATATCGATATTGAAATAAACGTTAAATAAAAAAACTGGAAAATATTCATGTAAACAAATAGAACATAATATATTTTATTAATTTTAAATAGAACCGATTGAAGAAGTTATTTTAATTCAAAGAAATAACATAAAAGCCGTAAATAAATAAAAGGATTTTGTTCGTAGTTAATGGTTGTGGAACGCGAGGTACCAAATAAGAATCAAGGAAACATAGTGTAGCTGCAAAAAAGTCTTCTGAGCAGCTGGAATAAATATGTAGAGAAATAAATGTAGATGTGAAATAAATAGCAAGTATGTAAACTACGATACAGATTATTTGATAATGATACAATTAATACAAAAATCGCCAAATTTCAAGTTCGAAATAAATTATTAGCTTTAACGGAAAAAGACAAAGAAGCATCGTGTTGCATATATTTAGGTCCCAAAATATTTCTGAACAGGGGCATCATAACGCTTGGGCGCAATGCTAAAATAATCAGTATGCGCATGGGGTATGCGGTATATGAAAACGGTTTTTGATCACTATGCCGTTGTAGCTCAGTGGTCGAGCATCCGGATAAGAAACTTGTCAATGCATTTATTGTGAGTTCAAATTCATCGAAACACGGAGCTTTAATTCCAAAATTTTAATAACTATAGCTAGAGGGACACACATATCCACACACAAACTTTAATAAATATATATATACATATAGATATATTGTTATTAATTGGAACATCAATGGTGAGTTGAAATTTTCATTCTAAAAATGCCTTGTATTTGATTTTACTGTACACGAGGTGGCGGTTGGCTCAGCATTATCGACATAGACCTATTAATTATACGTTAATTAACGTTATAATAACTATAAGTATAGTTAATAGGTCTATGATTGTCGATTATTATGCAGGAGAAATATATAACTAGTTGAATGTTCGGCGTTGCGCGGTAATAAAAACAGCTAATAAACAGGCAGGTAATGTAGATGCCATTGGCTAATTCATTTTTATCCAATGAATTTGAGAAACCTAAGCTAGTAACTTAAAGGTTTACTTGCAACAAAATTCACATTACAGTTAGTTGGTATCAAAAGATTCACCATGTCTTACTATGTTTTGTTGTAAGTGCCAAATATGTGGAAATGTGATTACAAGCTCTTAAAGCTCAAAAACAGAAAAGCCGCCGTAGATTGTAGAGATGCCCCGATTCTAATTTCACCAGCCGATTCAGATACCGATTCAGATTCTTTTGTGTTGCATAGATTATTGGTAATTGTATTATGCAAATATAAATATAATGCAAAAAATATAAATATTTATGTATTTATTTGTTTGTATTTATGAAAAAAAGATATACATGTATATATATTCACATACTGACATACCGTGCATCTAATAACAAAACGGTCCATGTTTCTTGAAATATGACATTAATAATGGTAATTACTGTTGGTGGTACAGCTTGCTCTGTGATAATGAAATCTCTCTTCTACTGCTGAACGAAATGCTGCGCCTGTACAAGTCTAGAGCAAATAAATGCGTCTTTTAATTACCGTTAGTGATTCAATTATCTCAGTGAGACGCCTTTATCTTCTATCACTATCGATGTAGCCAGTCGTACTGAAGAAGGACTCGCTTGCCATAGACTATGGAGGACAGGCTAAACACCGATAAGCCACTGAGGTTATTTTATGCGATACAAACGATACATCATATGGTCATGATCAAGAGAGAGAGATAACTTTATGCATCGATTGCTCAAATTACTTTCGCAATGCTAGTAAATAGAAACATTACACCGCATTCTTGTTTCTGATTATGGTTCTATTGTTCGTGATTGGCTGCAATAAATCACATCGCAGTAATTGGGAAATACCGCACTTTGTGATTATGTCCTGACTAAAGCCAAAATATTGCTCAGCTGTTTGGATGTTTATTAGGCTATAGACATAAAATAGATTGTGTGACAGGTCCGGAATTCATTAGGTAAAAGCAAGGAACTTGCAGCTGATGATTTTTTATTAAAGTAGCATGCTAAAATACAGGTTTCTGCTAAATAGCTGATATGTAAAAATTATCTGAAGTTTCCGATTTTTAAGAAAAGATCGGCCGATACCGATTCAGATACTTAACACCCATATCGGCACCGATTCTGATTTCAAAATCGGGGCAACTCTAGTAGATTGGAATCTCTTTATTTCGATGGCGTAACCACGAAATTTGGTTATCGTCTTGTTACGTATGTTCTCACGTGAATTGAAAGGCCAATACAAAGCTCAATATAAAACTTATCGTAGTACTAGTTTATGATAAACACTTCGGGCTTTACCGAAGACCCCGTATCAAATATAGATGCTCACTACTTTACGGTTTTGTTTCGGTTTGGTCTAATCGGCAAGTCGTAATCTGATCATGTGACCCAATACTTCGCAAATAATTTCTGCAGCACTTTTCGATTATCACAAGTGACCAACAGGCTCGTCATGATTATCAGACAATGATATGTACACCTTCGAGCTAAGGTTAAAAAATTAAACGAATTTTTACGGTAAGTTTTAAGGTATAAACACACTAGGCGATATTTAGAGCGATATCGCGCTGCGTGGCGCTAATCTGTGCTAGAATTCACCTAGCGTGCTCATCCAGAGCGATAACGTTAGACTTTCTCTGCACAACTTTATCGCTAGTGAGATGCATTTCGATTGGTTGGATTTTACCAGAATGCAATTTTATGGCGGGTAATTATTTCTTATCGATGTTCACCAACGTACAGCAGCGACAATTTGCTATTTTGTTAATATTGAAACATCTTCAGAACGAGCACTGAATTGTTCATAAATTTAATAATAGCACTCCCAGTCCTGTGCACCATAAAAAACAAAAATTACAAAAAATCCAAGTTGAAAACCAACATTTGGAGTCAATCGTTGCGCAGGTTGACCATCTTGAGAACAGTAAATATTTAATACATTAGGCCTAAATATAAAAAACCACTACAAAATAAAATATGTATAAAAATATTACAGGTAAAATGCAATAATCGTTTTTTCTTATGTCTCCTTGTAGTGTAGGCAGTGTACAATCCGTGAAAGTGAGATAGGTTTAGTAACAAATGCGTAAGTTGTTTACGTTGTCGCCTAGATGGCGCCATATTGACTGACCTAAATTTATTAACAACTCCGAAGAAACTAATGATACGGAATTTTATTGGCAGTTTGTGAGCGTGCCCATTATATCGCTTGCTAGTGAATCGCTCAAGTGTGTTTATGCACACGCTAGCGATATCTCCGCCCTCCTCATGACGCTCGCGATAAAATCGCCTAGTGTGTTTACACCTTTAAGATATCACCACTAAAAGTGACAGCATCACGATGACGATAAAACAGACGCGTAAGAACAATAGACATAGTTTTATTGAATGCGTGAAATATATTTGTGAAAATATTTCGACGAATAAGGTTGCATGAAACTAAACAGAAATCATCTCTCACGACTACATCACATTTGAGCCGTTTTGGAAAGGGAATCCAAACTACGGAGGTCTTGTGTGGCTGCGATTTTCTGTTCGTTTTTGAGCTTTTAGGAGCTTGTAATCACATTTCCACATATTTGGCACCTACAACACAGCAGAGTAAGACATGGTGAATCTTTTCATATCAAATAACGGTAATGTGAATTTTGTTGCAAGTCAACCTTTAAGCTAGCTATAATTAACTTTTTACTAGTAAATTAGCTTACTAAAACAAGAGCCATGCTTATCATTGTGGTTATATGTTGTGCGTATACTTAATGCGTAATGATCTCTCATGCAATCAATCATGATCTACAAGTGTGCCATAGTAATAGTACTTTTGCAAGCGCTTCAAGCGTGCATATTTTAACTGGTGTAATAAGTATGATCATAATTATTTCCATTTGTAGCAGTGTAGCTGCTTGGCCTACTGGTTAGTACGCGTGTGTGCGGAACTGGAGGTTCAAAGTCCAATTCCAGTGTGCAGTGGATTTTGGTTCCTATAACTTTCTCGCCCTAGCTAGACACATAGACCACAGACCAACAAATGATTCTTCTTTTTCAGCGCTAAGCTGTATGCCGCCTAAAGAGTTAGCGCCATAAAAAATAAAAGTCTAAATATTCATGCCAAAACAGCGGTGCCGAAAAGCACTAGGTCCATCTGTCTAGTAGCCTTCCTGACTGTTTGTGTCCAGTTTTTTCATTGATAAAACAAGGTCGGCTTTTAGAAAACCTCTCTAATATTTTATCCTTGCCTCTGCGCTTTGCTAGATGATTAATTTGATCTTTTTTCAATAGCTGACCTGAAGCTGATCTGTCGCACCCATTTTTTAATTCCTTCCAATTCCATAAAAAGACGACGAATAGGACGGTATTTGAGTCCAGCTTCTCAACTATGACATGACCTGATGCAATAACCAGCAAGCATTGATTTTTTATGGTGAATGGTCTTAATTTAAAATATATTACAAAAGAAATTTTTTGTAATGAAAAAAGAACAATAATCTAAAATAATGTTGTGTGAAAGTTTCATACTAAAAACAATAGCAGTAAGGTTAGTGATAATCCAAACATTTAATAAGATATCGTTCTTGACAAGCTAAAACTACCAATCTTTCTCTCATTATAAAAACTCGTTTAGAAGTTCGGTATTAAAAGCACATGCTATCAAAGATCTTAACTCTTTGAAGTCGGCAAGCCAAACCCTGCAGCTTTCTGACATTGCGCAATTCATTTGCTTGTTGCATGACAACCGTTAACAGTAGCTAAATAATTTTTGTAGCTGTGTTCTCCACAAGATTTTTTACAAGATACACCCTGTTATAAATCTTATATTGACAAATTATATTATTTTTCCAAAATTGGCAATAACAAATGAAGGCTAAATTGTCAAAGCCAAGTATCCAATTTAATTTTTTTATAACTATGGACTGAGTAACACAATTGATGTGAATTTTGTAATGTGAAATATCCTGTTATCTGAGTTCTTGATTTTGCTGCAACCAATCAAAAGCATTTTAGCAAAGCTTTTGATCAACCGACTCTGATTTTGGTTTCGAAAGTTTCTCAGCAAGTATTAGGTCTAGAAACAAATTTTTCAAATGGCTTAGAAATGAGTAAGATATTTTATTATGAGAACCTTGAGTAAAATTTGGTGATTTTTTCAAAGTTTTTTAAGCATTCTTAAGTTTTAGGATGTCATAATACATCTTATCTTTCTAAAACTTTAAAAATGTTTAAATCGGTCCGTGATGTATTGACAATGTTGAGACATCTCATCGGGATGCAAATTCATGCGACAAAAGGGCAACGTGATAGTCATAAAACACTAATCAACTCGATAGGACAGCATGATGTGACACCCCATGTTGACTGACTTTCAGGTATATAGTAGATTATTTTGGTGTTTTGTATACTTCCTCTCTCTTAGCTTGTCTCCTCTCCTCAGCCATATTGTAATAATAATTATGACACCAATTCCTGTTGTTTTTGCTTATTCATCCTTTTCTTTGTGAGGCTTTTGGTAACTTTCGCATTTTTAAGGCCTCTTTGACATGGCGTACTATGTTAGTTGCACCAGTAGTGTATTATACCAGCCTGCATAGCTATTATAGTACGTTATTCCTTAACTGATCTAATTAAAACATTATTTAGTTTATGTTTAGAAATTAACACCATATCCATTATTAAATTAAAAGAGATTTAATTCAAATAAAATTGTATCAATATACAGATGCTGCAGTCAATAAAGTTATCTATATTTAATAAATGATGTTTAAAATTTATTTTTCTACCAGTTCCACCAACTAAAAATTAGCAACTCTTTTTGTGAATAAATTGTTGATAACATTTGAAACACTAATAAATATCTTATAGAGTATGAATGATAAATATTTACTAACAGCAGTTGTAATCTGAGCCTAGATGATATTTTAATGTGGTGACATACAATTTATATTAATAATAATATACTGAGTGTTAATAATATTATTTAATATTTATAATTAATATACAATTTTTGTCCTATAATTTAAATCAAAATTTAAATCAAATAACAATGAGTATAATGTAATACATGATGTAAGTATTAAAATTATAAAATGTTGTTGGATATTATACTTCAATATTACTATTCAATTTCATGTAAAAAATAAAAAGCATAATTTAGAAATGATATAATATTTATAATAACATTGTTAAAAATGAAACTAATTGGTGTTTTTTATTGTTTGCTTTATTGTCATTTACTATTTTACTATATAAGTACTATCTATTGACGATCATTATTTATAAGTACTATCTATTGACGATCATCATTTATAAGTACTATCTATTGACGATCATCATTTATAAGTACTATCTATTGACGATCATTATTTATAAGTACTATCTATTGACGATCATCATTTATAAGTACCATCTATTGACGATCATCATTTATAAGTACTATCTATTGATGATCATCATTTATAAGTACTATCTATTGACGATCATTATTTATAAGTACTATCTATTGACGATCATTATTTATAAGTACAGTCAAACATGGATAACTCGTCCACGGATAGCTCGAACACATGGTTAATTCGAACATTTCCTTTGGTCCGTTCCCACGTAATGATAAATTGCTATAGATAACTCGAACTCAACACTGTTAATTTGAACTGTTTTTTTGCCCAACGGCTACCGAAACGGTTGTTTTCGCTTTAGAAAATCACTTTATTCAAAGCCATAGAGGTAAACTTCATCTTTTCGTAATTCATAAGCGTCGTTATTACCACCATCGGCAAAATATTTTTGTCAACGACTTTTTTAAAAGTTTGGTGAAATTTGATTTATACTGCGATACGATGAATAGCACGGGCTAGCCGGGTCACGCGCGCAAGGATTTTCGCCACGCACATACAAAACAAAAATCGCATGTTGTTTTGTATGTGCGTGGCGAAAATCCTTGAGTGCGTGACCCGGCTAGCCCGTGATGAATAGTTTTCCGACGTTGATTCCGTGTTGAATCAACGTCGGAATGTTGAATGTTTAAAACGTCTTAAAAAATGTTGTAATTAAACGTATACGTTGTCTGAGCTACAAAAAACTATTCATCGTTTGACCTAAACACAGAATACGTGTGTACATTCAATAAGTATCTATTAAAAAAACGTGAGTGATATAGAATGTACAGTGAAACCTCGTAAAACTTCTAATTGAACTGCCTCGGAGTGTTGCTCTTAACGAATCCCAGGTAAAGTAAGGTAATCTGCATAAACTTCAAGAAAAAATGGCAAAATTGATCGTGGGTAAAACCCCAAAAGAAAAAAATGTCTTTTCTTTTGAGCATTTCAACAACGATCAAGTCTTGCCAATGTCAATCTGAAAAACGTCCTGGCAATAACATCACCTCAAACAACAAACCAATCTCAAGTGATAGAAAAATCTCTATACTTTTTCATGAAAACGTTTTAAACTTTACATTAGAAGCATTTAATTTGAAACAAGCCATTTGTGCTTTTGATTTATATTATAGTTTGTATATGTACATGTATCTACTAATAAATAAGTAAATATATGGACTTGTGACAGTGCTCTGATAACTTGAATGCTCTGATAATTCGAACACTTTTGCTCGGTCCCTTGAAGTTCGAGTTATCCATGTTTGACTGTACTATCTATTGACGATCATTATTTATAAGTACTATCTATTGACGATCATTATTTATAAGTACTATCTATTGACGATCATTATTTATAAGTACTATCTATTGACGATCATTATTTATAAGTACTATCTATTGACGATCATTATTTATAAGTACTATCTATTGACGATCATTATTTATAAGTGCTATCTATTGACGATCATTATTTATAAGTAATATCTATTGACGATCATTATTTATAAGAAAATAATAATTCACAGGAATATATCAAAAGCACATTAACTTAATCATTAGTGTTAGACAAGCACATAGTTTACAGTATATCACCGTAATACCTCTATTTCAACGCCACCTCCATTCGAAAGCAACCGCCGTTCGAATGCCACTTTGGCAATCTTTGATCTTTATGAACCCATAATATCAAGGGATCAGTAAAAGAGTGTCCACAAAATCGTATTAATATTGAATCATTTACATCAATAACAATCAACTTTCTCGTTGTCCAACTCCAAAGCTTTTAGCTTGTTTCGTTAAAACTGAAAGTAACACCATAAAAATAACTAGTAACTGTCTCAGGCTAATTATAGTTCCTTGTTTAACGCGGTCTTAATACTTCGAATTACCTGTATATAAAAGCAGTTTACATTTATGATGGTACAAAGGCTACGTTTAGCGAGCAAAACCTTTACGCGTTGCGTTTGTGCTACGAGTAATAGTTTTGCTTTGCCAAAAAATTGTTTGGACACTAATATCGACTAGTTATGCAGTGCAAAAAAAGAGTTGAGGTCAGAAGGCATTATCGAAGGTATTGGACAACTAGCACATGTTTGTTCCATCGAAAGCAACAATCAGCACGCAGCTATCCGAGCAAACGATGCAAATATTTTTGTGTCAAAAACGTTAATTTTTGTTCCTGCATGTAATATGGTTTGTTTATGTCATTTGTTCATGGATATATATTTGTAGCATTTGATAGATTATCATTATATAACTTATAAATTTGAAGATTTATAGCATATTATTTGATAGCATCATTGCAGTAATCTGATCTTGCAATTTATCGACACTCGTAACTCCTCTTCTATTGCGCACAAAAAGCTATTTTTGGCTGCAAACTGTAGCAAACATAACAATGAGTGCAATGAGCTTTTATGCAATATTGTTAAATTTTATATAGATATAAAATATATCTTCAAGTTTAAAATGAAATAAAAATTGTAAGCTCTAACAAATTGCAAAGTAGGACAATGGCTATAATATCATTACAGAATAATTGCAAGCAATACAATTTTCAGTTTAAAGAAATACTAATTCCTTCTCAAGTTATGAAAGATTATATATGGACTTGCGACTTTTGAAAATTAATTGAAAGTTAAAAATGTGAAGAATGAATATTCAAGATATCTCAACGATATCTTATTTGGTGTCTGTATGCACTTTTTTAAGGATAATGTTTATGTCTAACAGCTTTCCCTATCTGTGTTTGATTTAAAATTGAACATTTCTAGTGTATTCTGCAAAATCCTTCCTCTGGATTTGTTGTATTTGATAGAAAAATAGTGATGGTTGATAAATTGTGCTCTTTATAGCTGATGTCAAAGCAAAAGGAGCGGAGAGAAAAAGCCAGTACTATCGAAGACATGGCAATCCTAACTATGGTGGACTACCAGGCCTTATTTCCAAATCCAAGTATATCAATATCTCTATAGACATATTAAGTTCAACAATAAATAGTCTCTCCAAATCTTGCTTCATTCTTTTAATAAAGGTGTTCAATGGCACTGTCTTTATGTGCTTTCTTTTCGAGGATCCACACGATCCGTTTGATGAATTCATGTATGTGTTGTGGTTACGATGTACTCAGTTGTGGTTACGATGTACTCAGTTGTGGTTACGATGTACTCAGTTGTGGTTACGATGTACTCAGTTGTGGTTACGATGTACTCAGTTGTGGTTACGATGTACTCAGTTGTGGTTACGATGTACTCAGTTGTGGTTACGATGTACTCAGTTGTGGTTACGGTGTACTCAGTTGTGGTTACGATGTACTCATTGTATGTTTAACTATAAGCAACATGGAAGAGATTAATGAGCGATTAAAGTAGAAAGTAAAAGAGAGATTGACAGGTACTGCAGGTGTTTGCGCAAAACTATTGCTTGAAATGTGGAAACTTAGGCTTGTTTATAATAATGACCACCAGATCACTTATTGATCACTTATCGATCACTTATTAAAAGTAGTACTCATTTCTGATTGCGACCGGCCTTGGTTTAGTAATCCATCTCAGGACGTGACTAGGCATTTCTTAAAACAAGAACAAGTAATTGATTTTCTTAATGCGTTTCAAGTGAAATTTTAAATGACCCTCCTTGATGTATTTTTTGAATGTTAGCTTAGTTACACGCTTCCAGCCGCTGCCAGTCTTTGCATTTCTGCTGACCACGCTTTGTTTCCGCAAAAGTGTTCATGTAAGCACATATTGTGAGCAATTGAAAATTTGGTTGTTTTTTTCTGTCTAGTGTAGCAAAAGTGGGGCATTTTGCTTTGCACATTTTTACAACATTCAGTGAGTTTGGTCTGGACAAAGTGCCAAGTTGAATAGCATTAGATTTGCTGACTTCAAATATTCTCATAATTTGGTTTCTAATGATAAGCAGCAGCACTGGATAGACATTGCGATGTATTGCTATGTATGCCTAAGGAAGATAGTTTTGATAACAATGCACCAATAACCATATTATTTTTAAAAATTGTTTTCTTGTTCAGAATTAAAGCTATATAACATGCTTTTATAACAATAGCAAATATGGTTATGATCTATATTTGCCATGAAACTGCTCAATAATTAAAAAGGATTTCACGATTGAAATATAACTATAGGCAGCATAAGCGCTTTTTAAAATGTGTAGACTTTGCTGTCCTTGAAAGCATGCAGTTGTAGCCGCACTATTAATCACCGGATATCCAACCCGTTCAGTTTACGATGAGTATAACTATCGCTGTAGAGTAAAAGTAGTGATAGGTCCAATGCACCACCTTGGCTTGCTAGGTCTTAATCGTGAGAGCTCCGGTATTACTGCATTTTAGCTGTTCATCAGAACCATGTATTTAGCTGGTTAGTTCGGCATTGCTGCCACCGCTTTTACTGTATGTAGGAAGCACCGATTTCGCAAAGAACAAAGTAGAATTTTGGAACGGGAGGCAAAAGATGCGGTATCCGATGGAGGTCGTTCAAAGATCATATATGATAGCGAAGACATATTTGGTACGGGCTATAAAGAAGAAGAAAATGGCGCAAGGGTAAAGATACCTGCTATGGATGTAGAAAGACAAAGCATCTTTGATATTAGAAAACGTGGAAGACAGCTAACAGGTAGACAATATCAAATGTCAGTGCACAAGATCTCCTTTGTTTTTCCATTTGTCTTTTGCTTGAGGTGAACAAAGTGTAATGCGTAATATTCAACTTGCAGATGCAAACATAAAATTAGATTGCCTGTTAAATAGTTGATTTTGCTGTGCTAAAAAAATCGTGGATTTTATTTGCTATATGCCTCGGGAAGGCTGCTTTCTTTCTGTCTTGTTAAGTGTTCTTTAATTATTTTAACAGTTGAACACGCATTTAATAAAAGTCTTTGACTACAGAGGATGTATCTGCTGACAGCTCGGAGATTTGCAGCAAAAAAAGCAAGCCAATGATGAAAATGGCAGCCGATGAAGAGGCAAAAAAAGTTGAGCGTATAAGGTTAGTAGAGAGATATTTTTAGTTATGACACGTAAATCATATGGCCATTTTTGGAGGATTGAGTTACTTACTGAGGCTATTGAAGTATGTATCTAAATAAGATACATTAATCAGATATTCAAAAGTTTCTCTAAAGGTACAGCCATACGTGCCGATCATTTCGTGATTTTAGTCAAAAAAGTTCCGTCCAAAATCACGAAATGAACGAAAAACACAGAATTATTCGGCCGAAGTTCACAGAATTGTCAGAACTGTGCATGCACACCGAAATCGTCGGCCTAACGCTTTTATTTGGCTAAACAAATTATTAGCGAGCACGGCTTTAGTAGCTTTTACAATTTATATAGTGTGAGGCACATAATGTGACGCACAAAAAAATACTAGCGCGATTTACTATAGGAAATATGATGCAACTGACTTGATTGCGCTAAAGATGGTAAATTTTTCTACAACGGAACTTTTGCTGCTAAAAAAGAAATTGTTATTAAAAAAACGATTTGTAGCCATAGTGTTTCAACAATAAAGAATCAACAATAGGGCAATCTAGGCAGTTGCATCATATGTACTATGTTGAATTGCGCTGGCACTTTTATTGTGTGTCGTAATACGTGTCTTGGACTATACCAATTGTGAAAGCTGCTAAAATCGCGCTCGCTAATCATTTGTTTAGCCAATTAAAAGCGTTTCGTCAACGATTTTACTGTGCACTAGCGCTGGGCAGGAGTACTTCTTGGTCAACGGGTTTAGACCCGCCCCCTTCTGTTCGGGTTTTTTGAGTATCAGGTAGCTAGTAGTGCTAGGCTCAGGTATTTCTTTGCCTACGGGCTTTTCAGGTATCAGGTTTGTTGATATGGATTTTATGTTTAACTTTTCTAAACAGATATATCTTCAAATTTACAAAGCAATTATATTTCTTTTCAATTTATTTATCATTTTTCGGTTTTTATCGACTGACATTCGTACTCACAGTGTTAACAGGCGGATTGTTAAACAGTCAAGATAGTCTGGGGCCACAGGGCATTTTCGTGTCAACAGGTGGCAGAAGATAGGGTCTATGGTAGCTTAATACTTAAACATGTTCTATGTACCTCTCTGACTTTTTGTAGGTGGTGCTCCAAATCTCACAGAAACCTTTACATTATCGGCTTTTTCGTTAGAAAGGCTTGTTGGCTTAGTAAAACTTGGTTATCATGAATTATGTAATCCATAATAGCTAGCTGTGGTAATCAATTTAAACAGAGTTATTAAATTTTCACTGCTACTACCAACGCTGATGGCAGTTTCTAACAAAGCGATAGCGGAAACAGACTAAGGACCTATGTGTTATCGATGAAAACAAACACACGCCCTATTAAAAAAGGCATAGATTTGTTTGCGAAGCCTATTTGGCTAATTGCGCAAATAAAATTTGATGTAAGTATTTCTACTCACCTTTTAATGACAAGTAATCACTGCTTGACTACAATATCTCCGGTAGGTATGGTAAATAAGGTATGAGATGCTTTATTCTATCTATTAAATTAAAGACTCGTTATACCCCATTGTCGTGCCTCCTTAGCAAAAATGACACAGAAATGCCCTGTTGCCCCAGACTAAGAGCGCAGGGTGCAATAGACCGAGTTTTTGTTCACACTACCCGACGGATCCGTGTACCAAAACCCGAACTCGAAAGTCAAAACCCGAACCCGAAGGACCGAAATACCCGAAATCTCATTTACCCGATACTCGAGAGTAGATAAACCCACGAGTATTACTACCCGTGCCCAGCACTAGTGTGCACACACAGCTCTGCCAATTCTGTGAATTTCGGCCAAATGATTCTGTGTTTTTCGTTCATTTCGTGATTTTAGTCAGACCCAATGAAAAATCGCCGTACCTTAGTACTAAGATATGAGTCAAGCCTTTAGGCAATATGTCAGATATAAAGGTCATGTGACATAATGGGGTGTGAGGAATGTGTCAAGTACAAAAACATGTGTCAGATGCTAAGGAATGTGTCAAGTACAGAAACATGTGTCAGATCCTAAGGAATGTGTCAAGTACAAACACATGTGTCAGATGCTAAGGAATGTGTCAAGTACAGAAACATGTGTCAGATGCTAAGGAATGTATCAAGTAATGAGACCTGAAAAAGAATAATTATGGAACAGAGTTAATTAATGCGTACTATTCTCTGATGTTCTCAGGGCCCAATCTAAAGCCATCATGGCATCCTTGGATGTCCGACAGAAACTGGATGGAAGGCGTCACGATTCATACTTAAGGAGCTTGCAGCAAAGAAGCATGAAGGAATCAACAACAATTGACTTGAGGTCAAGGTTGAAACAACGCAATAATTGGTGAAGAGAATGTCAAAGCAGCGAGCCAAAATGCAGGCAGTGGCAGCTTTAGGTCAGCGATAGTTCTACCAGGCTTTTGAGAGGTAATAATATTTTTAGTCTGCACCGATTTTTGAGGACAGTATGGAATTTGTAGATTTTGAGAATTCATAATTCTTTATATATTTCTTGTTATAAAATACATTAACAATTCTGATGAATAACAACTACTCTGTAATCGTTGAACTTCTTATTGTTTTTAATGCTATTCTTACAACTCAGCACAGTACAGTTACCCAATACAGTCAAAGTTCAATTAGCATAGTACAGTTACCCAATACAGTCGAAGTTCAATCAGCATAGTACAGTTACCCAATACAGTCAAAGTTCAATCAGCATAGTACAGTTACCCAATACAGTCAAAGTTCAATTAGCATAGTACAGTTACCCAATACAGTCAAAGTTCGATCAGCATAGTACAGTTACCCAATACAGTCAAAGTTCAATTAGCACAGTACTGTTACCCAATACAGTCAAAGTTCAATCAGCACAGTACAGTTACCCAATACAGTCAAAGTTCGATCAGCATAGTACAGTTACCCAATACAGTCAAAGTTCAATCAGCATAGTACAGTTACCCAATACAGTCAAAGTTCAATCAGCATAGTACAGTTACCCAATACAGTCAAAATTCAATCAGCATAGTACAGTTACCCAATACAGTCAAAGTTCAATTAGCATAGTACAGTTACCCAATACAGTCAAAGGTCGATCAGCATAGTACAGTTACCCAATACAGTCAAAGTTCGATCAGCATAGTACAGTTACCCAATACAGTCAAAGTTCAATCAGCATAGTACAGTTACCCAATACAGTCAAAGTTTTGGTTTGGTTTGGTTTGATTTTTATTGCGTAATAATAACATGACAATATGAGTAAAAAAAATACACAGAGTAGCAATAGGACATGCCAGATAGCCAGAGGCTAGAGTCAAGGCAGCCCCAGCAAGCAGTAGGAAAAGAAACAGAATCAGCGATAAGCGCACACTCCGGAGCACCAGAGTCAGGAAGGACAGTCCCAGGACGCCCACAGGCGCTCTACCAACTTCGCCTTCAGCTGACCCGGAGCAGAGCCCGCACAATCACTCAAAAAATTTATTATATAATTTCATTGCACTAAAAAATATCGATCTCTGTCCCTTAGAAGACAAACACTTTTTCAACTTTAATTGATTTTTACTTTTTAAACGGGTATCTTGACAATGATCTATCATAAAATCTTGCAACTCTTCCATGGGGAAAGAATTTGTTAAAAACATTAGCAGGCGATACTGGAATAAAATTTCAATTGGCATTATTTTTAAAATTTTAAAATTTTTGGAAACTGTTTGATTTGGTTTAAAATTGAGTATTATTCTGATTGCCTTTTTTTGCATGATTAAAAGTTTGTTTAAATCAGTTTTGTTGCCGTGGCCCCAAAACTCGATTCCATAAATTAAAAGAGAATAGAAAAAACTGTAGTACAAATTGATCATGGTTGATTTGTCTAGGTAGGGGCGAATGAAACGTAATATTAGTAATATGTAATTAAGTTTTTTGATGAGACTTTGGATGTGTTTTTTAAAAGTCAAGTTGTTGTCTAACGTGATACCTAAAAATTGAGTCGAATCTTTGATTTGTAGTTGAGAATTGTTTAAAGAAAGGCTTAGATTATAATTTTGAGTGTTTTTAGACGGATTTTTGAAAACTACTTGAAATGTTTTACTGTTGTTTAAAATGAGTCTGTTTGATAGGCACCATTCATTAATAATATTTAATTCCTCTTGGAGTTTAGAATTATCTGTTGAAAATATATTGGTGTCATCTGCGAATAAAATACAATCCAAAGCAGGTGCAGCATTTACTAAGTCATTTATAAAAATTAAAAATAAGAGGGGTCCTAAAATTGATCCTTGTGGGACACCAATCGTAATTGCCCTCATTTGCGAACAATCAGTATCTGTTTTGGTAAATTGAAATCTATTTTGGAGATAACTTTGAATAAGAGAGGAAGACTTTACACTAAAATTGTAGTAAAAAAGTTTGTCAATTAAAATTTTGTGATTAATCGTATCGAATGCCTTTGAAAAATCCAAAAATACGCCCTGAGTTATATTACTTTGATCTAAATTAGTATATAAAAATTCCATTAGACTGTTTATTGCTGTAGTGGTGCTTTTACCTTTTCTAAAACCAAATTGTTTAGGCGACAAGATGTTATTGGTTTCTAAAAAATCCCGTATTTGCAAAGACAAACATTTCTCTAAAATTTTTGATAAAGCAGGAAGAATGGAAATGGGCCGGTAATTAGATGGATCTGTTCTATTTCCTTTTTTAAATAATGGAGTCACGCGAGCTATTTTTAAACAATTTGGGAAATTAGATTGTTGTATAACAAGATTTATAAGATGTGTTAAAACTGGAATTAGGACTAGTTTATTTTCTTTTATTGCACGGAGAGAAATCCTATCATAGCCGGTTGCTTTAGGAAGACTGAAAGAATCAATTATTTGCAGTGTTTGGTAGGGGTCAATTATCTGGAAGCTAAAATCAATATCATTTACACAGTTGTCCATAAATTTAGAAAAGTGAATATCGGAAAGTGGCAACTCATTGGCCAGTTTATTACCAACATTTACGAAATGATCATTTAAGGTCTCAGCTATATCTTGCGAGTCTGTTAGGAGTTTTCCATCTTTGTTTATGCTCGTTGGGCTATCTGAATTTTTAGAGTCTCTATTTAACAATCTGTTTATGAATTTCCACTTTTCGTTTTGATTATTTTTACATTTATCAAATTCTTTTTTATAGAATTTAGTCTTCGCAGTTTTAATTTCATTTGTGACTAAACTTTGTGAAACTGTGAAATTTCTGAAACTGAAAGTTCAATCAGCATAGTACAGTTACCCAATACAGTCAAAGTCCAATCAGCATAGTACAGTTACCCAATACAGTCAAAATTCGATCAGCATAGTACAGTTACCCAATACAGTCAAAGTTCAATCAGCATAGTACAGTTACCCAATACAGTCAAAGTTCAATTAGCACATACAAATACATGATTTTACTACATTAGGTTTGGCTCTCAACTAGTTTTTGATCCGGCAACGATTAGCCGGTTCGATAGTTGGTCAATGTGACTCTCATCCCAGTTGTTTGCAGCAGTCGATGATGTAATGTCGTGTCACATATCAGTGACAGTTGACAGTCAGATGTTAACATATCAGTGACAGTTGACAGTCAGATTTTAACATACCCTAGGACACTTGTGTATTCGCCTCATCTAACTTTCGCGTTTTCGCCGTCATCCTCTCGCGAAAATTTCATGTGCGAAACTAAACTATCATAACGAATAAGCGAAACTGCGAAATTAAATAGCTTTGTTCATTGATAGTCCAAGAAACAAATGCCAGCAAGCGATCAAATTGCATTATCAACCTCGCCCATACCATTCTACCTGCGGTTCACAATTACAAACTAGTCCCAAATTGAATTTTTTTCTTATTGGTGAACCAGACCTGTATTCCCTGGGGCGGCTGGTCGGCTGAGCCGTCCGAACTTTTTAGGAACTTTCCGCTGCTAAGTACAGTCAAACTCGGATAACTCGCCCTCGGATAAAATGTAACATTTCATCTCATGCACAAGGTTAGCTCGAACGAATTCGTTTGGTCCGTTCCCACACAATAATAAATTGCTTCAGATAACTCGACCTCAACATCATTTATTCGAAAAGTTATTTGTCCAACGGCTATGGAGACGGTTTTTATCGCTGTAGAATATCACTTTATTCGAAGCCATGGAGACAAACATCAACTTTTAGTAGTTCCTAGGCGTCATTATTATCATCATCAGTGGCAAAATATTCTTGTTAACAACCTTTATAAAGGTTTGCAAAATATCAAGTTTTACCAAACATCCGCTTGGCCATGTCCCATCGAAAGCGTGGAAACCTCCGTATGAACTTAAAATAACATCGGCAAAATTGATCTTTGTTAAAACGCTAAAAAAAGAGTTTTTTTTTCTGAGCGTTTTAACTGTGGTCAGGTTTTGCCTATTTTAATTTAAAACGTCTCGTCAGTCACATCACCTGAAACAAAACAAATCTCAAAAAATAAAAAAAATGCTGATACTTTCCGATAAAAATTTTTAAAACTTCACACGAGAGGCCCGGCTGAGGCCCTACATAAGAAAAACCTGTTGGGGGCTTACACCGCCCTCCTCAACACCCCCAGGTGTTCATAACTAGTCGCCTAACATTAGCCGCCTCAACTTGCAACCAGTGAATACAGGCCTGCGGTGAACTGAACCTGAGGAATCTAATTATGTTTGTTCCACTGCATTTATTTTCACATCACTATATTTTCGCACTCATCAAAGCTGCGAAATTAAGTTGCAGTGAAATTTTACTCTGTATGCTGCTCACGAAACTAAATACTAGCGAAATATAAGTGTCCTAGGGTATCTCAATATCTCACAGTAAATACTACTATAAGATTTGTTGACAAAGCGGATTATCAATAGGATCAATAGAACTTTAGCTGTATGTGAATCTGTTCCGGTTGACGGGTGAAAGCGTTTTATGATGAAGTATCCTACCCTAAAATATGTTAATAAGAATTCGTGACCAAGCATAATTTCATGAACTTTATTGATAAGTCAGACTACCATAGGATTTGTCGACAAAGCGGATTATCATGAAATATCATGGTCTGACATATTTTAATAAGAATTCGTGGCCAAGGATAATTTCATAAAATTTCTTGACATGTCAGATTGTCGTAAGATTTGACAGCGCCTCGTATAATCATGAAATATCACGAACTGACAGATTTTAATAAGAAGTCATGTCCAACCATGATTTCATGAAATTTTCTGACGTGGCAGGTTGCCATAAGATTTGACAGCGCTGCGAATAATCATGAATTATCATGATCTAACATATTTTAATAATAAATTGTTACCAACCATAACTTTATGAAATTTCTTGACATGACAGATTACCATAAGATATGGCGACAAAGCGTCTTATCATGAAATATCATGATCTGACATATTTTAATAAGAATTCACGTCCAACCAAAAGTTCATGAAATTTCTTGACATGTCAGATTGCCATAAAATTTGACAGCTCTGCGTATAATCATGAAATATCATGAAGTGACATATTTTAATACGAATTCATGACTGACCATAATTTCATGAAATTTCTTTACGTGTCATATTGCCATAAGATTTGACAGCGCTGCGTATACCGTAAGTCCTTATGCTCAAGCAGCGCTACTTGTAGTTGAGCGCGGTTTCTGGTTCAAGGTAATAAGCCGCGGCTAAATCCAAGTTTTTAAAACTTACGTGAGGCTTAGGGCGGCTTTTCGATAAATGCGGTCTCTGCTCAGTTCCGCGCTATAACCATAGAACCGCAGTCATGATACACTTTTATGTACGGGATTTTGGCAACCTACTCGTTTATTTTCAGGGTCATGTTTATGGAATACTTTAGACTAACGAAGAATTTATCGCTAATGTTTAACTCACCACAGTCGTAGGTCATTAAAACCGTTTCATTCCTGACCGCATATTTCCATAAACGTGAAGCCCTCTAACAGCGCAATAAAAATTTAGCTGGGACATGACAAAAAGTTGTTGATGCAAGGGTTTAGAAATTTTAATTCGAACTTGGAAGTAAAAGAAAATTCTTTTCACATGTACTGATGTAGCCTGTTTTCTTATTCAAGAGTACTGGGTATAACGAAACCCTTCTCAACACTCTCGCTCCTGAAGGAGTCAAGGACGACAAAACCTCGGTCATTAGCCGCGGTCTGTGGGCATACGCGGCTTGTTGGAGGATTATTTTTTCTTTCGTGAATCATCTGGTTTTGAGCACAAGCCGCGCGGCTTGAGCATGAGGACTTACGGTAGTCATGAAATATCATCATCTGACATTTTAATAAGAAGTTGTGACCAAGTATAGCTTCATGAAACTTCTCGACATGACATATTACCATAGGATATGGCGACGAAGCGTCTTATCATGATATATCATGATTTGAATTATTTTAATACGAATTCATGACCAACCAAAGCTTCATGAAATCTTTCAAGGTGACAGATTACCATAAGAGTTGACAACAATGGAAAAAATTTTTCAATATTGTCAGTTTGAAGAACTTCAGTTTGCCTAGTAGTTTCAGTTTCATTATTAGTTCTCTGTATACAAACAGGGCAACTCCGATTTGAGTACTTTGAGACTGATACTTTAGAGACTAGCTGTAACACACATTGCAGATTTCCATTCTTCCCACTAACATTATTGACATGTATGGCTGCATATGCGAATAAATAGTTTGATCAGCGCAAAAAATTTCAGTAGATTGCATATTTTAGCTGTTTTACAGTATGAAAGACAACTTTCAATAGAACTTTAGCTGTACGTGAATCTGTTCCAGTGGACGGGTAAAAGCCTTTTATGATGAAGTATTTTACTCTGAAATGGTTAAATAAGAAATTGTGACCAAGCTAAATTTCCTGAAGTTTCTTGGTAAGTCAGACCATTACCAGTTAAATTAACCAGTTCAGTTCTTTGTCATTTCAAGAGCAGACAACTTTCATTGCTTTCTTCCAATTCCTTTGAATCATTTCAGACGATTTGCAGCTGCTGCTGTTGATAGTTGCTTATTGATGAAATATGTCATCAATGTCTGTTCATCGCATACCTTCGTATCTGAAAACATGTCAAGCTTTTCAGCTAGAGATGCTTTTGTCACTCATATTGGGAAGTAATGTGTCCTTAAAAGACAATTCCATACCATCTGGTTTTCTTTTAACATCATCGATATTCTGGTGTGAACAGTAAGAGGCGGAGCAATGACAACGTACCATAGCATTTTGTATAATTGAATGGTCGGTCTGTTCAAGGTAACATATCATTGTTGGCGATTCTTCTGAGATTGAAGTATATTAGACCTTTATTATAATAGTAGACCTTTATTATAATAGTAGACCTTTATAGTAGACCTTTATAGTAGACCTTTATAATAGTAGACCGTAGACAGTAGTATAGCATTTGATTAGTAGTCTATATATTTGCCTATAGGAGACTTTCTCGTAGAGCTCTAAAATCTATGTGAGGGTACGCAATACGCTTGTGTACCCTTACATGTTGGTCCACCTATGTTTTGTTGCTATCATATTTTATGGGACCCATTATTAGCAGGATACCAGCACATTTGATTTGTTTTCTTATCGTGTGTGTTGACTTTAAATTTTAAAGACATTTTAGCATATTATAAACTTTTTTGGAGAATCGAAGCATTTGAAGAATAATTGGTATGTATGTTTTTTGTCTTTAGTAGATTTATATATATAATTACACCAAGTTGAGGCTAAGGTAATTCAATTTGGTGTAATTAGTTGATTTTGAACATTTATGCGCAAACATTCCAAAGTAACCTTCATGGAACATTGCTGGGACATTCGATAACAATGTTTTCTAACAACATTTTGATAACGTTGGCAAAGCTTATTCCTCTAACATTGTATAAAACGTTACGATAATATTTTTGTTCGACATTCTGCAAAATTTTACTGCGTCATTGTTGTTACATAATACAACAATGGTCTCCTGATAGCACTTGTAGAACATTATGACAATGTTTGCTTGGAATATTATGTTACTCGTAGTGTCACGGAATGTCCCGGTAATGTCGTTGTTAATTGGGTTGTCGATGCTAGTTCGGTTGTCTACTAACCTAGAAGATGCCTCAACTCACACATTTTTGCACTGAGATCATCAGGTGATCCTGGCAAAAAAATTTGTGGCTCGTGAAGCAAAATCTTGAACAAAACTTTGAACCATTTAATATTGTTTTGATTTATTCCATATCGTTATGATCAAATGGAAGAAAGCAGCTGGCAGTGTTTTACGTGTCTTAGCATCAACAGCTAATACACATTCAAGCATATTTAAGCGTATCAAAATCTTTGCATTGTTTCCTTGACAAAAGCGTTCTAGCAGACTAAACTTGATGCTCACATGATCACATGAAGAAGATCGTATTTATGAATGAATACGAACTATGCAAAAGGAGGTAATGTTATTTTTAATTTTTTGGCGTGTAATGGCTTCTCTCCTTTACCCAGTTGCAACTGTCATGGTTATTGCAACGCTTGCATTGTTTTGATGTATATTCATATACATGTATATAGAATTACCACAGGTATACATTTTAAAGTATGTCATTACACACTATTTTTAAACTGTATATACATGTACTATAATACTACATTTGTATGTGCCTCTGTCTGTAAAGAAAGAGAAATAACCAACGATAGAGTTAGACTTCACACTTGGGCATCTTTGTCTCTACCTAAATATTAGGTACAAGTATATGTGATCTTTGACACATGGAAGAAATTCATAGAAGGTGTAGCAGTATAGCCTATAAATATAACAGATTATGGTTCTCTTAGCCCAGCATTTCCTTTTCCTCTATTCTAAAATATTATATTTGTATCATATATAGAAGACAGTCTCTAGATGTTCATTGACTTCTAATATTTCATTGATGCCACAGTACTATCCTATTTTTAATATTGCATACAATCACACACATAAACTGTCTCATAAGTCTCTATTGTACTCAGGACTGGCTTACCATTGTAGTGCTTGCTTATATCCATGTAATTTTAGGAAACAAGAGGCTAATTTTAAACTTGTGTCGGTAATCATGGCAAATGGCAGCATTTATGGGTCAGCAAGAGACACAGCTGATGCAGCAAACTAAAAGAAAACTGGGTCAATAGAAAGATTCATAATCGTAAATGTAGTTTGAAAAAGTCTGCAAAAAACCTTCACCCATTTAAGAATACCTTTATGACACGATCACAAATACTTTTGTGTTGGGTCTTATGGCATGAGTCATGGTAGACCAACATGATTACAGGAAGTGTCATTTAAATCACACAAGCAGTTATAAAATTTATTCAATCATAGTACACCAACTATTACAAAACCATTAAAACCTAGCTCATACTTTGGGGATTTACTCATAAAACAAAAACGGTAAGAAAGTTTTAGCTCTAATTCATAGCAGCGGAGACATCAATGTTTAGTGGCAGGCAACACTCTTGTATGCTGTGTTTTCTTTAGAGCAACAAAGTTCAGAGCCAATCTCAAATACCGTGTGAAACTGTGGGCAGCGGCCAATATGTGCCACAAGTAAAACACTGACAGGTTGTCCCTCAAGAAGAGGCTCATTCATGTTGTCACACAGGTAGTCACCTAAAATGAAGGGTTTGATGTAACTACAGGCGTCTAGACATAAATGCTACCGGGTTCAAGGCCAAGTTGATATTTATAGTTAGACATTCTTCGGTCTGAGGTAATAGGTGTGAGTATGACGCAATAGGTGTTAGTACGATACAATAGGTATGAATATGACACAATAGGTGTGAGTATGACACAATAGGTGTGAGTATGACACAATAGGTGTTAGTACGATACAATAGGTATGAGTATGACACAATAGGTGTGAGTATGACACAATAGGTATTAGTATGACGCAATAGGTGTGAGTATGACACAATAGGTGTGAGTATGACACAATAGGTGTGAGTATGACACAATAGGTGTGGGCTGCTCAAGCCATATTCAAAGCCTAATAATAGCTGTCTTGAGTTGTTTTGAGATATGGTACTTTTAGACTACGCTAAATGAAAGGAGTATGTTTTGTTTCTTCAGGGCACCTACCGCAAAAACAATTTTTTTAAACTTTTTATATTCTCTCCGCATTTAGAAGTCACCACCATTACCTAATTACACACTTATATTAATACGGTAAAATATAAACATGGCTGTTCCTGAAATAGAAACAAATTCTTAACAAATGGTTATACCTAATATCAGTGTTGTAGTGCTACCCTAACTCTCCCTAACTATGTTATGGTTAGAAAATTTGTGTTTTTTAAGTGTAACTATAGTTAGGGTTAAAAAATTTTAGGCTTTGCCAATTCACAAGGTATACTATAGCGCCTTTTCATTGATTCAAGTGCACTAATGTCATTATAGTCGACATTCAATGGCCATTCAATATAAAAGCAGCATACAGTACAATACAGTGATGTAATATTCATGTACATGTAACATGACACTTTTTCTCTAGTAAGTTCTTGAATTATTCTTTCAAAGAACAAGTTTTTGGCGTTTTATTGTGTTTTACAATAAACACTTTGAACCATAAATTCAATAGTTGTTTCTCTTTCTCAAGGCTTTTGGCAACACTACTATATTCCCAAATTTTTATTATTTTCTCAACTTATTTATTGCTACAGATGTGCTCATTTCTCAAATCAAATACATGATTTTAAAGCCCTGTAGGCTTTGGCGGCCGGGGCTTCGTTCCAAACTTCACTGGCGGGCTTACAGCACCTCCCCAGGCCCCCAGCTGTTCCACCGCGGGGGGGGGGGGGGAGGGGTGGAACAGCGCAACGCGAACCAAGAGTCGCAACGCGAACCAAGAGTCGCAACGCGACTCTTGGTTGCCTACATCCCCTTAGTTCAACTTCTCAATTATGGTTAAAAAAAGGTTAGCATTACATCACTGCCTAACATCCTATTTCAGTTATTTATAGAGCTGCACAACGATTATAAAAATTGATCGCGATTAATAACTGGTCTGAACCAGTTAATCTTCAATTAATCTTAGAATTAATCTAGCAAAGACTTGCATATTCAAAAACAAATAATACAGCTACATATAGATTAATTATATTTTAAACAATTGTTAGCAGTAGTGCATGTTATGTACAATGTACATAAGTTAAAATGTAATAATTATCATGAGTATGAAAACTGTCTATGAAAATCTATAATTAAGTCAGCCAAGAGTTTAGGCTGCACAGTTTATTCACATTATCTGAATAAAGAGATGCCCTCTTCCTACATACATTATTGCCAGCTTTAAAGAATAGCCGCTCACAGGGGACAGCAGGGCCGGTAGTCAGTAGTATTAGTTATTGTCTGCGACAGCTGGTGATGATTTCTGCGCGGTAGGATGAGAATTAGTTAAAATATATCTTAATGATGATGTGCTGTGGTGGTAAGCAAATTCTTTCTTGCATATACTGCACTTCGCTTTTTTGTTTACGCTTCCAACAACTTACAGAAATGCGCTACCTAGGGTGGAAGACATTTTTCTGCTTTCATGTTTCAATAAAGTGTCAATCTTATATTACTAATATTCTGAAGCTGAAATATGATTGTGATTTTTTTGAAAAATGAAAATACATGTATAATTTACTTAAGAAAGTTTTTAAAAATATACAAAAATAAACTGTAAGATATTAAATAACACTGAAATCACTTTTGTTGCTATTACCTAGAAACATGTTCAAACAACTAACAACATGGCCGCTTACAGCTAGATCAGCACGGTGCTTGTGCATTGTATAAACAAGTTTAATGTTAGCGACTCACTGTGTTTTCATAGTCGAGTGCAAAATAATTGTGGTTTAATTAATTGGTAAGAAAGTGTTGCTTGTCATAATATTTGTTAGTAAATTAAATGGTAGTAACCTGCTACATTAGTATAAAGTATGGTACTAAACAGTACAAAGGAAAGAAACCACATCAAGACCATCACCTCGGTTGCATTTTAATTGAAGATTAGTTGGCCCAACTCAGTTAATCGTTTATTTGTATTAGTCGCGTTAATTGTTTGATTAACGCGATCATTGTGCAGCTCTAGTTACTTATGAACACCCAAAAGCACTTGTAGCAAATCAAGATCGTTAACATTTAGGTTTTTATCGATGTATCTACCGCACGTTTATGTTGCAGATTTAGTGATGTTTCTTTATATGTAAAATGTATCTCAAGGTACTCTAGCATGTTTTTTACAAGTTGTGCAAACAACATCCCTTAGATTTTAAGTTTCCCAATGTTCATGTTTTTGTATTGACAAATTTTGGTTGCATTTATACAGTTTTTGACCTTTTACTGTAATCTTAGACCTATCAGATGTTGCAGTTTGTGGGCTATTGACCAGTTTCTGCAATCGTACACCTATCAGATGTTGCAGTTAGTGGGCTATTGACCTGTTCCTGTAATGGTACACCTATCAGATGTTGCAGTTTGTGGGCTATTGACCTGTTCCTGTAATCATACACCTATCAGATGTTGCAGTTTGTGGACTATTATAAACCTGTTACCATTCCCATTTGTGCGAGCTAATTTTTTATTTGCATAGACTGTAATCCCCTTGTGAAAACAAGACAGCGGCTCTTCCTAATACACTCTCTGACTGCAAAGGAAGCAAATTAAATTAAGTTGAACAAATGCATTGGCTGTCCAGTCTAAGAATAGTTGAAAATGTTATAAACTGATTGACCAAAATAGATTTTCTAACATTCATTTACATTCTGTGTACACTCACTGTTTACGACTAATATAAGCTTTATATGTATACATATAATCTCAAATTCTATATGAGAGTATACATAAATATAGTTTTATTATATGACAAATTGTTTCCTCACCCTTCATAACTCAAGCGGTCGGTAATGTCTACTCAAGATCGGGTCTGTTACCTGAGACCTGCGAGCTTGAGTACTCGCCTCAATATCTAAGCCTTTCCCTATAGCGCACCTTTCTGCTAGTGTAATGTGTTGATTGTTGCTGTGTTGATGGTATTTGGGCTAGCCACACTTGATGTGCACGTGTTATTGGACCAAATTCTCCAATCACCAATGACTACTGGGATTACAAACGTTCTTATATGCCAGCACTTTCCAAGTTTTAATTTTTGCTTTGCTGATTATGTTGTAATCATTGGATATTGTTATATTAGTCCTCTTGCTCTCTTTCTCCACTACCCCAATATATGGCTGGTTTCCCAAGGTATGCTTGCCTGCCCAGATGTAGAAGTTCCATAGGATTTTAGTATGGCCATTCACATTGACCTTATCTAAAGCTTCCCACTAGTGTTGTGGTTTATTGAGGCCATACTCATCGCAAAAACTTATGTATACTATACCTGTGGCATTATTCTGCTGCCAAGTGTATGCATTGACTGCTAGCCGCTTGCATCCATTGATGATGTGTTGGCTGGTTTTTGGTGCGTCCTTGCACAGTCTGCATCTAGGATCATTTCTTCTGCGATAGATTTGTAGTTAAAGTTGCCCAGTTTGGAGCCCATTGGCGATTGGAGTGACTCTGCGTCGGCCATCAAGTCACTTTTATTTAGCTAGATATAGGTGTGATAGAGGTCTCCAATCTCAGATACTTGTTGATGCTAGTCACTATGGAGAGGTTTTATGTGCCAATCAAGTTCCTTACCATGTGTCCGGTTCCATTGTCACAGCAATCACTTGGAATGCAGCTAGCAGCTTGTCTATGGTGGCAATGAAGGCTGAGTAGGCTCTTTTGATCCCTTCTTCTTTCACTGTCTGTTGCACATGTTTGAGCCGCCCCCCTCCCCTAAAGTCCTGAATGTCCTTGGACAAAGTGGTTAAAGACAATTGGTCAATCTAATTAGTGTATTAGATCAATTCTAGGTGAATTGATTTGGATTCAGGTCAATGAATATTAGCCCAATCGTTGTTAGGCCAACTTTACCAAATCCAGCAGCGCATATACATTTATTGCTATTATTTGGTTTTTGGCATTGAGCTGGCTTTGTAGCACCTTCCTAATGCATTTTTTGTATTTGATAATGGCCTTCAGATGCACTTTGATTTCATGGTTGATGTTGTTGTGCATAATCCCCCCAGTGTTTTTACCCTTCCTCTATATCCATCTTGGTACCAATTGGCATTTCTAGGCCAGCTGTTAGCACAGGTGGTTTCTCTTGAGAAATAGCTTTCCACATTTTTCAATAACAAAGGTCAAGTTGGTTTTCTCGCTGTAGACTTGAGTAAGCTGTATTAGCAAATCAATGTCCCTTTTCTTTTTGCATACAGCTTGATATCATCTATGTAGAAGGGGTAATTTATCTTGGTGGCACTCTCAAAACTGACACCTATATTGGGTTGCCTCCATCATAATGCTTAAGGGGGGCTTGCAAATGCCTTTATTGGGAATCTAATTTGAATGTTTTATTTGATAGGAAGGTAATCAAAAGTGTATTGATAGCATTCAATTACTTTATCTTTCAGCTTATCAAAGGAAATTTTCATAGCACGTTTTATTATGTTATCAGCTATTATACTAGTAGCGAATAACAGTCACACCCATTTATTGATATACTCTTTTAGCTGTTTAAACAAACTGCACACAAACACTAATTGCGTATCAGTACTGTTTCTACTCCTAACTGCTTCCAGACCAAGGTACCTGCGGGAAACTCCGCCTACCAACAAATGCTAAAACATAACTTGATATACGGTGTACAATGAGTACAATGAGTTACTGTTTTTAGAACTCTTATTTTGCAAAAAAACAATACTTTGTCATTAAACAGCTTTTGTACCGAATGACTGACAGATCATTTATTCAGATTTTTGTTGTAATTTACTAAAATGGAAAATTTCTTGATAAGGTCGAATTTTGAAATGGTATAAAAAGTTAAAAAATAAACCCAAGAACTGAAATATAATTTATTTGGCAAACCATTACCAAGTTCTTTACAAAGTAGTTGAAAAGTTGTATAACAGCTGGATGGGAGCTGTTAGATTTTCAAAGCTGAAGGATGTTAAATATTGTGCTATCAACATTTTTTTTTCAAATGACATTTCGATGGCATATTATCTGCTCAAGGAATTTTTTAGGTACAATGTTGGTGCTTACCAACTGTATCTTTGTGAAATCGCCCTCGTGTAGAAGCAATTCCATGTGGAAGATGATGTGAGACTACAAATCAAAATTGAACAATAGATTAGAATCAGCATGAAACAGTTATCAACCTTGACCGCTTAAAGACATCTCTGTTTAGTGACTTTCGTATCTCAGCTCAGACTCTAGGATATAATCATGAGGCATGCTGATCAGCCAAAATTTAATATTAGGCTAGAGATTTTTTGTTAATCGCTTTCGCATGGTGGGGTTTATGGTTGAGTGTTCTTCTTCACTTGAGCCTAACAAAGTAAGAGATTAGCATACTGAACCACTGATCGAAAAACGCCTTTATGGCTCACTTTTGTGCGTAGCATTCGAGCAGTAGTCCGGTAGAAGCGGCCATTTTGAAACAGCATTTACAATTCCTGCTGCAGTCTCAAGAACCTCTAGCAACCTGCACGTAAATGAAATTGAATGCCCTGATACTACAACAGAGTAGTGTTAATACACGTTCGAATAAACCAATTGAATGCCCTGATACTACAACAGAGTAGTGTTAATACACGTTCAAATAAACCAATTGAATGCCCTGATACTACAACAGAGTAGTGTTAATACACGTTCGAATAAACCAATTAGAATAAAGTAATTTCCCCTAAAAGAAAATACAGCAAGAAAAGTTCTGAGTAAAGCTGAGGGTGGGGTGTTTCCAGCTAACCACTAGTCTAGAACAGTATTTATCTTAGGCTACCGCAACCACTGCAAAGAAAGCAGCCACCATCTAGAGTTTAAAAATTGACCTTTAACCAATAGTCTTGGGTTCATAAAACAAAGAATAGTATGAGATGACAGCTGATCTTGGCGGGTGTCTCTGTGTTATATAAGAACCAGCCATGTAATCTGTAATACCGACAATAACAACTCGTCTAACTATGACAAGAAATAAAAAAAGTGCAAGTGACATTCTATAAAAGTGAAATTAATTGGTTTACAACACTGACCGTAAAATTCACAAACCGGTGCACACTTGTCCACATCCGAGCAGCTAGCCTTTTGAATTGAGGTTCTCACAAACTCTGCCGTGATTTGATTCACACTCACTTTCTGGATGACATCATTTGCCTGATTTTTGAGCCACAGCTGACATTTACATCTGTGAAGGTCATCAAATTGCTAGATACGAACTTAAATACGTAATTGTGGTACAAAGTTATAGTGTTTCCATTGAGTAATGGTATTTTGGCAAAGAGATGGCTCATCGGTTTCTGAAACAGGTTTTATGTACTGGGCTACAGTCTTCTAAATGCGATATTTCAAAAAAAGGGTACGACATCATTAAGTAAACTTTGTGTTTGGTCAATAAAAATTACTAGAAATATTGTTTCTGCACAAGTAGCTCTCAAAATAGATATGAGGTGAGTATCAGTCAAGAAAGCAGCAACACATCGTAACATTGTTTTCCAGTGCATTCATGTCATTTTTGATACTATAAACCATTAATAAACTATCACGAAATAGAAACACTGGAGTCATGAATAAGTATATTTATGTATGAATATTGCATTATATAGTATATGGGAATAATTATGTACATATGATATGATAGAAAGAAGAATATTATACAAAACTGTCAGGTTTGCAAATGCATGACTTTATTAGGAACTTATAATCACATGAAGTTTCAGTGATGAGGTCCCCTGGGTGCTCACACATGATAGTGTATACATGTATCCTATTTATTCGCTTGATTGTTTATTTTGGTTACTATTACTATTCAACCATAATTTTACCGACACGACCGACACGGCATCCTTTTACCGACCGACACGAGCATCCTCAATATTATTTATTGCATAGGGACTTGAAGTATGTAATGAAAACATAAAATATTGCCGCATCATAAAACCTGTAATTAAAAGATCATGAGTGAAAGTTTGACTGGCTCAGGAGGTTTTTCATATATAACTAGATTTTGTAATATATTTGCCATACATACAGTACATGAAGTACTACTGTAATGCATGCGTTTCCAAAAGGCAGACGCCAATTTGATTGCCATAGTTTTAATAATGCAGCTTTTTAGAGGTTTCAATAATGCAACTATCGTTAAATGTCATTCCGTCTGAGAAAGGTCAAGGTACAACAACTTGTAAACCACTGCTTATCACGAAGATCAAGCAAATACCTTAGTGGATGTTCAATAGGCAGCTCTGATGGGGGTATAGAAGTACTTGGCATCTCTGAGATGCTTGTGTTAACTGTACCCGTGATATTCCTCTCGCCCTCTAAAATATTTCGCATTTTATACAGAGTATCGTTTGCAAGTCGCAAGTCCAGTATTTAGGCCTATTCTCTTCTGCATTATATGTAAATGCTTCACATGTACATAGTCTCTCATCTCATATTGTTATCATCTCATCTTATTATCTCATCTTATCATCTCATGCTTCGTATGAAACAATTGTATATGACACTGAATAGCTGAGTTGAAACCTATGTATATGACACTGAATAGCCATAACTGCTGAGTTGGAACATACGTATATGACACTGAATAGCCATAACTGCTGAGTTACCCTTGAATATGGGTATTAACCGAATTGCAGGTTTTTAGATCACAGATCAATCGTTGTTATCACTGAATCTTTATGCCCTAGATGTTACTCGATTGGGTCTTTATGCCCTAGATGTTACTCGATTGGGTCTTTATGCCTTAGATGTTACTGAGTGGATCTTTATGCCCTAGATGTTACTCGAGTGGATCTTTATGCCCTAGATGTTACTCGAGTGGATCTTTATGCCCTAGATGTTACGCGAGTGGATCTTTATGCCCTAGATGTTACGCGAGTGGATCTAAATGCCCTAGATATTACTCGAGTGGATCTTTATGCCCTAGATGTTACTGAGTGGATCTTTATGCCCTAGATGTTACTGAGTAGATCTTTATGCCCTAGATGTTACTGAGTAGATCTTTATGCCCTAGATGTTACTGAGTAGATCTTTATGCCCTAGATGTTACTCGAGTGGATCTAAATGCCCTAGATGTTACTCGAGTGGATCTAAATGCCCTAGATGTTACTCGAGTAGATCTAAATGCCCTAGATGTTACTCGATTGTATCTAAATGCCCTAGATGTTACTAAGTGGATCTTTATGCCCTAGATGTTACTCAGTGGGTCTTTATGCTCTAGATGTTACTCGAGTGGATCTTAATGCCCTAGATGTTACTCGAGTAGATATTTATGCCCTAGATGTTACTCGAGTGGATCTAAATGCCCTAGATGTTACTCGATTGTATCTAAATGCCCTAGATGTTACTAAGTGGATCTTTATGCCCTAGATGTTACTCAGTGGGTCTTTATGCTCTAGATGTTACTCGAGTGGATCTTAATGCCCTAGATGTTACTCGAGTAGATATTTATGCCCTAGATGTTACTCGAGTGGATCTTCTCAAGCACTTAACAATTTATTCTTTTGGAGAAATTTAATCAGCTGCTATTAACTTTGCAACCTGAAATACTAATTTTAACAACCTTGATTATATAATATTGTTAGAAAATAACAATAAAACATAAATGAATACAATCATTGAAAGTTTTATAATAAACTACTTTGTTTTCCTACGATGAAGGCTTCATACATATTGATGACCCAGCTTCTTTCACCAATATTCCTGCTCACTCAGGTACATAACTGTCTGGTATAATACTGTACATACACAGTGTTTGTCACTCACTACCTACTCATGACTCAGGCACGCATGAGTCATGAGTAGGTAATGCTATGATTTAGCAAATTTCACTGTAAAGCAAAGGAGTCCAACTGAGGTTTGGTCAACACAACTGAATTGGTTAACTTAAGCCTAACATACTCTATGCTTTAGCCCTCCTTTCATATTCTCTCCTGACATACTCAGGTTTAGAAATAGCATGGTGTGCTGAACAAAAAGCAGCCCATGGCAGCTCTGTTATAACCAGCCAAGGTCACTTTCAAATCCTCTAGCTTCAGCCATATAAAGCAAATTGGAAAAATGCTCCTTAGGCACTCTTATTTAGTTTATTGACGATTTCATTTCAGCGACCTCAGTCATGCAGGTATGTGATACTGCATTGAATTTTCATCACAACACAAAACTAATCTACTCTATATACTTTTAGCGAAATGGTTATTAAGTGAGTCCTTGTTTATATTACTTACCTCTGTGTTGAGCTGAGGCTATCACGAGAGCAGTTGTTAAAGCCAGAAACAAATTTGAAGACATGACTGCATGAAAATATGCAATTTAGCAACTCATGCAGCTGATATTACGTATGCGTCTAGATCAAGAGAGAGACGATATTTAAATAATGAACTTGTTACAGGCATACTTGACACATTGATAAGAGTGTTTAAGGCAGCAACTCAGCATTCTGTAAAAATAGACATTACTCATATAAGCACACATGATAAAGAGGGAGTACTTGAGATTGGCCACGAATTGGTGCTTTGAGAATAAAAGTTCTTTTTTCACTAAAAGCAATAATTTAATAGTAACTTACTCTGTAGTAGATCTTTAAGTTCAGCATTGTCTGTAGTCAGTATGTAAGTCGCTATGTAAGTACATGTAAGTTCTGGTCACTAAGATAGAACACAGAAAATAAAGAAATTTGCGAAAAAGTTATGATTGTAAATTTTCACTAACAGAAATATTTGAGCTTGTTGCTAGTTTGAGCGAATCTTGAATTTTCTTGGCTAAATGCGCATCAATTAAAATTTAATATATTTAAAATATGAGATTATGTATTATATTTAAATATTTATAATATAATAAATATATATTAAATTTATATATTTAAATACATATTCAAATATTAAATGTATATTATATTTATATATTTAAATAAAGGTTAATTTATTTTATTAGATAAATTAAAGCAGATTATTAACCTAATGTTTAATAAAGTTTAGGTTTAATATTCTGGTACATACCTATAGATATTACAAAAAATTTCTCATGATGTGATCTGTCAAAAACTGTAATATGACTTGGATAACACTTTTTGCTTGCTACAATATCTATTTTGTTAATTATATAGTTTGACTAGAGGAGATGTGCGTTCAACTTTATATGGCTAACAGCAGTCACTATGTTTAGCATCAAACACAATACGCATCCATAATATAATAGCAAGTTTCATTGCCGGCAAAAAACCAAATGTTCACCTCTAATAAAATCTAGAGATGCTCAGTTAACAATAGCCTCATTTTATGATGTCTGCCAGCGTTATAAATGTGTAAATTTATTGTTTTATCTTGAGAAAGCTAAAGTTTATAGGTTCAAGTAGAGCTGATCGATAAAAACTTTCCCTCTCTCTACTTTCCCTCGTGTCTACTTTTCCTTCTGTCTACTTTCCCTCATGTCTACTTTCCCTCATGTCTACTTTCCCTCATGTCTACTTTCCCTCATGCTTTTTCATTTGATATTACAATACAGTTAAGAATATTACAATACAGTTAAGAATCATAATAAATCAATTCCTTTAGAATGACCGGATATTTAAGGAGGTGGGGGTTCTAGTAAAACTTTTCTAATATGACAACAATTCAGAGGTTCATTCTGAAATCGAAGATCCTGGCAGTGTTCACGATTAATATTCATGGGCCCAATATAAAATTTACCTGGATTAGAACATTGAACATTGTCGTCATTATTTCTCTGTAACTTATTCCAATTTATCTAATGTTCAAAGTTCATTAGTGATTCTTCTTCAGTAATGTCAACTCTTTTAACTCAAAGGCTAATAGTGTCGCTCAACCAAACCAAAGTAAGGAAGCAAGTTCTCATGCTACAGACAGTGCTGTTTCGGCTATTGAAGCCTCAGAGCTGCAGCTCAGAGCTGGCAAGGGAGACAAATCCCATTGCCAATGAGAGTTGACTTCCTGCCATTAAACAACTATACAGCCTCACAGACTTTAAGAAAGGCACCATCTTTCGTTTATGTTGAATGATCGTTACTGCTGTAAGAGTTGTATTTTGGGACATGGAAAACTTGGCGTGTGTGAGGAGAGTTACAAGAGCAGGCCTTCTGCTGCTTATTTGATGTGAAACAGCAGGCCACTTCAAACAATGCTCGACTCAATGGCATTCCTAAAATGTTCATTTTTAGTGTAAATGTGTCACCATCTAACTGATTAGGAACTCAAAAATCTGACTTCACATGCATTACAGACAATTGTCCTCACACGCATTACAGACAATTGTCCTCACACGCGTTACAGACAATTTTTCTCACACGCATTACAGACAATTGTCCTCACACGCATTACAGACAATTGTCCTAACACGCATTACAGACAATTGTCCTCCCATGCATTACAGACAATTATCCTAACACGCATTACAGACAATTGTCCTCACACGCATTACAGACAATTGTCCTCACACGCGTTACAGACAATTTTTCTCACACGCATTACAGACAATTGTTCTCACACTCATTACAGACAATTGTCCTCACATGCATTACAGACAATTGTCCTAACACGCATTACAGACAATTGTCCTCCCATGCATTACAGACAATTATCCTAACACGCATTACAGACAATTGTCCTCACACGCATTACAGACAATTGTCCTCACATGCATTACAGACAATTGTCCTCACACGCGTTACAGACAATTTTTCTCACACTCATTACAGACAATTGTCGTCACACGTATTACAGACAATTGTCCTCACATGCATCACAGACAATTGTTCTCACACGCATTACAGACAATTGTCCTAACACGCATTACAGACAATTGTCCTCACACGTATTACAGACAATTGTTCTCACATGTATTACAGACCATTGTCCTCACATGCATTACAGACAACTGTCATCTCATGTATTACAGACAATTGTCTTCTCATGTATTACAAACAATTGTCAACACATGCATTACAGACAAATGTCTTCACATGCATTACATACAATTGTCATCTCATGTATTACAGACAATTGTCCTCTCATGTATTACAGACTATTGTCCTCACATGTATTACATACAATTGTTCTCACATGCATTACAGACAATTGTCTTCTCATGTATTACAGACAATTGTCCACACATGCATTACAGACAAATGTCTTCACATGCATTACATAAAATTGTCATTTCATGTATTACAGACAATTGTCCTCACAAGCATTACATACAATTGTTCTCACACGCATTACAGACAATTGTCCCAACACGCATTACAGACAATTGTCCTCACATGTATTACAGACTATTGTCCTCACATGCATTACATACAATTGTTCTCACATGCATTACAGACAATTATCCTCACACGCATTACAGACTATTGTCCTCACATGCATTACAGACAAATGTCCTTTTGAATTCTAGGATTTTTGCCGCGAAACAATTTCATTTGAAAATGAAAGAGGCCTAATGCTAGTATATTTTAACATTTATAATTATTTTTTAAATGTGCACAGAAACTGTGTTGTGTGCCCAGCTTTAGCTGCTAAGTTTTATCAACAGTAAATATACTCATTTTAAAATGCATCAAAATACTGTAAAGGTCTGGCCCCGGTAGCTGAGCCAGCTTTACTTTCCTAACAAGGCGGCGCAGTTTGAACACTGGGCCTTCCCCTCGTCGGCCTGCCGGACACACCTAGTGGTCTGGTCAGGCCACGGCTGGTTGCCCTCAGTTCAGGCTCACTTGGAATGCTAACACGGCCTGCTCTCTGAGACCCTATCTTGGCTAGTCTAGGTCCCGGCTAGCTTACTGGAGGGCCTGATCTCCAATGCTATCGCATTTCTGATTAGGTTCGGTCGTAACGCAGCCAACCCCTAGCCTTCCTTAGGTGTCTCCCAAAGCAGTTCGTACTTGAAGCCAGATCAGTTCTGGCAGAAGGATCCTTACTAAGCCAACCAGGCAGGCATCAAACGTAGTCAATTCGTAAGAATAAATGTAGTCTATTTAATATATATAAGCACATGTGCAATACAGTGTTAACAGCATCGAATTCACAAGAATAATCTCAATGAGTTGGCCTGTGCCTTCTCCTTTTATACGGTTTTACTCCGCCTACTTACATAATAATTATGTAACACCAATTGTATTGTGGCAGGCCTGTGAGGCAGGCCTAGATAATAATATATAAGAGTATGCTGGCAGGCCTGTGAAGCAGGCCCAAAAACAGTATTACATAACAGGGTCTGAAGAAGTACACACAAGAGTATTACATAACTAGATAAAGGAAGCACACCTAAAGCCATCACAAGGAATATCGTTGTCTAAAGAATATGGCTAGTGTTTGTCCAGTCCTCCACAATACATATTATAATCAGTGCCTTTGTATGAATCTTGCTCAAACCTAGCAAATGTCCCCAAAAAATATGCACTATGAATTTGCCTTTATTTTGCAAAAAACACTGTCAAAGGTCAAAAAGCTTTATGCCCCCCCCACGTCTCAATGGTACTCGAGTTTCATATTTGGCTATCTCCTATCGAGAGCCAAGGACGACCTATATTATTGGTTTTAGGTATTGTTTGATTATCTGATAAACACTTGAGAGCAATTGTAAAGATTTAGTTTAGTTCATTGTAGCACCCGGCTTATCAATAGTCTAATAGCAAAGTTAATGTCAACAGGCTATCTATCAAGGGTAACGTCTCACCTTGCCCTATAGAAATACGTCCCAGGTGATAAGAGAGCCTTGAGTCATCCAGAGTTTACCAAAGTGAATAAATTCTTGCAATTGTCATGCTCACTTGTTGCTGCTGTCGTCATCAACTGAGTTCTCTCTGACACACAACCTACTTCAGAAGGCTGGGATATAACTAGAACATATATTGAATCGAAGACATGAGCTCTTAGTGTATGGCTGATGTATAGTCCTTGATTTTTTATTCAGCTAATGCGCACGCGACAAACTTGTGAATCGTTAGCAAGAACTCATGCTATAAAAACTGGATTATACGCAATATATTGCTAGCATCAACTGCAACATACTCGCTCAGCAGTGTCATAAAACAAGATTTGGCTACAAAAATACACTAAAGCAGCTAGATATGATATTAAATGTTAAAACTTTGGAAAGTATATATTTTCATTATACTGCTGGAAAGGCATGTCGACCAGCCTTGTTGCTACGACCAATAATCCTTAAGAAAATGGTCCTGAAAATAATTTACCTAGTCAAATTAAAGATTGACTATCAAATTCATATGCATTGTGTGATGGAGGAAGAAAAAGGGGAGGGGAAAAAGGTTTTTTAGAAAATTAATGTTGATATGACGAGGATCTTGGTCAGTGGTGACACCACTGCTAGTGACAATCAGAGGCATAATAGAAGGAAGGTCAACAAGTTGACCCAGATATTATCACTGAATTGCTTTAGTTTTCTGGATTATGTATACAAGAAGGTTTTTATGTGAAAATAAATGTGATTTTGTCACTTTCTCCTCATTAGCTCCATGGTTAACAACAGTGCAGTCAAGCATGAGGTACAATACAATGACTTCCGTCATGCTATTTAAGTCTGACAAGCTTTTTACCTATTGGCCAATCTAGGTTTATATTGTATATCTATGACACCCTATGATTACAGCTACTATGATTACAGTCTATTTTTAAGATTTTGTAACAGAATACTTTACAAACTATTTTTTTAACTACAAATTATTTTTAATTATATAATAGATGCAACGCTATATAATACATACGATGTATTTTCTTTCACAAGTGCAGCAAGATATGCTACCATTCGAATCGAATTTGAGAATTTGCCTCGACTTCCCACGTTACGTTATATGGAATTTTTTACATAGTATGAAGTGAAAACTTTGCATAAATATTTTACGTTATGTGGAATTTACTTTATGGGAGGTAAACTTTGTAGGAATGCCTACCGTATGCTAAATTGAAGTTTCTGTGGTATTGTAGTATTTCCTGGGTTTCATAATGAGAAAATTGCAAGATGCACTGCATATAGTATTTTCAAAAGTATAAGCTGCAACTAGAAATTTAGAATGCATTGAGTAGGCTGTAACTGCAGGAGAAACACCAATGGAGAAAAAACTTTGATTCAATTGTAACTGTCAGCATATAATCCTCTGAAGAGACCAATGAGAAATGTAAAACAATGGCGATTACTGCATAGCATCTGGCACTGGCAAATGAGCACTCTCAGGCAGCTTACCACAATAACCACAAAACAGTACAATAAGGCCAGCTGCCTTGTCATACAAACATTTGAATGCACACAATTACTGTAAAACATTTATTTAAACACCATGACACTTTGTTTTTCAACCATTATCTCGTAGTGCGCTTTATTAAAGGTGGCATTCAAATAAGGGGTGGTGTTGTAGTTTTCAAAAGCCTCATCAGAATTTTGAGAAGATAAATTTGACTCTTTTGCGGGCGAGTCGAAAATCGCCTATAGTTTGCACTCTCCTTTGGGTGACGCGACAGTAACCCTTTTGGATACAAGAAATTTGCTAACTTACCTCCAACTTGTCATAGATCTCTAAATAAATATGCACAGAGACGATGATACATATCTCTACCTGTTGATATCTATTGCTTGCTATTAATCTACGATGATCTCATAGCCTGCGATGTAATTCGTTGGAGCTTTCAAGTCTTTTATTTCATTCTAAATTTGAAGGCATATTTTTATTTTATAATTATATTTAACAAGGTTGCATAAAAGTTCGTTGCACCCATTGATATGTTTGCTACAGTTTTCAGCCAAATGACTTTTTATGCGCAATAGAAAGCGAATTACCAGCATCGAGATATTGTCAGTCGAGTTCAGATTACCGCGATGATGCTATCGATTAATATGCTAAAAATCTGCAAAGTTACGGGTTATATAATATCAATTCATCAAATATATTACAAATAAATATTCAAGAACAAATGACAAACAAACCATATTTGTAATACATTCAGAAACAAAAATTAAAATTTTTGAAACAAAAATATTAACATCATTTGCTTGGTCAGTTGCGTTTTGATTGTTGCTTTCATTCGGACCCATTCCATATTTTTAGGCTGTTCAATACTTTCCGCAATGCCTTCTGATCTCAACTCCTATTCTGCACAGCTGAGCTAGTCAATAGTAGCGTCCAAACCATTTTTAGCGAAGCAAAACTTTTACGCGATGCCATTTAGAATACACAGTTCTCGCACAAATAAGGGGAAACCGGGTGTAATCAAAACAGGCTCAAAATGTCAGCCTCAAAATGCGTAGTAGTACAGATTCCATCATAAATACTAAAACTTTGTCCACATATATTGAAGTACCAAGACCGTGTTAAACAAAGAACTACTATTAGCCTGATACAATTAGTATTTCTATGGTGCCGCATTCAAAGTTTTAACGAAAGCGTTGTGAAGCGTTGAAAAATGGACTTCAATATGAACAGATGCAACGAATGCATTAATTATTATTGATTTAATCGAGTCAAACAAAGTGAATGTATGAACAAACCAGCCTCTTCACCTCGAATTATCTGTCCACAGAGACGAACAAGATTCTTGTTACTAGCAGCATAGTTTGAGCGAGGAAGAGTGTTTCTGCGCTGAAGTTTTCCTTTGTCCTGTCCACAACAGCTGTAAGGTGTGCTTTTATGTACATGGAATGGCAAAGATTAAGCCTTTAGCTTGTGTTGTAAAATATGAGGTGCCTAACGGAAAGCCCTCACATAGTTGAAGAATTATTCCTGATGACCTCCATTACAATTAGTACGGTTTTGTGGACACTTTGCAACTTACCCCTTGCTATTATAGATCCGTAAAGATTAAGAATGTCAAATAGAAGTAGCACTCAATTAAAGGATGGCACTATTTTTAACCTTTCTTTTATAGTGACGCTCAAATAAATGTTTTACAGTATATATGAATTCATTACAAACTCAGCAAGCACTTAACAATAGTTGGTGTAGATGGGTGTATTTTTCACATACGTCGAAGTATCAAGACCGCATTAAACAAGGAACTACTATTAGCCTGACATGGTTATTAATGATCTCTACTGTGGTTATTAATGATCTCTACTGTGGTTATTAATGATCTCTACTGTGGTTATTAATGATCTCTACTGTGGTTATTAATGATCTCTGTGGTTATTAATGATCTCTACGGTGGTTATTAATGATCTCTGTGGTTATTAATGATCTCTACTGTGGTTATTAATGATCTCTACTGTGGTTATTAATGATCTCTACGGTGGTTATTAATGATCTCTACGGTGGTTATTAATGATCTCTGTGGTTATTAATGATCTCTACGGTGGTTATTAATGATCTCTACGGTGGTTATTAATGATCTCTACGGTGGTTATTAATGATCTCTACGGTGGTTATTAATGATCTCTACGGTGGTTATTAATGATCTCTACGGTGGTTATTAATGATCTCTACGGTGGTTATTAATGATCTCTACGGTGGTTATTAATGATCTCTACGGTGGTTATTAATGATCTCTACGGTGGTTATTAATGATCTCTACGGTGGTTATTAATGATCTCTACGGTGGTTATTAATGATCTCTACGGTGGTTATTAATGATCTCTACGGTGGTTATTAATGATCTCTACGGTGGTTATTAATGATCTCTACTGTGGTTATTAATGATCTCTACGGTGGTTATTAATGATCTCTACTATGGTTATTAATGATCTCTATGGTGGTGCTTTCAGAGTTTCAACGAAAAAAGCTTTGGAGTTAGAAAATGGACTTTGATACAAAAAGAAACAACTAAAGAATTGCTTGTTACTGATGTAACCAAGTCATTATCAGTATGGCTTTGTGGACACTTTTCAAGTGACCCATTGCTATTACGGGTTCGTAAAGATTAAGAATATCAAATAGAAGTGGAATCAATCAAAGAGTGGCACTCTAATTTTTAACCCTTTTCCCGTAGTGGTGTTCAAATAAAGGTGGTGTTCAAATAAAGGTGGCATTCGAATAAAGGCGTCGTCCAATTATTACATTATAATCATATTATAGACTAGCATACTAGCTATCATAGTATCGACGATCACACTAGCTATCATAGTATTGACGATCATACTAGCTACCATAGTATAGATGATCATACTAGCTATCATAGTATAGACTATCATACGAGCTATCATAGTATAGATTATCATACTAGCTATCATAGTATAAACTATCATACTAGCTATCATAGTATTGATTATCATACTAGCTATCATAGTATAGACTATCATACTAGCTACCATAGTATAGACTATCATACTAGCTATCATAGTATAGACTATCATACTAGCTATCATAGTATAGACTATCATACTAGCCATCATAGTATAGACTATCACACTAGTTATCATAGTATAGACTATCATACTAGCTATCATAGTATAGATCATCACACGAGCTACCATAGTATAGACTATCATACTAGCTAGCATAGTATAGACTATCATACTAGCTATCATAGTATAGATCATCATACAAGCTACCATAGCATAGACTATCATACTAGTTATCATAGTATAGACTATCATACTAGCTATCATAGTATAAACTATCATACTAGCTATCATAGTATAGATTATCATACTAGCTAGCATAGTATAGACTATCATACTAGCTATCATAGTATAGACTATCATACTAGCTATCATAGTATAAACTATCATACTAGCTATCATAGTATTGATTATCATACTAGCTATCATAGTATAGACTATCATACTAGCTACCATAGTATAGACTATCATACTAGCTATCATAGTATAGACTATCATACTAGCTATCATAGTATAGACTATCATACTAGCTATCATAGTATAAACTAGCATACTAGCTATCATAGTATAGATTATCATACTAGCTATCATAGTATAAACTATCATACTAGCTATCATAGTATAGACTATCATACGAGCTATCATAGTATAGACTATCACACTAGCTATCATAGTATAGACTATCACACTAGCTATCATGGTATAGACTATCATACTAGATATCATGGTATAGACTATCATACTAGCTATCATAGTATAGACTATCATACTAGCTATCATAGTATAGATCATCATACTAGCTATCATAGTATAGACTATCACACTAGCTATCATAGTATAGATTATCACACTAGCTAACATAGTATAGACCATCACACTAGCTAACATAGTATAGACCATCATACTAGCTACCATAGTATAGACTATCATACTAGCTATCATAGTAGAAGTGCAAGTGAATGGGTAAAACTAAGTTCAGAAGATGCATTAGACAGGTTCTTCACATTCCCAATTTCCAGTATGTAATGTACATTGTTCTGTGCATTTAAACCGTGAGAAAGTGAGCTCACTGTATAAAACAGCATAAAAGATCTGTGCAAAAGCATTGCTTATGTACAAGTAAACCAGAGGCTTTCTACTCTAACTCTAGTTAAGAGCTTTCTCTAAAGTCTTTATTCTCATGTAGTACACTATTATTCTAGTATTACACTATTAACCTTTTGATTGCGAATGCGTATAAATCACAATAATGATGCGTACAAGATATATGCTACATAGTTTATTATAGAAACAAAGTTCTAAATGAACGCTACAACGAATATTAGTGAGTATAAAAATGCGTGACAAACAAAGTGAATAAACGGAAATGTATAAATTTTCTGTAATATTTAATTATTAGTACAATAACACCTAAAGTTGTGCGCAAAACCTCAAATAACAATATAAAAAGGGCAATGCTAGATCAAATATTCATAGTTCAGTGTTTACTGAGAGAAATGATGCAACTGGCCTCACTAGAACCTAGACAATCACTTGAGGTTCCGACTGCTAACTCAACTGACACAAATACAGCACCATGTGGAAGCTCCAAACAAAATGATACTTTCTCGAAATGAGATTTCCGTAAATACAACTGTAATTAAGTTGTATTGCATTATGCGATACTGTAAAATGATTCCAGGATGTAAGATCGTTATAATAATTATACAAGATATTACATAAATATGAGAAAAGGCTGTTAACCTGCAACTCACACATCGCAGAACCTTGCATTACAGTTATAAGATAACTCACTATACATGTAATTAGGTCATCTAAAATATGGTAGTATCGGGAAAGATTCAATATTAACCATGCAAATATATGAAACTCAGTCTGTTGGAACGAATTAAAACACTCATTTGGTCGAGGAGAGTAAATAAAGCATAAATATATTGCGTGTAAGATTTTCAAATATATAAACACAATATTCTGACGACTTGAAGAAATAAACAGTACTCGCTGGTGCACAAAAACTGTTACCACGGAAACATAGCTAACTAAAGAAATATTAACATAGGAAAACAATAGATAAGAACAAATACTAACAACAAGCTGTTCCAAAAGTTAGTTATTTTTATGAAACTGACCAAAGCTTTACATTTGCAGCACAGCACCGATAATACAGTTCATCTCTTCTTTAAATGTTTCATGTCTGAAAAGGACTCTAATGTCTGGCACATTAGTACGTGTGATGTCATTTCCGGCTACACCTTCCTTCTTATAAGTGGGCCCAAGCCAATGAGATTTTACCTAAATAAAAAGTAAAAATGCAGGCTGCTAGTCTGAGAACCAAAAAAGTCTTACATGGAAGACGAACAGTAACCGCAGTAACCGAGCACATGTAATGAAAAATGAAGAAATGTACATCACTAGTAGTTGAGTGATGAAGAGTTATTATTAATTAATGGAGAGACGTGTACTACTAGGGGTGGAGTGTACTACTAGGGGTAGAGCGTACTACTAGGGGTAGAGCGTACTACTAGGGGTGGAGTGTACTACTAGGGGTGGGGTGTACTACTAGGGGTAGAGCGTACTACTAGGGGTGGAGCGTACTACTAGGGGTAGAGCGTACTACTAGGGGTGGAGCGTACTACTAGGGGTGGAGTGTACTACTAGGGGTGGAGTGTACTACTAGGGGTGGAGTGTATTACTAGGGGTGGAGTGTATTACTAGGGGTGGAGTGTACTACTAGGGGTGGGTGCTAATATAACAAAGCAACCGCATGTCATTCAAGCTGAGAGCTACTTAGATTTCTAACTATGGCATGGCCAAAAAAGAGGAGTTATTTAAGCATACAGTCACAATACGTATTAGTACCACAAAACTACTTCCCACAAAAATGCAGCATATATGCCCGATTTCTTAACTCAAGATAACTTTTTAATTAAACATAATAAATATCTTAGTATAAAATAGCAAATTGCTACACAGAGATGAGTGAATATCAATGCTGGTGCAACGCTCTGATGACAGCTTCTGCAAACTACGGAAGATGAAGCATCAAGGTTTACCACCGCAGGGAGGAGAAAGGAGATCCGTGTAGATATACTTACTTCATCTGAAAAGCCACACTGAAGGACGCTGTTTCTAGCCAGCTCACACATATCACTTGCGCTCAACTTGAACACCTGAGCGGCAATGCTGTACTCCTCCATGAGTGGCTCCTGTCCAACAAAGCCATACACAAAACAGTGCTAGTGGCTCACGTACAGACGAGGAACGACAAGGAACTAATGCAACAAACTCAGGCTATTTAAACCGTGAGCTCTACCAAGTGCCTTACACAACCTATGGTTTTGGGCATGATTACAAAAAGCTAAAGAATGTTACCAAACTATTTTCTGTAAACTTATTACAGAAAATTACAGAAACTTGTACAAGTTTCGAAATACTTTTTCCCAAGATAAGGAGCATTCCATTGTGAAGCCTGTTATACAGAGGATGGCCTACTTGCGAAATTAATTCGTTCTGCAAGCCATTTTGTAAGTAGAAACCAATTTTACCAAATAAATACCCTAATCTGTTCCAAGCCCCATAAAACTTTGATATAACATTTGTATAAATTATAAATACATGTAATGGTTAAAACCAGTAACAAATACATGTTATAACTATACTACTACTTAATAAGTACAACAAGTACACATGGAAAAAAAAGTAATGACTAAAATTATGATCGGTTTGTTCACCTTTGGTCATCTAGACAAGACAAGGCTATGAAAAGCACTTTGACCAAGTGGGAGGAGGGTGGTCAGAAGAGGTGAGTGTTATGTTGTTGTCTTGGTTTTAATTAGCTCAGAATAAATGTTTTTTTAAAACGTAAATTAAGATTTGTTTACACCGACATGAACTGAAAACTATGCCACCATAGAGAAAACGCAGAACTAGAATTGATAGAAACAAAAGTTGTCCTACTCTGTATGTGATATATGACAACTTCAAATTATACAACGAATGACAACAAAATACTTGTCATTCACTGACTTTGGCTAGTAAATGAAACCGAGTGAGACATATGATGGTACGTATGTCATACCCATGGTACGTATGTCATACCCATGGTACGTATGTCATACCCATAGTACGTATGTCATACCCATGGTACGTATGTCATACCCATGGTACGTATGTCATACCCATGGTACGTATGTCATACCCATGGTACGTATGTCATACCCATGGTACGTATGTCATACCCATGGTACGTATGTCATACCCATGGTACGTATGTCATACCCATGGTACGTATGTCATACCCATGGTACGTATGTCATACCCATGGTACGTATGTCATACCCATGGTACGTATGTCATACCCATGGTACGTATGTCATACCCATGGTACGTATGTCATACCCATGGTACGTATGTCATACCCATGGTACGTATGTCATACCCATGGTACGTATGTCATACCCATGGTACGTATGTCATACCCATGGTACGTATGTCATACCCATGATACGTACGTCGTGTCACACCCATGAAACGTAAACGGGTAAAGGCATGAAATAAATAGATGGGTCAAAAAACAACAGGCCTTTCATATCCAGAAATATCTGTCGTAAGTTGAAGCAAAATTTCTAGAAAAAGACATTTTGTAACTTTAAAGTTTTGCATATAGTGCCTTTTGTAAGTAGAGACTCCACAGTATTACATATTAGTGTCAGCTATGGTATGAAATATTGTTTGTCAATAATTTCTTGTCCCAATTGCATAATAGTCAAGAATATTGCCCTCTCTTAACATAACCATATTAAAACTCTCGCCACCATTACATCACAAGTATGCTAGCAAAGAATATTCTAAAATGTTTCATCCTTTGATGATCATCTGGTTACTGGCTATGAAGTGTTGAAAGCTTTAGCTGTGACTTGGAACAGTCTGGAAATATGTTTGATCTTCCACTCAGTGATACTTAGCATTAGTTTCAGTTAATGCAAGCAAATAACCCACGGCTATCGGAATACAGGCTTCAGCATATATTAGTAAATTAGCATGAAAACTGTATACCATCTGATCCCATAAAAAGGTCGCAAACGAAATGCAGGATAAGTTCGGACACTTTTTATTCTTTCCATACTATTGTGGTGGACAAGGTAAGCATGTTCCGAGTCAGATGAGTTACCACTATTACTATAACTTACGGCATTATTATTATTGTTAGATATAAATACTCACTGTCACTACTACTATAATTGCTCAATAAATAATCATCAGAAGTCTACTGATCTACAATTTGTGAGACCTACATAGCTGTAATGCTTCTGATCATCGTGAAGAACAAATAGCTATAAAAATGTGCTTTTGAAAAGCGAAACTAAGGTCAACGTGAGAAGCAAACACATTTTTCATTGGCTCAACACAAACGGACGACTGTTTCCTTTCGATTAAGGGGAGACACGACATGCTAATTATACAACTACTCACCAATCAAATGTTTTGTACTAAGCCGCTAAAGCTGCTCTATTTTTGCAACCTTTTGTTTTGTTAGATACGTATGGCATATTACACTTTATAGGGTCGGCTTACATATGAGATAGGCTTATATGTGGGGATATACAGTAATATCTTATGAAAGAATAATCCTTAATTAGCAGGAATTGCGATTTCCTCAAATGTACGAGCTAGTGAACAAAAAGGGTGGGTTGGGTCATCGAATACCTTAGTGTAGTGAAACTGGAGAGGGTCATCTGTGGAGAGAGACACATTGAGACCTCTGCCAAAATACTCTGGTAGGGGATTCTTATTAATGGAAAGAAAGAGGCTGTTGTTGCTGAGAGGCGAGATGGCAATACCAATTTGAGCTAAGTAGAAAAGGTACTGCAAAACTGGTACCTACAATAGAAAACCATGGGGCTGCAAGTATATGCATGTAACCACTGGTAGTTCAAGCAGATAACCTTAAGAACTCATAATAGTGTGCAGGCGACACTTTCATTAGAATGGTATGTTTAACCCTTTCGCAGGTGAGTTTTTGAGCCTATTTCAGATCGTCCTGGGTGAATTAATTTTTCAAAAAAATGATATTTTTTTGCTACACTATGGTTGTATGATAGGTTTGTATCATATAACAAGGCATTGTACTAACAGTTTTACACCCTTTGTGCCTATATGAGCTATTTAAACTACCCTTACACAAGTAAATTTTCAAGAAAATTAAAAAATTTGCTTGTTATTGCGATAATGTTATATTGTTGAATAAAACATATTCTGTATTCATATTACAAATAAAGCATTTTACAAGTAGAACCACACTTGAACTACCATGGGACTGGTAAAATCATTGACATTGGGGTATTTGTCATTGCTAAGGTTTCTAATTACAGTCCAAACCCCATCATTACTGATTGCATCTCCTCCACCATCCCTTGGCCCAACAACAGAAGCATCGTCATCACTAGACTCATCAATTATATCAAAGTCCATTAGACTGACATCAGAAAAATTTGAGTCATTGTCTGAGTCATCAACTATAGAATCTGCCAAAACAAACTGGGCCCTTCGAGTTGATCTAGCAGGTCGTTGGGAAGATGAAGCCATGATTATAAAAAATGTTTTTTGTGTTCTCAAAACATCAATGCTTGGATCTCACTAAGTAAAAAAAGCACAAAGAAAGGGCATCGACGACGATCGTAAAGCATAAAAATCATTTCGGGGGAAAAAAGGCTTAGTATCTTACTGAGTAAAAAACATATCGATACTGATAACGATCGCCCAAAACGCGTTGAAATGAAAAGATACATGTCTAAAATATAGTTATTCAAGTTCTCACATGTGTTCTTTTACTTTAAAAGTATTTAATTTGATAGAAAAATGGACACAGACCAATAGCAAGTCTTTTTGTTCACATAAAAGCATAAATTTCGATTCGGGAGAAAAGGCTTAGTATCTTACTGAGTAAAAAAAACGTTGAAGGACGTTTGATAACGATCGCCCAAAACGAGTTGAAATGAAAAGATACATGTCTAAAATATAGTTATTCAAGTCGTCACATGTGTTCTTTTACTTTAAAAGTATTTAATTTGATAGAAAAATGGACACAGACCAATAGCAAGTCTTTTTGTTCACATAAAAGCATAAATTTCGATTCGGGAGAAAAGGCTTAGTATCTTACTGAGTAAAAAAAACGTTGAAGGACGTTTGATAACGATCGCCCAAAACGAGTTGAAATGAAAAGATACATGTCTAAAATATAGTTATTCAAGTCGTCACATGTGTTCTTTTACTTTATAACGTATTTAATTTAATAGAAAAATGAACACAGACCAGTAGTAAGTCTTAATACGTAATGCGTACGATATCGACATTAATGTCGCACCACCCACTAGGTTCGATATCGCAAAACGACATTAATGTCGCACCACCTGCAAAAGGGTTAACTGACAAAGATTCAATCAGACCAAAGAATTAGTTGGCAGAACAATGCAATAGCTTTGGCTAAGTACAGCAAACCTTTCTCAGATTCGATCATAGAGCAATAACACTGGTGTGTTTCTATGGATGAGCAGACAAACCTTACCTAGAGTTTATCATAGAGCAATAACACTAGTGTGTTTCTATGGATGAGCAGACAAACCTTTAGCAGAGTTGATCATAGAGCAATAACACTTGTGTGTTTCTATGGGTGAGCAAACAAACCTTTAGCAGAGTTGATCATAGAGCATTAACACTTGTGTGTTTCTATGGATGAGCAGTCAAACCGTTAGCCGAGTTTATCATAGAGTAATAACACTGGTATGTTTCTATGGATGAGCAGTCAAACCGTTAGCAGAGTTTATCATAGAGTAATAACACTGGTATGTTTCTATGGATGAGCAGACAAACCTTTCTGAGCAGAAGTCCGTGGGAGATGCTGTGACTGAGAAGGAAGCCAGAAAGGAGATGGTGAGCTGCACCAGCCTCTCCACAATGAGGTCTGAATACAAGTTTGTTAAGACCTCTGTCGCTACAATATCGCAAAGCAGTCAAAAAACAATAGTATTAAAAGCAATCAGTAGAGTGAAGAAGCTACGTGAGAATGAAGAAAGGGTATCAGAGAATAAAGAACACTACCAGAAAGAATAGAGGGTACTAACGAGAGCACTAGAGAGAGAGAGAGAGGGGAGAAAGGGGAGAGAGAGAGGGGGGGAGAGAGAAAGAGGGGGAAGAGAGAGGGGAGAGAGAAAGAGGGGGGAGAGAGGGGGAGAGGGAGGAGAGGGGGGAGAGGAGGGAGGAGAGGGGGGAGAGGAGGGAGGAGGGGGGGGGGAGAGGGGGGGGAGGGGGGGGGAGAGGGGGGGAGAGGGGGGGGAGTAAGTACAGGGTACTACAGTGCACCCTCAAGATACGATTTTAATTCGTTCCAGGTTTGGCATCGTACGGCGAAACAATCGTATGGAGGGGTATAGTAACCATAGTAATTTTATAATGCAAACATCTCCTGATAAAAATAATCAAAATTTAATATACGTAGTGTACATATTAAAAATTAGTAAAAAAATAATATATTAATCTTAGTAACTATAGTTACCCGCAGTAACTTTAGTATATTTAGTGTATTTATTGTTATGATATGCATTAAAATGCAACGTTGGAATGCGCTATGTGCATTAGTACAGTAGGAAGTTCTTCCCTTCAAGACAGACGTACGTATAACATAAACTTTAAACTTACTTAAAATGAATTTAGCTTACTATACAAAAACTTAAAGCTAAGCTTTAGTCTGTATTGTTATCTGTTTTACTGAATTTCAACTTTTTATCACTAAAGTTTTATCACTGATTAGTTTCTGGCTTGGTTTTTAATATAATTTTAGCCATTTTCATTAAAACCTTTTTCAACCTAATTCAGCAAAAAGCCCGAACGATGCTGTTTTTATGAGGAAGTGAATGTTTATTAGCAGGTTAAGAAAAGTTGTCTTTCTGTGAAAAGAGATTGCAACTCCAACTTTGCTACTGACGTTAAAAAAATATTAGTTTTAATCACAAGAGAATTGCTGACCTGAGAGAAATCGGTCATTGTATGACTTGCAAAAACTTTTTCAGCAAACAGCATTTTGACATCATTGTTATTTTGATGTACGTAATAAGCACACTGACTGCCAAATTTGAGCTCTGGCGAAAATCTCATTGAATTCGTATAGTGAAATAAGATTCGTATGGTGAAGTGAACAAATCATCATGTTCCATTTCGTAAGGTGAAAAAGTCGTATATCAGGATAATCGTATCCTGAAGGTGCACTGTACTAAAAAAATAGAAAGTACTACTACTAGAGAGTACTACTAGAGATAAGAGAGAGAGTGCTTCTAGAGAGAAAGTAAAGAGTACTATTATAGAGAGTACTAGTAGAGAGAGAGAGAGGGTAAAGAGTACCATCAGTGTTTAGCAACTACTACCAGGAGTAAAAAGGTACTGCAGGAGATTATACAGAGTGCGGCTTAAAAACAGTTGAAATCTTACCTCCTGAAGTGATTGAGCACTGCAATGTTTGCATACATGTACCATGAATAATATGAGTATGGGGGGTTCTCCGCGCTGTCCCATTCTTTTGGAAAAGGAGAATCCTTGTCAAATATTATACTCTCAGGCTTTGACTCATCGTCAACAGAGTCCAATCCTGAAACCTGTCAGTTACAAAGTCAATTTGCAATATAATATACATAATATAATATACAATAGTATATGCAGAGATAAAAACTATTATTATGGGGAAATGTATGTTTTGTTCAATGAAATTAAAATCGAAATATAACTAACCAAGCGGTTTAGCCATCTTATTGATGCTAAACGCCATGTTTGGATTTCTCAAAGACATTTCACAATATCTTATCAGAGCTGTCAGCTAGTGTAACATTATTTAGAATGTTTGAACAAAGTACTTTACGTTAGCCGTAGGAAACAACTTCATCAAAACCATAATTTTCGAGCTGGTGTCTTTCAATAGAAACAGCGAGACAATAGTTATTATATCAGAAAAACATTAATGGCATAACATTAACGGCGGTGCATGCAATTTATGACAAGCTACTTAGATGATGCCCGTTGTTGTTTGCTTGTTGGTGTGGACTCTAGGACTGTGTTATGTACCTATGGGTGTGGTCTCTGGGACTGTGTTTAGTACCTATAGGTGTGGTCTCTAGGACTGTGTTATATACCTATGGGTATGGTCTTTGGAACTTTGCTATGTACTTATGGGTGTAGTCTCTGGGAGTGTGCTATGTACCTATAGGTGTAGTCTCTGGGAGTGTGTTATGCACCTATGGGTGAGGTATCTTGGAATGCGCAGTTGAATGAAATCCCTAGTTAAATTGTAACAAAGTTTGTCTTCCAGAAATATGCAACCTAACTCTTAGATGTTCTTACGTTGAATGACAAAATAGCTGAGTTTCGAATCATTTATAGGAACATTTACATGAACCAGTGATAATAATCCCATAACCTCCTAAATCTGGTAACACAAATCCTAGTCTTATTACTTTCTTTATGAAAGTGAGACTATGACGCCACATACATGTTGCAGAAATGCATGAAGCTCGGGGTGACTGGCAGGATTGTTGGTCACTTCAAACAAAGGCATGAAGATATTCTCTAGCATCTCCTCAAAGTTATCAAGATGTTTATTGGCCTTGTAAATGTCGCTACAAACAAATATAGAAATCATAGAAACCCACAACTACTGGCTACCCGAGCCACATTATGTTACAAAGATGAAACAAATACATTTGATAGGCTAGAAGTAGAACGGGCGATATAGAATTACAAAGAACTCAGTAGGTAATAAGTCTCACACGCAGCTGTAGACCCAAGATATTCCTAGTATATTATTATTGGTTTGACTTATCCAATAACGAATAAGATAGAGTATATCTTAATCTACCCAAATCTCTTCATGTTTTCAAATACGGGTCGGAAACGTTTTTATAGTGTTTTTGGATTCCTTTCATGCACTCTATGTACTCAATAATATAGCGAAGAATATCTGTTGGTGAATGATTGAACATTTATTCATTTGGTCTTACGCCTATCCATGAATGTGGAATTGACCTATGCATGAAATTGTCAAGGACATTCGATCAACATGGCATTACTCTATTGATGACTCATGAAATGCAGAGTTGCCTGATGCAAATAATTTAGCCTCCAACACATTTGTTTAAAAGCAAGCATTCCTGGATTGTAGTCTATAAACGTTGTAACTGTTTATAAAAATAACAACTTTGGCTTGTAATGATGCATTGGTACGCATGTGTTCCTTGACCGTGAATGGACTCTAGCTGACTCTGTTGTCTACCCAAATAAAAGTTTAAAAAAACCATAATTCCACTATAATTGTGACGGATGTGTGAGTACAGCCCAAACCTCCTATGAGTAGGCGATCGTAAAGCATCCTAGTATTTCATAACCGTACAAACTTACATCAGACTTTCAAATGACATGTCACAAGATATTTCAAGTTTTAATTTATCTACAAAGGCAAAATAAACAATCTAAACTCATAAGGACATAGAATTCACAAGCTTAGAACCTACAATAGCCTAGGGATCTGTACCATCCATTTCACATTAGGTGAGTGCACTTTGAATCTTATAGCCCAAATAGCGAGCTCATCCCACTCGCTGCGAGATCGGCCATAAATGGAGAGGCGACACTCCGCACTCTGGTACTTGCTCTCCTCCAGGTCACTCATCACTTCCTGTTTGAAAAAGGCATAAGTTAAAATCAGCTGCCTTCTACTGCAAACGTTCTAAAAATTATGCTTGCAATTGCATATGACTTCCATGCAAGCCAGAAACACACCACACCTAGCTTATGCAAGCCTCAATGGAGTATTTACAAGGGGAATAAAACGTTCAGAAACATCTAATAGCTTGAGTGCTGTTTCACCAAATATATTGCGCCTAAGGAATAAAAGCTTACTATTCTCCCATGTTATAAACTTGAGTAACGAGACATTTCTCTAGAAAATTGTTTTGATATAATAAAGAGTCAATTTGTATGCAATTTGTCGCGGAGAATACCATAGACACTTTCTAAAGGATGCCTGTGGGGCTCCTTTCCTAGTTAAATGCATCAACTCTCAGAAACATCTCGATGCGTTTGAATATCGGAAATGTACTGTAAAACCTTTATTTGAACGCCACCTTCATTTGAATGCCACATCTAATGAAAAGGTACTATAGAAGAATTGACAAATACAACCCCACGCTTTAATTGAACGCCACCTCTATTTGCCCGTCACTCAGACATTCTTCGATTTTTATGAACCCATAACAGAATGTGGTCAGTAGAAAAGTATCCACAAAATAGTACTAATTATTACTCAGTTACATTAATAACAATTATTTTGTTGTTGTTGCTGCTGTAGTATATGTCATGATTTTAGTGACAGTGTGCCATCAAAACTATACTCTGATTCGATGTCACTAAGTTATAAATCATATTCACTGTTTTCTAATTAATCCATTATGTGGTTTACAATCTGACCTGAAGACTTTAAAGCATTTTGATGAGCGATGAGAACACTCTTTAAGAACGCCGTACGATGTAATAGCAACCGTTGTTATGGGATATTCTAGCTTCGAGTGTTAAAAACGTTTTTAAAAATTAAAAACCTAATTTTCGTTTTCTAACACCCAAGCTTTACAGTTTTTTCTTTAAAACTTTGCAAATGACACCATTGAAATAATCAATAACAGTACCATGCTAATATTTTATAATAAAAATAGTTCCTTCTTTGATTGGAGACTGTCTTTGCCGCTCAACCAAGTGTGGTTGGGTCATGCCAGTAGAGTTTGAAATAGCCCCACAAACTTGACTTGCAGCTATGGGTTGTGCCGCCTTTTCCTTTTGTTGGACAATCATCCCCAATTGCTTTGTGTGTAAAGGAGTGGCTCCTCTCAGTCCTCCTGCTGGATTTCTCTGCTGGTTTGGCTCTGCTGGTTGCCATCATGCACAGCCCCAGCCTCTTCTAGATTTGTACCACACACTCGCTGATTGAAGAAAACTCAGTAGGTAGGGATAATTATCCAGATGGTCCGATGTGGCATCAGCGTATTTGCTGTTTCTCTGGTTGTGAATTAGAGGTGCCTTGGTATGCCCGCATCAGCTGGGTAAGTAGCTGGTCCTATTTGTCATGGACTCATGTTAGCAGCAAAGCTAGCGTGTTGGCGAAGCTTCTAGTCTCTGGTTATTCTTTCCAATATCCCGTTCACTTGCGGGTGATATGGGATGGTGTGGGTTTTGTCTCGGCTGAACTCAGCTGACCGAGTTCAGTCATCAGTTAACTTTTAAACTATGATCCTAGTCCGTATATATCTGCTCTGGCAGCCCCATGAAACAAAACACCATTCCGTCGAGGACATTTGCTACTACTGATGCCGAGGCATTTAGCAGGGCAATGATGTCTTGCTACCTGGTGAAGTGGTCCGTAAGCATCAACAAACTGTTGCCCCTCTGCCAGGGATTGTGGCCAGGGTAGGCTGGATAACAGATCTTGCTTTTTGCTTTCCATCCTTGTTCCACTGTGCTTAGCGGCTTAGAACACCTACCTCTCACACCTTCTTACTAGCCTATTAAGAGTTGCCATCAGGACAGGCCCAGTCAGGTTAGAAGCAGTTCATTGTCCTTCCCAACCCCGAGTGAGCCAAAATGTGTGTCTGCAATACGATGGTTTTTTAGAGCTGAAGGACAAACAGCATACCATCTCAGGTAATTCTCAGAGGACACTGTGCTTTTAGCACTACATGTGACCAGATCCTGGACAAATCTTGCATGCGGTACAAGATATCTAGCTCTTTTCCTCTTAAGCTCTATGGGTACACTTCTTCCGGTGGCGATGTCTTGATACATGATGGCCGAAAATCCATTACCTGTAGCTTGTGATCAGGCTAGTTGGCCCTATTGGTTGGCATCCTTAGCAGTCACTTGGGTGCTGTTGGGTGTCTGGGATTCGGCACAGTTCATTGATCAGTTATTCTTACGGAACCTACCCAAGTGCCCAGCTTTGATCCACCACTTTTAAGGCGGGTGTCCTGTACGAGCAACCAGTTGGTTTTCCTGAATATGCAACGTTGTCCAGGTTCTATCCCGCCTCTTTCAAGGCGGAAGTGCCATTCAGGCAGCTAGTCGGTATCTGTATGTGCCTCTAGTCTTCCTCGACTAGCTTTTCTGAAAGGTCCTCCGTTTTTCAGCTATATTGTTAGCGCACTGATGGCAGTCTTGTAGGCTCCAGCCTTTCCTGACTCAGCTTCGAAGTGGGCGATGAGTAGAGCTGAACCGAACTGGGTCGGTAGTCTAGCCAACGGCTCAGTCATAGGCCCAGTCATAGGCCAGACTAACTCCCATCACACTTGTAAGTTGGCAGTTATTGTTTTAAATATTGCAGATGATTTTTTCAAGAGCAAAATTATCTGTTTGTAAAGTATTTTCTCAAAAACCAAATACAGTTAGTACATTTGTAAAAAGTTTCCCTAAGAACAAAACTTAACTGTCATCTATCACTGTTACTCTTTTTTAAATATGAGCCAAGCTAGCACATGCACAGCTGGCTCAGAGACAGTGCATAGCTGGCTCACAAACAATTCACAGCAGACTCACAGACAGTACACAGCCATCTCACAGACAGTGCACAGCCATCTCACAGACAGTGCACAAAGTGGAAGAGCGCATGCCAAAAACTTGGCAAAATTGTGTGAGATGATTGGAGGCTAGATGTGACCTGAGAGCAGGGCATACAGTCTTTTACAATTTGAGACGATATTTGCTCAAAGATATGCTACCTTGCTGGTCTATGCTAATTTATAGACTAGCCAACTGCCTCTCAACCCCCCTTCAACGAATGTGTGTACAGCTTCCTTATACAAAACTTAGTCATACATTGAAACGAATAATCTTACAAATAATACATATTCTACCAGAAATGTAGATTACAAAGCTAACATAATATTAATACGTTGTATTCTTCTACCTTCATTATTTCAGCAAAGTATCTTCCTTGTATATCATTGCTCGTCTTCATGAATATATCTCTGACGATAGATGCCCCGATTGGGTTGTATTTAGCGTTGAACTTATCAAATCTGTGAAAAGTATTTCTACCCTACAATATAAAAGAGAATGCAGAGTTACATTGTATATAGCATATAGAATAGCTAGCTCTTTTCTTGCCTAGCTTGCACCTTGGCTCTATTGTGGCATAAAAAATCGATGTCACCTCGAAACCTGCTGGATATACGTATTACTGACTGGTACTATTCTACGAAGCACATAACGGCCTACTAATAACATTATTCACTCAACTCTAACTTCACCACATACACTAGTACTACCTACACTGTAATAGTACACTATGTACTAGTACACTAGTACTACCATGATCTCAACACTAATAAAAACTGTACTTTTTGCTCCATTCTTTGCTTGTCATGGCTAGGAATCAAACATCTGTGAAAACAACAAAATGCGTTGCAAAGAAACTAACAGTTAATATTTTATCATGGAATAGGACTAAATATTTTTTACGACATGCTAAAGAACAAATGATTTTTAAAAATGACCATCGTGAAAACAAAACTAGCGTTTGCATTTTGAAAACAAACAAAATCTTTAATCATTAACATTTTATTATGAAACATTCATACATGACTAGTTGAACGTCCGGCGTTGCACGTGTAATAAAAAAGCTTTGACACAGAAAATTTATTTTCACTTAATATACAACATTTACCAGTCTAACTTGTAAATGAAGGAGTTTTGTTTATTTTTGGGTACTGTGTTTATTTCTGCGTAATTTGTAATTAATATTGTACCAGCTGCAATTCCTACTACAGCTCTACACTGATTACAATAGTCTTGTTGGCCATGTTAGTGTGAACATTTTTTTACCTACGGGCCCAAATTTTTCTTTTGGTATAGCTTCACACAACGCTAGCTGCAATGTTAGCATCAAACCATGAAAGATTGGCATGTGCAATAAGTATGTGCCAAATTTAGTCCATAGTATAGCCAGTTAGACAGTACAACGTATTGAAGAAATGCCTGTCTGCCGAACTGGAGGTTCTGAGTTCAAATTCAGTGGGTAGCGGATTTGAACTTAAGCTTAAGCGCTATAACTGGACACACGAACAGACTAACATTGAGATTTACATATAGATTGATGTATTTAATTTTTTTATTGAATGTTGCATTTTACTGATATTTCTTAACTAAGATGCACACTGTGGATGACACAATGAAACATGGGATAACAGAAAAAGGTAAGCTTGAATATTGAAATGGTCTGAGAACAAGCTACTAGATGAGCGTACACAAAAGTCACAATGTATGTATCAGCTGCTAAATTAACAGCTGGCTTGCTTCATATATTTTAATTAAAACTAGAAATTCCCCTGTCATACAGCCCACGACCAAAGTGTTATTGGAAAAAAGAAAGGGTACTGCTGGTTGAGAAATGCAATATTAGCAGTCAAATGGCACTGCAGTGCAATAGGATAACTGCAATGGTAGCGGCAATGGTAGCTGTAATGTACTGGGTGTTATTATGTACAACAAACCGCAATAATGAAAGGAAAAGATTATATGTTTATATCTCTCCCTGCAATAGGAAAAATGCAATATTAGAAGTAAAATGGCAACCTGCTGTGTAATATACACAGTTTGAAAGTTGATTGTGTTGAATGTCGAATGATTTTGATAGCGATCTGTAACAGAAAGCGAGCATCAGCATTCACGCGTCTGGAAGTTTTCTGCAAACTGGTGCAAATTAAAAAAATGTTCTCGTCATAAAGGGGCATTGTAGTTCGGCTCTAGCTTGTACATAAGATGTAAAGAATTTTGGCTAACGTTCTAATTTCATGAAACCTTCGGTAATTGGACCAAAAAAACATAGGCTGATAAACTGTTTACCACAATTTCGTACCTGTAAATCGGTCTACGCCTCAAATGGTCTACGTTTATCACAGAAACCTTCGGATAAATAAATTCGAATGATTATTCTTATAATTAAATATTTTTGCAAGATATTAAAACCGGAAAGATACTAGAAACCTTCGGCATTTGGACAATGCCATAGACTGGCGAAATGTGCACGTTTTTCTCGTGAAATACGCACGACTTAATGGTTATACTCTCGGTCGCACGGCTTTATCAGCGTTTCATTGGCCGGTCTTAAATTTGGTTAAAAAAAGCTTGTCAGGTTTTAATAGCGATTTTAGGCCAAATTAAACTGTCTATTTATGTATAATCCGATCAGATGGGTAAGGTCTAGGATATTGTCTACAAATTTCAAAGACTTGGCAACATATTTAAAAAGGTTTATATTTATATGTGTTTTGTATCGTTATTATACTTAAACGACTTCATTGAAAATTGATTAAATTTGTTGATGAGATTTGGGTACAAGAATTTGCAATGGCTGTTGATGAATCACTTTCGTGAGTTGTGTGCACATATGCATTTATCATAAAGCTCCCAAACAATCGCTTCACTCGTGTTTGGTCGTGAGACAATTTCTCAACAAGTTTAAATTATTATCAACAGTCATCTCATTTTCTACTATAATCGTGTATGACTATCTACCATGGCCGCACACTAATTAGCACACTGGGAGCCGACAAGCCAGCCAATTAAATAGGAATATCCTTCCATTTTATCTCCAGGGCTACTACAAATCGATACGTTACAAATGCCTGCAGCACCTCATAGTAAAGAGGTATTGTAGCTTGGCGATTTGCCAACTAACAAGTAAGCTTACCATCAAACTTCGACTAACAAATCTGACCAGCTATTTTCATACAAAGATAGATAAAATGGTGCGAGTAGCAAGTAGTAGCAAAGAGGAGATAATAACAACAGACAAAGTTGGAGGTGGCATCGGTAGTCCAGACAAAGAACAAAAGTATCTTTTGGATATCAACAGTCATTAAAACAAATTGTTAAAGTAACGATGTGAATTTTGGTTATGAAAACTCAAGGAAAAAATAAAACGGTGCTGAAACTGGAACAAGGAGACGCCATAGGGATGAACGACTAGGTCAGTGTACTAGCACGGGCTGATGTATAGACTATGCACATGTATAATCTACCCGCTAAGACAATGGTTTAAAGTGCTATCCCAAGGTTCAAATCTATCCTATAAAATAAATTCATATAATTTATGGACAGTATAATACATGTTTGAAGTTAACTGCATGCCATTACCATAGATACTAATTCATGAAAACTTTTGAAAAAGGCAGCATTGTGTATTTGTGAGGCCAAAGTAGACAGCAATTCAAATGTTCAAACTCATACGAAAAGGCAGCAACTGCTTGCAATAACATCAACAGATGTTGAAACAGATTATAATCACATAACTAATACATGTGGCAGCATTCTTACCATTAATAACGAGCGAACCGGATAATCTTGATATAAAAATTCAAATAATTTATTGTAATTCCATGAACAATTCACATAATCTAAATGGAGCTGTACTTCAACATGCTTGTGCCAGCAAACCAGATACTGGAAAATAAAATTGAGCCTACTTACGCAGTGAACGTCGAGAACATCAACTGAGAGATCATAAACATCCACACCGACACTCTTAAAAACCTGCAATTAAATAATTTACTGGTTAGGACTGCATATATGTGTGTATCAAATGTCTACCACATACATGTGCACAATAACTACCCCATGAGCTTCATGAAAATGAATGCATTTTTGATGTTCATTGTTGGTTAGCCTTTTTTTCCAATCATCCTTTCCAAGCATCCTTTGTGAATCCTAAATAAACATGGGCTGTTTATTTGAGGATGTTTAATTACGTTCCATTCTCACAACAAAACATTTTAAATAATGCTGTTTTAATCTAAAACTCATTTTTAAAATATATTCTTCAATGTTAGACAACCAGGGTAACATGCATGTTCAAAGAGAACCCACAAGTTTTATAAATTGTCCTATTGGTGTAGATGAAAAAACTTTTGAATATGGCAGATATAGAAGTCAGTCTATAACACCTACCCTGACAGACTTCCACCCGCTACTCTGCCAAAAATACCACAGAAAGTTGCATAGCGATCAGTAAAAGTACATTTTGAAGGATTTTTGCAGCAGTTCGTCTGTAGTTTTTAATATAGTAATGCGGTAACACTTTTACGATGTATCATAGACATCACTCGACACCATATCCCAGACATCTATATCATCACAGCTTATCATATAGCTCATATCCTGCTACATCTTCCTTACTCTATATGACACATAGACATTTCATTGTACTATAACACGGCAATTATCAGTTAATATCATGGATGTCAAACTACCCCGAAGCTAAGCCATAAGCATATCAAATTAAATCAAATCCATCGACTTGCTTGGGATAATCCAATAAAGCCTGTTTGCCTCTTAATCAACACAATAATTGATAGATTTCTCTAGACTCCATGCCAACTACCTTCTTACTGCAGTGCAATGAGATTCTAAAACCATTCATTGATAAAATTTATAGCTGGTGGGGGCACTATAGTGCTGACTTTAACAATCGCCTCAGATGTCGAATTCGATGACAACATGAACGTGTTTGAGACCGTAGGAATCGTTTACCTCTGTGTCCTCGACATCATCATCATTAGTGGGAACATATTTGTATTTGGGTTGATATGTTTCAACCCTCGATTACGAAATTCTACAGGTAAAAACTCTTGCAATCCACTTTTGCCTTTACTTTTTAAATGGTGATTTTGTGTTCTTGTATTTGGTATGTGGAAGGAATGAGGAAATAACCTCGCATGTAGCTTCATATTACGAGTAGAGTAAAATACTTGTTTTAGATGTCTTTGCTGATAATAAGACCGTCAGGTCTATCGACAGAAAAAGCAGCTAGAGAACACTCATCTTGTGATTCCGTACTTGCACATTTTTTTAAAATCACGGAAAAAATTTTTAAGCCATTAGTGCTGAAGCGTTAATTAATGCTGAAGCGTTGGCATCATACTTTATCTAAAAAAGTTTGTCTTTTATCAAATTCTGACAAGTGGGAAGGTGACAAAGTAGCCTGAAAGCCATCTATTGTGGCTTTGGCTTGTGCATCATCAAGAAACAAAGATCTAATCTTAACTGTTCCTCCTATATTTGATAGTTAGGTACTTGAGTACTTAGAAATTATGTTGACAAAATCTTCATGTTTCTTCTTATATTCTGGGTGAAGGAAGAAAACTTACAATTTCTTTAAAAATCCTTATTGTCACCAAGTATCACTATCACAAAAATATAATTCTGTTCACCAGATATGTGGAATAAGTCAAATGTAAAAAGCTTTCAAAACCTGGACTAATATAAGTTGATGCAATTAGCCAACAGTGAAACTTCAAATTCCTGTTTCTCGTGATGTTTTGCAACATTTGTGTACATTTTTATAGCACTATCAACTTCCCACCCGTGTTTAATGTATGTTTATAACAGTATCAACTTCCCACCCATGTTTAATGTATATTTATAGCAGTATCAACTTCCCACCCGTGTTTAATGTATATTTATAGCAGTATCAACTTCCCACCCGTGTTTAATATATGTTTATAACAGTATCGACTTCTCACCCATGTTTAATGTATATTTATAGCAGTATCAACTTTCCACCCGTGTTTAATGTATGTCTTGAATCATGCAAATTCATGTTCAGGCAAAAGTAAACCCAGTGAGCCATAAAAAGAAGTGGCCAATTAGACGCATTTAGTATCATTTCAAACAGGAAACACTAGTCAACCATATTGAAACCATAGATATATAAACCTAGATTGGCCAATAATAGCTATTCCTACCCGTTGCCTTGTCAGACTTAAATAGCATGACGTAATGACATTGTATTGTACCTCACGCTTGACTGCACTGCTGGTAACAATGAAGCTTATGAGGAGAATTTGACAAAATTACATTTATTTTCACATAAAAACCTTCTTGGATACATAATCCAGTAAACTAAAGCAATTACTGCATGTGATAATATCTGATAACCACCTTAGATTAAAACTATAAAAGCTATGAATTGTTGCACACAAATCATGAGCCATCAGGGCTTTATTTGCCACCCTCTCCTATCCCTATTCTCTCTTTTCCCCTTCTCACTTCTTCTTTGAAGAAGGGAAAAGGAGAGAAGGGAGAAAGGAAATGGGGGGGGGGGGCAAATAGCTCACCCACTCAAAGAGCCAGACCCTGGCTAGGTAAATAGACTAATACCATGCTGAACTAAACATGACTAAATATAATGACTATGCAAGTATGTCTTAAGTCAAAAATGAGACAGAATGATTATTTTACAGCTGGCTATGTAGCTGGCTAGGTCACCAAAGCTGAAATGTAATGATTGTATCACTAGCATCGTAGATGTTACCAACTATGATGTCAACCAAGCAACAAATTCCCTAATCACAGTTAAGAATCGTGGTGGCTTGACTTTGTCTTCGCCTGTGGTGATTGAGGTTTGCAACCACAGTGAGAAAGCGACGAGAGTGTTGCTTAGTAGTGCTGGATTGGTGAAAAACTTTCCCAGGCTAGCACTAAGTGCTACCTTGGAGAAGTTGCTGAGGTTCAACATCATGCTATTGTTTAAAGGTTAACTTGCAACAAAATTCACATTACAGTTATTTGGTATCAAAAGATTCACCATGTCTCACTCTGTTGTGTTGTAGGTGCCAAATATGTGGGAATGTGATTACAAGCTCTTAAAAGTTAAAAAACGAACAGTTAATCGCAGCCACACGAGACCGCTGTAGTTTGGATTCGCTTTCCCAAACGGCTCAAATAGGACGTAGTTGTTACAAGATGGTTTCTGTTTACACTTTCATGCAATCTCATTCGTCAAAATATTTTTATAAATATACTTCACGCATTCAATAAAACCATGTCTATTGTTCTTACGCGTCTGTTTTATCGTCATTGTAATGCTGTCACTTTTAGCACTGATATCTTATAACTTACCGTAAAAAATCGTTAAACTTTTTAACCTTAGCTCGAAGGAGTACATATCATTGTCTGATTATCATGACGAGCCTGTTGGTCACCTGTGATAATCGAAAAATGCTGCAAAGATTATTTTCGAAATATTGAGTCACGCGATCAGATGACGACTTGACGATTTAATAATGCCGAAACAAAACTGTAAAGTAGCGAGCATCTATATTTGATACAGGGTATTCGGTAAAATCCGAAGTGTTTGTCATAAACTAGTGCTACGATAAGTTTTATATTTAGCTTTTTATTGGCTTTTCAATTCACGTGAGAACATCAGGTGACAAAACGATAACCAAACTGTAATGTCTATGTCATCGAAATAAAGAGATTCCAATCTACGGCGGCCTTTCAATTTTGAGCTTTTAAATGCTTGTAATCATCTTTCCACGTATTTGGCACCTACAACACAACAGAGTAAAACATGGTGAATATTTTGATACCAAATAACTGTAATGTGAATTTTGTTACAAGTCAACCTTTAAGCTACAAAGAACGATCCACCTCAATACTATTGAGGCATTTACAACGAGGGCATCCTGAGGAACTTAAAAGCGCGTCTAAGAACCTTCAATCCAGCAAATTTATTTTATTTTTAGTTTCTTTCACTAATACCAGAAGTTTTAGGGAAGTGATGGATTTTTGTTTTCCACTATGCTGGGTTATCTATTTCTATATTTGTAAAGTATTTCTTAACTAATCTCTTGTTGATTATAATTGCAGTTGAAAATAAAGTTTGTAATAAAAACACTAGCCAAATTATGCCATTAATCTATCACCCATTGAATAGCATTGATCCACCAATGTCTAGCCATAAATTATAGATTGCATCTCTAAACCAAGCCACAAAATATAATGATTGGTGTGATAAGGGTTTCTTCTATTTCAGTTTATTGATGTAACAACATTAGGCTGTAATAGAACTATCTCTTAACCTTAAATGAATAAAAAATCGTGCTGACCCGGTCCGACCCGATCTTGGCCGTCATTGCTGACCCCGAGTCTGGTCCGACCCTGCATTCCTTGGTCTTGTTCCAGCTTTAGCTAAGAAAGCCGTTGGTTCCATTTCCCTGATCAGATCAAAACTTCACAGGCTCATCATATTTTGCCATGTTTAGTTCAACATGATATTAGTCTATTCAGCTAGCCAGGGTCTGGATCTTTGAGTGGGTGGGCTATTTGCCCCCCCCCCTCTCAATTCTCCCTTCTCTCTTTTCCCCTTCTCACTTATTCTTTGGAGAAGGGGAAAAGAGAGAATGGGGATAGGAGAGGGTGGCAAATAAAGCCCTGATGGCTCATGACTTGTTCACAACAATTCATAACTTTTATAGTTTTAATCTAAGGTGGTTATCAGATATTATCACAGAATTGCTTTAGTTTACTGGATTAAGTATCCAAGAAGGTTTTTATGTGAAAATCAATGTAATTTTGTCAAATTTTCCTCATAAGCTTCATTGTTACCAGCAGTGCAGTCAAGCGTGAGGTACAATACAATGGTCATGCTATTTAAGTCTGACAGGCTTTTTCCTATTGGCCAATCTAGGTATATATATCTATGATTGAAACACATTCCAAGTTTTTCTTCTGCAGGATTTCTTATGGGAAACCTGATGTTATGCGACCTAATACTGGGTGCTCTCATACCATTCTCCATAAACACCATCCTAAAGGGCACATGGCAATTTGACAACATCGGATGCACCGTCAGTGGTTTTCTTATAGTTGTTGCCAACTGCGCCGCTAATTGGGCCCTGTGCCTCGTGAGCGTCGAGAGATACTTCGCTATACTCTATCCTTTCAACTACACTCTATACGTACAATATATCAAATATATTAGCGTAGTCATTTGGTGCTTTGTAATTGCGCACAACGCTGTAATGCTGCACTACGCTGACGGCTTTATTCTGATTGATGACATGTACATGTGTGGGCCAAACATGAACAGCTACCCTCTTTACGTACTATTCCTCAACATATTTGACCTCCTATTGCCCAACAGCGCCATTCTCTACACTTATATAAAGATACACCGAGAGGTACAGAGACATAACAAAGAAATTGCTGTTAATACTTTACGCAGCACGTCGACTCGAGCCGACGATCTCGATAATCAGCCGGCAACTGAATGGAAAGCAGCGCTAGTCATCATTGCCATAGTTGGAGTATTCAACGTCTGCTGGATGCCATTCGGCATCGGTATGATGGCGTATGCCCTCCATGCCCCGATGCCTTATGGTATCGCTGCCTCATTATTCTGGATAGCATTGACGCAAGCTGGAGTCAACCCTATCATCTACACCATACTCAATAGAACATATCGAAAAGAAATGGTGCGAATGCTCAAATGTCAATTGCCTATACAGCGGGAGCTTTCAGCTGTGTCACTCTAGACCTATTTGTTCAAGTTTCGTCCCTACTAGTAGCATTTTTTGCTCCTGAACAACTGACATTTGTGTACGCCTGACTACCGAATTTTGGGTGCTCCTACCAGCTGGCATTTATGTACTTCTGGCCGCTGACATTTTCATGCTCTTTCTTGCACTGGTTTTGCATTTTTCTCTTGACAACCACACGACACGGTCAGACACCGATTTAGTAAACATTGCTCTACCGAACTTTATCAAACTTCAAGTTTACACGAGACTAAAAAAATAAGCAAATTCATCTGTTTCTTATTAGATTTTATTGCATATAACATGCACCAAAGTACAGTGAAACAATTGCAATGTTGGTAATTTCATTAGTTGGATTTCTCTGAAGCAGCAAAAAGAAAATTTTTTATGTTTTCATTAATTATGATTCAAGTATTTTGGACCAATGCCCGCCATCAAAAACCAACCAATCCAAAGAAACCATAAAAACATTTTCTCTGCACTCACAACTGGTCATTATTCAACTCAATTTGCCAATTGAAGGTGCAGTGATTTATGAAACATACTACATCTTCCAGAGTCACCATCTCTCAGACCTACATCTTCTAGAGTTACCATCTCTCACACCTACATCTTCCAGGGTAACCATCTCTCACACCTACATCTTCCAGAGTCACCATCTCTCACACCTACATCTTCTAGAGTCACCATCTCTCACTCCTACATCTTCCAGGGTAACCATCTCTCACACCTACATCTTCCAGAGTCACCATCTCTCACACCTACATCTTCTAGAGTCACCATCTCTCACTCCTACATCTTCCAGGGTAACCATCTCTCACACCTACATCTTCCAGAGTCACCATCTCTCACACCTACATCTTCTAGAGTCACCATCTCTCACTCCTACATCTTCCAGAGTCACCATCTCTCACACCTACATCTTCCAGAGTCACCATCTCTCACACCTACATTTTCCAGAGTCACCATCTCTCACTCCTACATCTCCTAGAGTCACCATCTCTCACACCTACATCTTCCAGAGTCACCATCTCTCACACCTACATCTTCCAGAGTCACCATCTCTCACACCTACATCTTCCAGAGTCACCATCTCTCACACCTACATTTTCCAGAGTCACCATCTCTCACTCCTACATCTCCTAGAGTCACCATCTCTCACACCTACATCTTCCAGAGTCATCATCTCTCACACCTAAATCTTCTAGAGTCACCATCTCTCACACCTAAATCTTCTAGAGTCACCATCTCTCACTCCTACATCTTCCAGAGTTACCATCTCTCACTCCTACATGTTCCAGAGTTACAATCTCTCACTCCTACATCTTCCAGGGTAACCAGCTTTCACACCTAAATCTTCTAGAGTCACCATCTCTCACACCTACATCTTCCAGAGTCACCATCTCTCACACCTACATCTTCTAGAGTCACCATCTCTCACACCTACATCTTCCAGAGTCACCATCTCTCACACCTACATCTTCCAGAGTCACCATCTCTCACTCCTACATCTTCCAGGGTAACCAGCTTTCACACCTAAATCTTCTAGAGTCACCATCTCTCACACCTACATCTTCCAGAGTCACCATCTCTCACACCTATATCTTCCAGAGTCACCATCTCTCACACCTACATCTTCCAGAGTCACCATCTCTCACACCTACATTTTCCAGAGTCACCATCTCTCACTCCTACATCTCCTAGAGTCACCATCTCTCACACCTACATCTTCCAGAGTCACCATCTCTCACACCTACATCTTCTAGAATCACCATCTCTCACACCTAAATCTCCTAGAGTCACCATCTCTCACTCCTACATCTTCCAGAGTTACCATCTCTCACTCCTACATGTTCCAGAGTTACCATCTCTCACTCCTACATCTTCCAGGGTAACCAGCTTTCACACCTAAATCTTCTAGAGTCACCATCTCTCACACCTACATCTTCCAGAGTCACCATCTCTCACACCTACATCTTCTAGAGTCACCATCTCTCACACCTACATCTTCCAGAGTCACCATCTCTCACACCTACATCTTCCAGAGTCACCATCTCTCACTCCTACATCTTCCAGGGTAACCAGCTTTCACACCTAAATCTTCTAGAGTCACCATCTCTCACACCTACATCTTCCAGAGTCACCATCTCTCACACCTACATCTTCCAGAGTCACCATCTCTCACACCTACATCTTCCAGAGCCACCATCTCTCACACCTACATTTTCCAGAGTCACCATCTCTCACTCCTACATCTCCTAGAGTCACCATCTCTCACACCTACATCTTCCAGAGTCACCATCTCTCACACCTACATCTCCTAGAGTCACCATCTCTCACACCTACATCTTCCAGAGTCATCATCTCTCACACCTAAATCTTCCAGAGTCACCATCTCTCACACCTACATCTTCCAGAGTTACCATCTCTCACTCCTACATGTTCCAGAGTCACCATCTCTCACACCTACATCTCCTAGAGTCACCATCTCTCACACCTACATCTTCCAGAGTCATCATCTCTCACACCTAAATCTTCCAGAGTCACCATCTCTCACTCCTACATCTTCCAGAGTCACCATCTCTCACACCTACATCTTCTAGAGTCACCATCTCTCACACCTACATTTTCCAGAGTCACCATCTCTCACACCTACATCTTCCAGAGTCACCATCTCTCACACCTACATCTTCCAGAGTCACCATCTCTCATACCTACATTTTCCAGAGTCACCATCTCTCACTCCTACATCTCCTAGAGTCACCATCTCTCACACCTACATCTTCCAGAGTCACCATCTCTCACACCTACATCTTCCAGAGTCACCATCTCTCACACCTACATCTTCCAGAGTCACCATCTCTCACACCTACATTTTCCAGAGTCACCATCTCTCACTCCTACATCTCCTAGAGTCACCATCTCACACACCTACATCTTCCAGAGTCATCATCTCTCACACCTAAATCTTCTAGAATCACCATCTCTCACACCTAAATCTCCTAGAGTCACCATCTCTCACTCCTACATCTTCCAGAGTTACCATCTCTCACTCCTACATGTTCCAGAGTTACCATCTCTCACTCCTACATCTTCCAGGGTAACCAGCTTTCACACTTAAATCTTCTAGAGTCACCATCTCTCACACCTACATCTTCTAGAGTCACCATCTCTCACACCTACATCTTCCAGAGTCACCATCTCTCACACCTACATCTTCCAGAGTCACCATCTCTCACTCCTACATCTTCCAGGGTAACCAGCTTTCACACCTAAATCTTCTAGAGTCACCATCTCTCACTCCTACATCTTCCAGAGTTACCATCTCTCACTCCTACATCTTCCAGGGTCACCATCTCTCACACCTACATCTTCCAGAGTCACCATCTCTCACTCCTACATCTTCCAGAGTCACCATCTTTCACACCTAAATCTTCTAGAGTCACCATCTCTCACTCCTACATCTTCCAGAGTTACCATCTCTCACACCTACATTTTCCAGAGTCACCATCTTTCACATTTACATATTCCAGAGTCACCATCTCTCACACCTAAATCTTCTACAGTTACCATCTCTCACACCTACATTTTCCAGAGACCATCTCTCACACTTACATATTCCAGAGTCACCATCTCACACACTTACATCTTCCATAGTCACCATCTCTCACAGTTACATCTTCCAGAGTCACCATCTCTCACACTTACATCTTCCAGGGTAACCATCTCTCACTCCTACATCTTCCAGAGTCACCATCTCTCACTCCTACATCTTCCTGAGTCACCATCTCTCACACCTAAATCTTCTAGAGTCACCATCTCTCACACTTACATCTTCCAGAGTCACCATCTCTCACACTTACATCTTCCAGAGTCACCATCTCTCACTCCTACATCTTCCAGAGTCACCATCTCTCACTCCTACATCTTTCAGAGTCACCATCTCTCACTCCTACATCTTCCAGAGTCACCATCTCTCACACGTAAATCTTCCAGAGTCACCATCTCTCACACTTACATCTTCCAGAGTCACCATCTCTCACACTTACATCTTCCAGAGTCACCATCTCTCACTGCTACATCTTCTAGAGTCATCATCTCTCACTCCTACATCTTCCAGAGTCATCATCTCTCACTCCTACATCTTCCAGAGTTACCATCTCTCACACCTACAACTTCCAGAGTTACCATCTTTCACACCTACATATTCCGAAACCACCCTCTCTCCGACCTACCTCTTCCAGGGTAACCATCTCACAGACATACCTCTTTCAGAGTAACCATCCCACACACCCACCTCTTGGAGTGTCATCATTGTATTCGTCTCCTTGTTTCTTGCCACAGGCACATTTGCCTCTGTCTTCATCTTCTTTTTCATGAACCGGAGAAGGTGTTTCTGGTTCATGGAGGATGATGCATGGATGTGGGTGTCCACCTGCTCCATACAAAAACCCTGCTTCACCCCATACCAGCATTTTCTGATCTTATTACAAAAAATTGTTTCAAATTAAATTATCGACAAAAATAACCAATAGCAGAAACTAGCTGAACTAAAAACCTTAAATTCATCTAACAAATTGATTCCCTTCAATTTTTACATTGTTGTTGGCAAACATTAGGAAAAACCTATTTTTGACAACAAGCCTAACTTTTACAAGTAAAAGACAAAGTTGATAAATGCCAAACCAAATGCAAAATCTCAAATTTTAAATATAAAAAACTACACATCTCTTAACAATTGCAGGAAAGGGTTGAAAATCCTAGCTCCACTTTTGAATTGCACATGTCTTGTAAAATTCACACAACACTGGACTTTAAATCTAACTTTTTGGCTAAGGCTGCAAGATTTTGTGCATGTAATCCACAAAAAACTGCAATGTAATAATTTGCTGCTCAAATGCTAGGATAACTCTGAAAAGCTGGAATCCCAGACGAATACAATATAAAAAATGGTGGTTTGCTAAAATAACTTTGAATTTTAACTGATTTATATTTGTGTGAATTGTAGTGAAAAGAAGAATATAGGTAAATAATATTAGATATAAGCTGAAGTAAGGGACTTTACGGTACGGCCTTACGTACCAATTTTTCCTTTGATTCTGACCGAAATCACGAAATGAACGAAAGACACAGAATTATTCGGCTGAAATTCACAGAATTGTCAGAGCTGTGCATTCACACCGAAATCGTCAACGAAATGCTTTTAATTGGCTAAACAAATTATCAGCGAGCACGATTCTAGCAGCTTTTACAATTTATATAGTCCAAGACACATATTACGACACACAATAAAAGTACCAGCGCAATTCAACATAGTACATACGATGCAACTGCCTAGAGTGCGCTATTGTTGGTTCTTTATCGTTCGGACACCATGGCTACAAATCATTTTTGTAATAATAGCAATTTCTTTTTTAGCAGCAAAAGCTCCATTGTAGAAAGAGTTGCCATCTTTAGAGCAATCAAGTCAGTTGCATTGTATTTAAAATGGGAAATCACGTTAGTATTTTTCTTGTGTGTCGCGTTATGTGCCTCGGACTACATAAATTGCAAAAGCGGCTAGAATCGTGCTCGCTAATAATTTGTTTAGCCAATTAAAAGCGTTTTGTCGACGATTTCGGTGTGCATGCACAGCTCTGACAATTATGTGTTTTCGTTCATTTTGTGATTTCGGTCAAAATCAACGAAAACAATTGTTACATGCGGCCGTACCTTTATAGTTGGAAAGCTGAATGACAGCCTCAGATTCTAATTAATCAACAACGAATCACTTCTGGATTATCTGCTCGTAATGATAGATAGTTCACAACAAGACAATGTTTTAGGTAAACAATCTATTTTAAAACATTACGCATTCCATATTTTATAAAAGTGCCTTAACTGAAAAAATGACTTATTTAAGACCACAAAAAAAAGAAAGTTACTAAAAAAATAAAGGATTACCTTGCGGATGTTGTAGAAGTCGCGATGAGGCACTCTTTTCTGGGCAACAGATTCGAGGTTCTCATTAAGAAGACAATGCATGTGGAACTTGGAGCTTAGGTACTGGAGTCGTCTGTACGCGAATGATTTGCTACAATGAGTTACACGTGTGTTACACTATGAGTGATGTGTGCCTTCTGCGCTCTTACAGGCATATACACAGCAAAAACTGAAAAAGCTCACATAAAAGGATTGCATTGTCAAACTTCTACTTATGATTGCTACAACATATGAAGATTGCTACCATATGAATTTTGCTACATACAGTAAGTCCGTCGACTTACGACTGTGTTTGGTTCCGGCCGGCTATAAGTCGATCCGGATGTAAGTCGATTCTGTATTTTCTGTCGATTCTAATCTAACTTAAATGAATTTAGCTTACTAAACACATACTTGAAGGAAGTTTTAGTTGGTATTTTACAAAACTTCAAACTTCGAACTAAGATTTTATTCTTTATCTGTTTGCGAATCCGTTTTTACCGTAACGGATAACGCTGAACTCGGCATGGCTAGCAACATATATCTCTTGATAATGTATATATTCAGTACACAAATCTCCAAATTTTGATTTCAAGAGAAATTATTGTTGATATCGTGTGGCAGAAAAAACTCGCGGAAAAATAACGAAAAAGTTTAACGAAAATAATGAAAAATGGCTTACGCTACGCCTCGCTCTGAACTGCCTGACCTTACCACAGAGGTGGTCGTAAAGTCGAGTGGACGTATGTCGCATAGGTCGTAAGTCGACGACTTTGTACATTGTAAATTCCAGCAAATATTTGACTCCGCGCCCGCACTAATTTCCAATATACAAAGTTCTTTTAAAACATTCCAGTTTTGTAAGCGAAAGTAAGGAGGTACAGTGTAAAACTAGAATATAAAAGAACATAAGTGTCATAAAGTATTATAAAGTGTTGTAGTGTCGTAAAGTGTCAGCAAGTGTCAAAAAGTGTCAGCAAGTGTCATGAGGATGATGTAATTAAAGTTAGCTAAAACTTCTTCTAGCTTATGTTACTAGTATGTTAGAATAAGTAAGAGTATAAAACTTCCCTTAGCATACTACAAAGCTATTATAGACTTTTGGGCTGAGTAGCAAATTAAACCAACTACAGCATACTCTTATAAGAATGATCGCCCTAACATATGATTATTTTAATTTGCGATGAAAATTTCACAAGAAACTAACTTCACAAGAAGTGGTTTGATTATCCACAAATGTGAAACTATTAATTGTTTTCTCTTACATTTAACCAATCATACAAAACTCGATAACAGACAACTCTCTACTCCATAATTTACTAGTCTTGGAGGAGTTGCTCACTTGGTTGTCTAAGCCTGAAATCCTAAAAGTCATTCTGTTTGATCATTCAGTAAAAAGGTCCTGAATCTACCTTTCGATTAACTCTTTCGCTACCGCAAGCCGATGTATCGGCTTTCGCGGTAATATAAGTACTGTATATATAATGTATATAATGTATATATATATACTAATATAATGCGGTAGCGAAAGAGTTAAAGAATCAGATGTAGTAACCTAAATAACTCTGGCATATCTTAACATGTCGTACCATATCATACCATATCATACCATATCCTACCATATCCTACCATATCTTAACATGTCATACCATATCCTACCATATCGTACCACATCCTACCATATCGTACCACATCCTACCATATCTTACCATATTGTACCACATCCTACCACATCGTACCATATCCTACAATATCTTACCACATCTTACCACATCGTACCACATCTTACCACATCGTACCACATCCTTGGATATCTTACCACATCGTACCATATCTTACCACATCGTACCATATCTTACCACATCGTACCATATCTTACCATATCCTACCATATCTTACCACATCCTACCATATCTTACCACATCCTACCATATCTTACCACCTCGTACCATATCTTACCACATCGTACCATATCTTACCACATCGTACCATATCTTACCACATCGTACCATATCTTACCACATCGTACCATATCTTACCACATCGTACCATATCTTACCACATCCTACCATATCTTACCACATCCTACCATATCTTACCACATCCTACCATATCTTACCACCTCGTACCATATCTTACCACATCGTACCATATCTTACCACATCGTACCATATCTTACCACATCGTACCATATCTTACCACATCGTACCATATCTTACCACATCACACCATATCTTACCACCTCATACCATATCTTACCACATCGTACCATATCTTACCACATCGTACCATATCTTACCACATCTTACCACATCATACCACATCCTTGGATATCTTACCACCTCATACCATATCTTACCACATCATACCTTATCTTACCATATCTTACCACCTCATACCATATCTTACCACATCGTACCATATAAGACAATTCTTTAGTTTAAACCATAAAATATACATGTAATACTCACAGAGGTCCATCGCTGATTAGTGAGAGCATAAGGTTGAGCTCAGCAAGATATGACTGCCTGTCCGGATATGCCCACTCTATCGGCTGCTCTTTAGCACACATCTCTTCATTCTCATAGACATGCACAACTCCTCCAACCATCTTCAGCTTGAAGTTCAAATCATCAAGCATGAGTACATCAAATGGATCGCCTTCCTTTTTAGGTGGGTGTATGGGAAAGTCTTTAACAGACACAAGAATGCCATCCGTAAGAAGTTCTGAAACATTTCTATGTTTACAGAACAGAATGTTAAAATAGTGTAAAGTTTAATTTATAGGCTTCTAATATTGAACTAAGAAATAAAAGGAATTTCTATATATGTTGGCCAGACAGTTACAACACCAAAATAAGTTTCTAAAATTCAGTAATTAATTGTGAAGCTAACACGCTACGGCTACAGAGAGAATTCTTGAACCGGGAAGCAATCACTGAAAAATGAGAGTTGAGATATTTACTTGTATCATATAATAAGCACAACTAGGTAATAGATGTTTTGTGTTCATTACTAGATATATCAGGTACAAGCCTGTACTGTTAACCAACACAGCAACACACAACTCATTTATATCAATATAGAAGTAAGTAGACGTACACGAGCCAAAAGTTAGTTTGGGCAAAGATGTCATAAAGAGTTTCACTCAGATGCAAGCATGCGATTGTTCAATCTGTTCAACATTATAAAGTTATGACGTAAACAAGCTGCTCTCACAAAGCTTAGCATTAGCGCTACTAACTCGGCAATGAAACTATAACCAAACGCTCTCAAACAATTAGAATCTCTCCTCTATTTGAAGCAAATTTCAAAAAATTTGCAATGCAACATTCATAAGCACGTTGATAAACTGATAATTAGGGTTTCTGCTCAAATTTACAGAAATAACAAACCCCCAATACTTTTTGTGAAAACGATGCTAGGCATATAGAAAGTTTTTTTGAATTTAGAATAAATAGACACACATACTTTGTGCAAGCTGAAATTGATACATTTTAGCTCATCTTAGCATGCTTTGAGATATAAAGGCATGCTAATATTAACAACCAGAGTACAAGAAGCAGCATTCAAACAGTAAAAGCTGTGACGTAGCAAATTTAACCAGTCATGCAATTAGAGCCGAAAACTGCTTGACAAAACAAGTACAATTTTAGTAGGAAATAATACTATATCGAAACCTTTTCATCACGAACACATGCGCAACATAAACAATATATTCTTAATGACAAAATATGCATAATCGACAGCCCAGCATATATTACCTACTCTACCAGCATACAAAAGGATCAAAACACGCCAAACCTATCGGGAACTCTTTATATCCCACTATAGCTATAAATAAGTTTCTATCTTTGGGAGAGAAATTAAAAGGGCATCTTAAACTAGTGGTGCTCTAGAGAATGATCTCTGGTCAGATGGTCTCACTAACCACAAGAAACAGATGGTGTCATCTCACTAACCACAAGACACAGATGGTGTCAACTCACAAACCATAAGACACAGATGGTGCCATCTCACTAACCACAAAAAACAGATGGTGCCATCTCACTAACCACAAGAAACAGATGGTGTCATCTCACTAACCACAAGACACAGATGGTGTCAACTCACTAACCATAAGACACAGATGGTGCCATCTCACTAACCACAAGACACAGATGGTGCCATCTCACTAACCACAAAAAACAGATGGTGCCATCTCACTAACCATAAGACACAGATGTTGCCATCTCACTAATCATAAGACACAGATGGTGCCATCTCACTAACCACAAGAAACAGATGGTGTCATCTCATTAACCACAAGAAACAGATGGTGCCAACTCACTAATCACAAGAAACAGATGGTGCCATCTCACTAACCACAAGAAACAGATGGTGCCATCTCACTAACCACAAGAAACAGATGGTGCCATCTCACTAACCACAAGAAACAGATGGTGCCATCTCACTAACCACAAGAAACAGATAGGTCCATTTCACTAACCACAAGAAACAGATGGTGCCATCTCACTAACCACAAAAAACAGATGGTGCCATCTCACTAACCACAAGAAACAGATGGTGTCATCTCACTAACCACAAGACACAGATGGTGTCAACTCACAAACCATAAGACACAGATGGTGCCATCTCACTAACCACAAAAAACAGATGGTGCCATCTCACTAACCACAAGAAACAGATGGTGTCATCTCACTAACCACAAGACACAGATGGTGTCAACTCACTAACCATAAGACACAGATGGTGCCATCTCACTAACCACAAGACACAGATGGTGCCATCTCACTAACCACAAAAAACAGATGGTGCCATCTCACTAACCATAAGACACAGATGGTGCCATCTCACTAATCATAAGACACAGATGGTGCCATCTCACTAACCACAAGAAACAGATGGTGTCATCTCATTAACCACAAGAAACAGATGGTGCCAACTCACTAATCACAAGAAACAGATGGTGCCATCTCACTAACCACAAGAAACAGATGGTGCCATCTCACTAACCACAAGAAACAGATGGTGCCATCTCACTAACCACAAGAAACAGATGGTGCCATCTCACTAACCACAAGAAACAGATAGGTCCATTTCACTAACCACAAGAAACAGATGGTGCCATCTCACTAACCACAAAAAACAGATGGTGCCATCTCACTAACCACAAGAAACAGATGGTGCCATCTCACTAACTACAAGAAACACAGATAGTGCCATCTCACTAACCACAAGAAACAGATGGTGCCAACTCACTAGCCACAAGAAACAGATGGTGCCATCTCACAAACCACAAGACACATATGGTGCCATCTCACCAACCACAAAACACAGATGGTGCTATCTCACCAACCACAAAACAAATGGTGCCATCTCACTAACCACAAGAAATGGTAGGTCCATCTCACTAACCACAAAAAAACAGATGGTGCCATCTCACTAACGACAAAAAAACAAATGGTGCCATCTCACTAACCACAAGAAACGATGGGTCCATCTCACTAACCACAAAAAAACAGATGGTGCCATCTCACTAACCACAAGAAACAGATGGTGCCATCTCACTAACCACAAGAAACAAATGGTGCCATCTCACTAACCACAAGAAACAAATGGTGCCATCTCACTAACCACAAGAAACGATGGGTCCATCTCACTAACCACAAAAAAACAGATGGTGCCATCTCACTAACCACAAGAAACAAATGGTGCCATCTTACTAACCACAAAAAACGATGGGTCCATCTCACTAACCACAAAAAACAGATGGTGCCATCTCACTAACCACAAAAAACAGATGGTGCCATCTCACTAATCATAAGACACAGATGGTGCCATCTCACTAATCATAAGACACAGATGGTGCCATCTCACTAACCACAAAAACAGATGGTGTCAACTCACTAACCACAAGACACAGATGGTGTCATCTCACTAACTACAAGAAACAGATGGTGCCATCTCACTAACCACAAGAAACAGATGGTGCCATCTCACTAACCACAAGAAACAGATGGTGCCATCTCACTAATCATAAGACACAGATGGTGTCATCTCACTAGCTACAAGAAACAGATGGTGCCATCTCACTAATCATAAGACACAGATGGTGTCATCTCACTAACTACAAGAAACAGATGGTGCCATCTCACTAACCACAAAACACAGATAGCGCCATCCCAATAATAACAAAAGACACAGAGATGTTCTAAAATGAAGAGTACTTTCAGTCAAAAAGCGAGGAAGTCAAGTCAACGATATAGGTATGTGACAAAAAAGAGAAGATGTCTAATTCTTTGAAGCACACGCCTCAACTAGTAGGCAATGAATCAGCTGATATAAAGATTTCTGGTGCCGAAGAATAGGTAAAGGACACAGGCAACTAATCCCATTGCCAAAAGTTGGCGACAATAAGCTATTAAATATTTGCTAGAAGACTCATAGTAAATTGGTTGCCGTGCTCATCTGAATCAATATCTGCCTTTCATATATTTACTAGATGAATGCCCGTCGTTGCCCGGGTAATAACAGTCTTTGCACATAAACATATTTTTATTGAGCATAGAACAACAGTTACCATTCTAACTTACAAATTTAATATCATGAAAAAAGTTTTTGGTGCAGTTTAAATAAATTACGAGAGAAAATAAAACAACAAAAAATGTTTTCAAACTTTGTCAAACAACTGCAACATTCAAACTTCAAATCATAAGGAAAATGTTTTGTGCTGGTCAAATAAATTAAGAAACAAAATAAAGCAACTATAAAAGTGTTTAAATGTAAACGTGAAATAATTAGCCAGTATTAGCTAAATCAAGTCTGTTTTGCTATGATTACAATAAAAGATGATTTGGTAATGATACAATTAATACGAACTGAGAAAACAAAATAACAACTCTGAATATATTGAATTAATAAAACAATCATGCATAGAAGTGTGTATAAAAAAGTTACTGTTTCAGAAATAGCTATCCATCAAAACTGAATACGAAGATACTGGTGCCTCTCGATACTGGTACAAACGTAATATGAGATGTCGGACTGAGATTGTCTGGTACTTTGTCGGACCGAATAGAGAGAGAATGTAGAGGCTACTCCTACTGGAAATAATACGGTTGACCATGTTAAAAGTATTGGTCTTCACCACGATTTAGCATTCAAACCGGATGAAAAATCTGAAATAGATGTGCAACAGCACATTTGAAATTGAAACGGCGCATTTATTTATGAATCTATTACTTGGACATGGTTTGCTACTCTTAGAAGGGGTTCCTACCATCTGTGCCCAACAAATTATCATGTAGAATACACATTACTTGTTGCACCACGATTTAAGATAGCCGATATACTTGTAGCATTCATGTAGTCTTTAATATTTTATGTATACAACCATCTATATCTGTGACGCGCCATGAACACATATGACTGATAGTGAAACAAAGTTACCAATTACGCGTTAAAATTTCTATAACCATGCTAGAAACAGCGTGGAGCTCAGCGGTGTAACCATTCTAACCCGCAGTACTGTAACTGTGGTAACAACGACATGGAGCTAAGAACACACTTGGAATAGATACGATATCGTAACATCTAACAGAAGTGTAGACTTACAGATACATACACACTGAAAGATAAGTGACCAGAAGTGTAGACTTATAGACACTGAGAGCTGAGTGAACAGAAGTGTAGACTTATAGACACTGAGAGCTGAGTGAACAGAAGTGTAGACTTATAGACACTGAGAGCTGAGTGAACAGAAGTGTAGACTTATAGACACTGAGAGCTGAGTGAACAGAAGTGTAGACTTATAGACACTGAGAGCTGAGTGAACAGAAGTGTAGACATATAGACACTGAGAGCTGAGTGACCAGAAGTGTAGACTTATAGACACTGAGAGCTGAGTGAACAGAAGTGTAGACTTATAGACACTGAGAGCTGAGTGAACAGAAGGGTAGACATATAGACACTGAGAGCTGAGTGAACAGAAGTGTAGACATATAGACACTGAGAGCTGAGTGAAAAAAAGTGTAGACTTATAGACACTGAGAGCTGAGTGAACAGAAGTGTAGACTTATAGACACTGAGAGCTGAGTGAAAAAAAGTGTAGACTTATAGACACTGAGAGCTGAGTGAACAGAAGTGTAGACTTATAGACACTGAAAGATAAGTGACCAGAAGTGTAGACTTATAGACACTGAGAGCTGAGTGACCAGAAGTGTAGACTTATAGACACTGAGAGCTGAGTGAACAGAAGTGTAGACATATAGACACTGAGAGCTGAGTGACCAGAAGTGTAGACTTATAGACACTGAGAGCTGAGTGAACAGAAGTGTAGACTTATAGACACTGAGAGCTGAGTGAGCAGAAGTGTAGACATATAGACACTGAGAGCTGAGTGACCAGAAGTGTAGACATATAGACACTGAGAGCTGAGTGAACAGAAGTGTAGACTTATAGACACTGAAAGATAAGTGACCAGAAGTGTAGACTTATAGACACTGAGAGCTGAGTGACCAGAAGTGTAGACTTATAGACACTGAGAGCTGAGTGAACAGAAGTGTAGACATATAGACACTGAGAGCTGAGTGAACAGAAGTGTAGAATTATAGACACTGAGAGCTGAGTGAAAAAAAGTGTAGACTTATAGACACTGAGAGCTGAGTGAACAGAAGTATAGACTTATAGACACTGAGAGCTAAATGAACAGAATTGTAGACATATAGATACATAGGTTCTAAAGTAGAGGTGATAATTCATTCTAACTTAGATTATGTGAAGTTTAAACTAAGCCTATTAACTTGACTTATTTTTTACCAACTCTACATTTTAATGTCTCTGCATACCATTTTTCATTTGCGCCTCCAAACTAGGAAAGTTTTTAATGTCATACGCCGAAATTTATTCCGGCAAAACTAGTATTTGCTAGGACTAGAAACTAGAAACTAATATTTGCTAGGATTTTATGCAGTGTGTGAATAGGTTAATAATTATGTTAGAATAATCATAAGTAGCGGCTTTACAGTAATTAGTTGATGAATAACCATTATCAGAGGCTTCCCGGTAGTAAGCTGACGAATGATCACAACTAGAAGCTTTACTGTAGTCAGTTAATAAATGGTTTGTAGAGGCTTTACTGTAGTCAGTTAATAAATGGAATGTAGAGGCTTTGCTGTAGTCAGTTTATAAATGGCATGTAGAGGCTTTACTGTAGCCAATTTATAAATGGCATGTAGAGGCTTTACTGTAGTCAGTATATAAATGGCATGTTGAGGCTTTACTGTAGTCAGTTTATAAATGGCATGTAGAGGCTTTACCGTAGTCAGTTTATAAATAGCATGTAGAGGCTTTACTGTAGTCAGTTTATAAATGGCATGTAGAGGCTTTACTGTAGTCAGTTAAAAAAATTAATATTGTATTCTGTTGCTTCAACAAAAGAGTTTATTCAGGCACATAATCTACACAAAAACCACGAGTTGGCCAAATGACTGATATCTCCACCTTCACATGTACTTATGGCGTGTACTTTGTACTGTTAAAGATGAACTAAAGAAAAGAATGAAAGAAACTAATACTTAACTCCAGGTGAAAGAAACCTCATGAATTCTATAATATGGACAACTAATACATAACTCCAGGTGCAAGAAACCTCATGAATCCTATAATATAGACAACTAATACATAACTCCAGGTGCAAGAAACCTCATGAATCCTATAATATAAACAATTAATACGTAGCTCCAGGTGAAAGAAACCTCATGAATTCTATAATATGGACAACTAATACATAACTCCAGGTGAAAGAAACTTCATGAATCCTATAATATAGACAACTAATACATAACTCCAGGTGAAAGAAACCTCATGAATCCTATAATATAGACAACTAATACATAACTCCAGGTGAAAGAAACCTCATGAATTCTATAATACGGACAACTAATACATAACTCCAGGTGCAAGAAACCTCATGAATCCTATAATATGGACAACTAATACATAACTCCAGGTGAAAGAAACCTCATGAATCCTATAATATAGACAACTAATACATAACTCCAGGTGAAAGAAACCTCATGAATCCTATAATATGGACAACCAATACATAACTCCAGGTGAAAGAAACCTCATGAATCCTATAATATGGACAACCAATACATAACTCCAGGTGAAAGAAACCTCATGAATCCTATAATATGGACAACTAATACATAACTCCAGGTGAAAGAAACCTCATGAATCCTATAATATAGACAACTAATACATAACTCCAGGTGAAAGAAACCTCATGAATCCTATAATATAGACAACTAATACATAACTCCAGGTGCAAGAAACCTCATGAATTCTATAATATAGACAACTAATACATAACTCCAGGTGCAAGAAACCTCATGAATCCTATAATATGGACAACTAATACATAACTCCAGGTGAAAGAAACCTCATGAATCCTATAATATAGACAACTAATACATAACTCCAGGTGCAAGAAACCTCATGAATTCTATAATATAGACAACTAATACATAACTCCAGGTGCAAGAAACCTCATGAATCCTATAATATGGACAACTAATACATAACTCCAGGTGAAAGAAACCTCATGAATCCTATAATATAGACAACTAATACATAACTCCAGGTGAAAGAAACCTCATGAATCCTATAATATGGACAACCAATACATAACTCCAGGTGAAAGAAACCTCATGAATCCTATAATATGGACAACTAATACATAACTCCAGGTGAAAGAAACCTCATGAATCCTATAATATGGACAACTAATACATAACTCCAGGTGAAAGAAACCTCATGAATCCTACATAAACAACTAATACATAACTCCAGGTGAAAGCGGTGAGTACACTCCACACCAATCATTTGGAAGGGTTAATTCATGACCTGAAACTACTGACGTCTAGTTACGGCAGCAGTCATCCTTACCAGAGTCATCTGTATCCTCTTCTGATTCTACCACAAGCAAGATTGACAGGAACCACAAATAAGTCAAATATTTGAAGTAATCAAAACCGTAAATGGCAGCTTATCCTTCAGCTTGTAAGAGATGAGATAACGGTGAGTGGTCGTTACTTTACTCATATCAGCAATTTCAAATTGAGCATTTGTTGAGTCTGTGTCCTAGGCATGCAGAAAGTTCAATGTTTACAACTTCCAGTTAATGTGTAACTTAGTCGATTGTTGAATTGTAAAGTTTAAGTTTAGTGTGAGAGTTTTTACTAAATAGTAAGTTTAATGTTGAATTAGTTAAAAAAAAATTAAATTTGGCCACTTGGCCATCCTTTGATCTTTACGACCTTGTAAGTGACCTCATAATAGCAAGTGATCAGTAAAAGAGTGTCAACCAAATGGTACTAAAATAACTCGATTACATCATTAGTAATGAATTATTTCATGGTTGCTGTTCGTATTGAAGTCTATTTTCTAACTCCAAAGCTTTACGTTTTTTCGTTAAAACTTTGACAGCAAGGTCAGAAGACATTGTGGAAGGTACTGAACAGCCAGAACATGAAATGGGTTGAAATAAAAGCACCGATCAGATGACAACTGGCTGAGCAAATGATGCTAATATTTTTATTTCAAAAACGTTTTTTGTTTTTGTTTCTGCATGTAGCATAAACATGGTTTGTTTATGTCACTTGTTCTTGAATATATATTTGTAGTATTTGATAGATTACTATGATTATATAACTTATCAATTTGCAGATTTAAAGCATATTATTCGATAGTATCATTGCGTTATCTAAACTCGGCTTGAAATGGATCCACGCTCATCACTCCTCTTTTATTGCAGATAAAAAGTCAGTTTTGGCTGTGAGCCAGGGGCAGGCAACTCCCTAGGCAAGTCAATATCTCAACTTGTTAAAACCAAATTGGGATAAAAAACTAAAACAAACCTGCAATTGATTTCTTTTTAAGAATATTGTCTTCAGCCTGCTTGTCCTCTTCATCAAATATATTACACACGCCGGCATCGCTGACCCGAGAGAGCAGCTTAGCTGTTGGATGGTGGAACTCTTGAAGTGATGCTTTCATGTAGCGCTGTCGTAGCATCAGACCTTTCACAATTTGCTCCGCGAATCTTTTCAGCTCTTCGAGAGGCACCTGTGAGAAGGAGCTTATCTGAATTGGGTATAAGTGAAGACCATCCATATCCGGGTATCTGATCTGTACAAGGTTCTTATATAATATTTAACATCAATTGGCATTATCATATACGCTAGCATCTAGACCAGGGATCAGCAACCCGTGGCTCCAGAGCCGCATGCAGCTTTTTCATCCCCTCACAGCGGCTTCCTCCGACTTTGGATTTTGTTTCCTTTTTTTACCATATGCTGAGTAATTCATAAAAATATAGAAGTTTTATTACTAGATTTTGTAATATAATTTACACAATTTTAATTATCGTGATAAATCAAACATTGTCGCTTGTTATGCGTCATTATTTATGCGCCAATAAAACCGCCAAAATTGCACCAGCCGGCACGACACTTCTCGATTTTTTTACTACAGGTAGGCAAACTATGGAGAATACTAAAGAAAGAAAAGTGACAGAGGAAAATAAAACATTTAATTCTACGTGGGCTGATTCGTTTGCTTTCACTGCTGATGAGACTGGTTCACCAGTTTGCTTAATATGTAATAGAAAATTTGCAAACAAAATGTCAAATGTGGCAGGACACTTTCGAAATAAACACGCAGCCTTTGGTAAAAAATATCCAGAGGAAGATGAGAGAAAAAAGCCCATTCTGAAACTGATGCGTAAGGCTAATTTGAGCAAAAATTACTGCACGAATGACATTTGCTGCAGTTAGAATTTAGGTTCGGCGTTTTGCTAAAAGAAGGACCGAATTAAAAATGAAGTCGCAATTTTTTCTTGAAACTAACCTTAAAAACAACATAATATTTTCATATTACGATCAAGTCATTATTAGCTATTTTATTGTTCTTTGCAAAAGTGTAATTCTTTTTCTCAGCAACTAAATTATTATACACGCCACACCTTTTTGTTTTATGGTATAAAAAGCATTAAAAGCTAAACAAAAACGTTACATGTAGTATTTATATATTTTTCCATTTAAAATATCAAAGGGGGTTGGTGGCTCCCACTGCATTCTTTTCTGCAGAAAACGGGTCCACATGGCTCTTTGAGTGGAAAAGGTTGCAGACACCTAATCTAGACGTTACACCATATAGATGCGTTGTCCATTATATACTCATAACGCATGTAAATCCTCTACACTATAATACACATACTATATATAAGTACAATATACATAAGTTATGGTATATATTATCTGTACTGAATAATTCTCAATATTGATTGACATTACCATGGGAGTGATCTACATACTGAAAAAATATATATTTATCGCATTTATATGGAGGGCAGGCGACTGCCACTGTGTAGATGCCAAATGTCAATCAAAGCCTCGTTTCTAGTGATAAACATTCTGTGAACATAAAGGCAACTTTTTCATAAATGCAACAACTCCAGCACGTCTAAAATTGTATCTGAACAGCTGATCATTCAGTTCAAATAGCCTGGATTGAAATTTATAGTTATATGTGGTTCCCAGGACACTCCATTCACCTAAATTTATTGTTTTACACCCAAAGAAAGCTATATCACCAAAACACAATAAAGAGACAGAAGTCCAGGCCAAATTTGTATGAAATTGAAAAGTGCAGCTAGTCATGACATTGAAGCTGCACACTTAATACTTATCGTCTTTATGGCTCATCAAATTGCCATCTATACTTTATGCAGTTTGCAGATTTTCCCTATTACTCCAGTATTGGTGCAGTGGAGGTATTATCTATTGCACAGTGTGCAGTGCTAGATGCTGTGCAAGTGTTGATAGTGCACATTTGATAGTGCACATTTCATAGTGCTAAATGCAATTGGAACTTTTGGATTACACTGTACAGGCATGCAGGGCACATTTTCATAAAACTCATCACAGAATTAAGCACAGTTATACCTCGACATACGAGTGAATCGAGATATAAGCAGAATTTTAAGCAAGTTTCCTCCAAGAGATACGAGTAATCTATGAGATGGGGCATGCGATGCAGTTCTCGATGGTTACTATAAGGCCAAGTATGTCAGAGGCCGCTTTTGATAACAACATTGCTCGTTCTTTTCACTCGAATCAGTAGGAAAAAAACGTTTTTAAAAACGCTGGCTAAAAGTTATAGCGAACACGCGGCAAAAATCACCAAACTGGAAACGGATAAACAAAAATTAAAAGCGCAATATCAAGTGTGTTTAGTAAGCTAAATTCATTTAAATTAAATTCAAAGTTTCTGTTACGTAGCGTCACAAAAGTCTAGTGTACCGAAGACGTTAATGTAAAGCCTTTCTGAGACCACCATTAGCCACTACGCCTGTCTCCAAGGTTGAAACGTACAGTAGTGTACATTACATAATGTTACATTTTATTGCCATTTCAACAACTTAATAGGTAATTGTTACTTCGTTAGCAGGTGCTGAATTACAATAATTTAAAACACTTTTTTCCACCGTTATATCCTGTTTTATGTGATTTATTGCATAGAATGGTAACGGGTTAATGTTTATTTAGTTATTCTATATAGGAAGTAGCGTCTTGAGATGAGATGAGAGTAAATTGACATAAGAGTTCAGTAACAGAACTCAGTAACAAAATGCATTAAGCTTGTATGTCGAGGTATAACAAGAGGTATAACTGTATCGAGTTAACTTGCTTGCAACCACAACACAAGCGTAAGATGTACATACTGCTCAAACTTGTGTATGAGCGCACAGACAAATTGATCACAATTAGCATGTTGTATATATGGCTAAAACGAGAACCTATCAAGGTTTTAATACATAATAGGCTCTCATTATGAAATCAGATAATGAAGTCAATGGAAATACAAAGACCCCAATTTCATCGATTGGAATGATGATAAGAGTTATCATCAGAGTTATCATCATTCCTGCCTATTTCAAAATGATGTGGGAGTTAGAGCACAAGTTCATGAGCTTGCTAAACATAACATCTGACAATGTTGTACAATGCAGTACATGATTGTCAGATACAATACGATGCAGTACATGATTGTCAGATACAATACGATGCAGTACATGATTGTCAGATACAATACAATGCAGTACATGATTGTCAGATACAATACAATGCAGTACATGATTGTCAGATACAATACAATGCAGTACATGATTGTCAGATACAATACAATGCAGTACATGATTGTCAGATACAATACAATGCAGTACATGATTGTCAGATACAATACGATGCAGTACATGATTGTCAGATACAATAAAATGCAGTACATGATTGTCAGATACAATGAAATGCAGTACATGATTGTCAGATACAATACGATGCAGTACATGATTGTCAGGTACAGTACAATGCAGTACACGATTGTCATATACAATACAATGTAGTACATGATTGTCAGATACAATACAATGCAGTACATGATTGTCAGATACAATACAATGCAGTACATGATTGTCAGATACAATACGATGCAGTACATGATTATCAGATACAACACGATGCAGTACATGATTATCAGATACAATACAATGCAGTACATGATTATCAGATACAATACAATGCAGTACATGATTGTCAGACACAATACAATGCAGTACATGATTGTCAGATACAATACAATGCAGTACATGATTGTCAGATACAATACGATGCAGTACTGATTGCCAGATACAATACAATGCAGTACATGATTGCCAGATACAATACGATGCAGTACATTATTGCCAGATACAATACGATGCAGTACATGATTGTCAGATACAATACAATGCAGTACATGATTGCCAGATACAATACAATGCAGTACATGATTGTCAGATACAATATGATGCAGTACATGATTGTCAGATACAATACGATGCAGTACATGATTGTCAGATACAATATGATGCAGTACATGATTGTCAGATACAATACGATGCAGTACATGATTGTCAGATACAATACAATGCAGTACATGATTGTCAGATACGATACAATGCAGTACATGATTGTCAGATACAATATGATGCAGTACATGATTGTCAGATACAATATGATGCAGTACATGATTGTCAGATACAATACGATGCAGTACATGATTGTCAGATACAATACAATGCAGTACATGATTGTCAGATACAATACAATGCAGTACCAACTTTATACTTTTAACTTTGCAGTTGCAGTACACATGCAGTTTCAAGTTTTGATGAATGCACTTTCACAGTAAGAATGAGTTGCTGGGCTTCAGGTAATGTGTTATGGAAGTAAACTTACAGTGAATCACAGTGAATCACAGTGGGTAACTTGCAGTAGGAGCAGTCACAGTAGCAGTAAATGTCTACTGCGCATTAGAAGTTGTAATGCATTGCAAAGTCACTACGTACTGCATTGCAACGATGCAGTGCAGTGCAGCTCTAACAATTCACAACCCTAAGGTTTAAGCGCTCACCCCACTGTGGTCTTCACCACTGATCGCAACTCGCTGAAAGTCCAAATTGCGTCGTTTTATCTCACTGATCTCACTGATGCGTCGTGCGGAATCCTGGTCAAGGCTGCACGAGGAAGAAGAGTCGACGCAGGCGGAGTTGGGATCTAAATCCATTTCTTCTTCCAGGCTACAAAATATCATAAATAAGGTAGAGTAGACACCCCTATGGCATAAGTTTCTCTTTTCCCTAAAGTCCATACAATGTAAAAGATTTGTATAAAGTTTTCGCTTCGTATTACGTAGAAATTCCATACAACATAAAACGTTAGAAAGAGTTATCTATATTATCTACTATTATTATCTATCTAAAGAGTTATCTATATTATGTACTAACACTCTGGCAGTCTAGTGCGTCGTGTGAGATCATCACCGATAAACACAGAGAATAAGTAACTGCACAATTATTCAGAAACACCTAAAGGCGGTCGATTGGTGCAGGTCTTGGAATGTCAGTCTACCAATCTTAATGTCACGAGTTGGAGTCTCATGAAAGCAATATTTTATTCCACGCTCTAACAATGGCTAACCGCTTTTATTATAGTATAGATATATTTTTGCTTCATTTTAGACATATACAACACTCTTTCGTGGCAGCATAAACCTAGAAAAAGTGAAAGAGAATCAATTTAATTGATATCGAAGGTTTACACACCCCTTAACATAAAAGCATCATTTTCATGAGCTCTTAACGCAACCAAGAAAAACTGGTAATAAACAATGAGGAACGTCGAAACAAACCAATTTTACTATACAGCTTTTTTAATGACTGTAGAGTTGGGGAACAGCCTTTTTTAATGAATTTTTCCTGATAAGAAGGCTAATGAATGGGATTAGAATTTTGGGCTTGATGATAAAATATAACACTAGTGTATCTATTAATCATACGACCGAACACGAGTGAAGCGATTGTTCGGGAGATTTATGATAAATACATATGTGTGCACACAACTCAAGAAAATTATTCATCAACGGCCGTCGCAAACCCTTATACCGAAATCTCATCAACAAATTTAACCATTTTTCAATGGAGTCGTTTAAGTATAATAACGATAAAAAACACATATAAACCTATTTAAATACGTTACCAAGTCTTTGAAATTTGTAGACAATATCCTAAACCTTACCCATCTGATCGGATTATACATAAATAGATAAATTTGGCCTAAAATCACTATTAAAACTTTGACAAGCCTTTTTTAATCAAAATTAAGACCGGCCAACGAAACGCCAAGAAGGCTGTGAGACAGAGAGTAGAACCATTAAGTTGTGCGCATTTCATGAGAAAAACATGCCCATTTCACCAGTCTATAGCATTGGCAAATTGCCAAAGGTTTCTGTAACTAACGTAGAAGCACTGAAAAGTAATCGTTTTTTTTTGCTGATTTCAAAGTAACTGAAATTTTGGACACTTATGAGTACTTTGGTATTCCAACTGATGTCCAAAGCAGTGAAAGTAAAGGAAATAACAATGATATTTTTCTAATGGTTCTTATAAGATTATTACGATGTTTAATTATAAGAATAATTATTTGATTTTATAAGATTTAATTATAAGAATAGTCATTCGAATTTACAAGATCGAAGTATATAGTGACCGATGTTCGGCAATATGTTAGTGTTATTATTTTTTCTAAATAATTTTGTTAAATAGACTTTCTAAAAATCTAGATAAATATCACAACTTCTTGATATTGGTTGCTATGACGTTTTGAAATGTAAACAAAATTGTGCATTCGTTTTCTATTATTACTGTATTACTATATTAATAATATTGGTTATTCTAATAATATCAGTGCATTTTACTTCTAATATTGAATTTCTCCTATTGCAGGGGGAAAGATATAAACATATAATCTTTTCCTTTCATTATTGCTGTTTGTTGTACATAATAACACCCAATACATTACAGCTAACATTGCAGCTACCATTGCAGTTCTCCTATTGCACTGCAGTGCCATTTGACTGCTAATATTGCATTTCTCAAATATCAGTACCCTTTTTTTCCAATATCACTTTGGTCATGGGCTGTATGACAGGGAATTTCTAGTATATATTTATTTATTCCCGTACATTTTGTGCCTATATCGCTAATAACATAACACATAATATTACAAAATATTTGTCTACTATGCTAATGTGAACAGAATCTTTATGCTTTTAAAGATGTAAGTAAATGTGTTTATGGGATAGTAAATATTAAATGGGTGAAATCTGGTGCAAACTACAAGGTTTTAAATATTTAAAACGAAGGGATTAGTTACGAAAGCTTCCATACGCGTTTTCTGAAAAAGGTTATCGATTTCAGATATAAGGTTATCATTTCATTACCATTTATTACCAGTTGAGATCTCACAATTTCATCTATATATATATATAAGTGTCAGTGTGTGTTTGTCTATCCGCGTGTTTAGTTATAGCAACTAAGTTTTAGGAATGAAAAACCGCTATGCTCTGGATTTAAACTTGGAACCTCTAGTTCCGAAGACAGGCATTTATCCGATACACTATACCGCACAACTGGCCATACCATGGAATGAATTGTGTACATACTCATTACACATGCCAATCTTTCATGGCTTCACGCTAAGCGTTTCAGCCAGCATTATGCTAGAATCGTTGACCAGAAGCAATGTGCTTAATAAACTCGTATGACCAGCAAGACTCTTGCAATCAGTATAGAGCTGCAGTAGGCACTACAGCTAATACAGTATGAAATACACAGAAATAAATACAATTCATAAAAATAAACAAACACCTTCATTTAGAAGTTATAATGCTAGATGTTGTATATGCTGATTGAAAGGAAACTTTCATCGGCAAATCTTTTTTATTTATTACCCGTGCTACAACAATCATTCATCTAGTTATTTTATAAACATTATTTTAATACTAGGTCAATTGTCATCATCTGGTTCTTGTTACTGTTATTTTTGACTGCTATATACATCATGTTGTAACTAGCATAAAAATCGTATACTTTTCAGCGTAGTCATGAATAAATAAACTTGTACTTATTATCAGTACAAAGGAGAAACCACACTAAAAACTCAAGCGAACATGTTACCAAGTCAAGACCTACTGACAAATGTAAACTTTTTCTTCTCATTAATATCAAAATGATATTAAGCTGCTACCATTTGACTTACATTTCTAAAATATAAAATATATTCGAACAAGTTCAGACATAGAATGCTGTCCTAATTCAACTGTTTACAGAGACAATTACCTGCCAACATTATTGCCAACAATAAGCAGTTGGTCATGAAAATGTAAAATAACTGTATTACTGATTTTCGTGAAGTAAAATGCATGTTCACAAAATAGTTCACAAAATCCTTAGAAAATGGGGACCTCCTCAAAGAATGCAAAAAAAATACAAAGAGATGACTTCTCCCTCTAGGGGCTGGTCACAGGTCAATGCGAGCCAGCTGCAGCATCTCACCTAAGAGCGCGTTTCCGTCCATTGGTAAGCTTTGGAGCATCATTGCCATTCTCCCAAGCACAATCAGATACAGACATTGAATCACGTAGGGCGGGGATGGCATCCTGGCTAGGCAGAGAGAGACTGCCTTTTCTAAAATGTCAAAAACTCAATGGTAAAAATATTGAATGGTAAAAATATTGAATGGTAAAAATACTCAATAGCAACAGGAATTCCAAGGTCTTCAATTTGTATGATCAGTGTCACCAGGAATGGGCAGGAGTGGGTATAACTTATTCTCTTATCATCCTATGTGTGGTAAGTTTAGAAGCTTCTGAAATAGTCTGGTAATTGATTGTTTTTTTTAATTTTTGGCTTTTAGTACATTTCCAATGCATCGAATATAACTTTGGATGGAGTTGTCATTCCTTTAGAGACAATTGCAGATGGGGCTCAAGATGGTCGAGAGAGCATCGTGTAACAAAAGTTCATAAGTTCTAATTCACTATTATGCTAAAATAAATTTAGGTTCGCGAGCTAATAAGTGACGGAGTGATTTCCGTAGTTACTCATCGCTGACACTTTGCAATGTTACCTTTCCTTTTTGAAGTTATTTATGGTTATGTTTAGTAGTAACCCATTTTTGGAATTCTAGTTTTTCCATTAAATCTTTGCTATAGCCGCTATACATGTTCTTTACTATAGCCACTATACATGTTCTTTGCTATAGCCACTATACATGTTCTTTACTATAGCCACTATACATGTTCTTTATTATAGCCACTATACATGTTCTTTGCTATAACCACTATACATGTTCTTTGCTATAGCCACTATACATGTTCTTTACTATAGCCACTATATATGCTCTTTGCTATAACCACTATACATGTTCTTTGCTATAGCCACTATACATGTTCTTTACTATAGCCACTATACATGTTCTTTACTATAGCCACTATACATGTTCTTTGCTATAGCCACTATACATGCTCTTTGCTATAGCCACTATATATAAATGGAAGAATATGGCATGTCTTATCATGGACTGAGGTGAATCTGACGAAATGGTCAGAGAAATTTAATGATTATGACTGCCCAGACAAGGCTAATTTTCGTTTCATTCGAGGTTTCGTCGAAGATCCATGCATTTGTGAACTGGGCAATGCAGGCTCAGCCACGCCAGTCTGCATACAGAATAATAGCACTGCTGTCATAGATTTCATTCTATATTTTTTAACTGCATGAGAAAACATCAGAAATATCAACTGGCATGGCGTAGATGGGTTTAAAAACATGCCTACAGATGTGACCGAGGAACCCGAATATACAACCTAATGCAAAGACTATGATAAAGCGTTTCCAGTATGCGCTTTGCTTAGTGACAGATTTTTATACTCTTACTGATGAAAGCAAATCTTTTGGAAACATTTTTCATCTTGCTGTTTAATGTGTACACAAATCACCAACATTCCTTCGGAATATGCTAGTAGCTTCTGCGTGTACATGAATCAAACTTGCTTAGAGACATGATAGAGAGACACTGCTTCTAATGGAGAAGCGAAGAGCTCAATTTTCATGCTGGGAGACTGCTGGCTAGCACCAAAAGCTACCCATTCCTATTCATCAAATAAGCCTGATACATACAATTGTATATTAGGCTATGGTATCCACCTACCCTAGAACACTTATGTATTCGCGGCATCTAACTTTCGCGTTTTCGCGGTGTAATCCTCTCGCGAAAGTTTCATGTGCGAAACTAAACTATCATAACAAACGAGCGAAAAAGCGAAACTAAATAGCTTTGTTCATTGATACTGTATAATGGAATTTTATAACGCCATTTATTTTAACGTTTTTAATGACCACTATAGCATCGTTAAAATATAAACCAACAAAATAATTTGACTGTCAAAATTTATCACATTATTTTGCAATTAATTATGATTATTTTCCCATTAGGAATGATTTATAATGATAGGAATTTGATGTCAATGCACATGCATTAGTAGCGTTATCGTTTGTTGGGGACATCAATCAATGCAGTGAGCACCGTGTGTTAAAAGAAAATAAGACACATGCACTGACACTCGCAGTACTACACAAGCAGCATGGCTCTGGAAAGGTTTGGATTCACTACTGACACCTCTTCAATAACTTGTAATTTTTTGAGATTTGTTTTGTTTTAAGTGATGTGACTGACGAGACGTTTTTAAATTAAAATAGGCAAAACATGACCGCAGTTAAAACGCTCAGAAAAAAGACATCTTTTCCTTTTGAGTGTTTTAACAAAGATCAATTTTGCAGATTTTATTTTAAGTTCATTCGGAGGCTTTTACGCTTTCGATAGGACATGGCCAAGCAGGTGTTTGATAAAAGCTAATCTTCTGCAAACCTTTATAAAAGTCGTTAACAAAAATATTTTGCCTCTGATGATGATAATAATGATGCCTAAGAACTACTAGAAGTTGATGTTTGTCTCTATGGCTTGGAATGAAGTGATATTCTACAGCGATAAAAACCGCGTCCATGGCCATTGGGCAAATAACTTTTCGAATAAATGATGGTGAGGTCGAGTTATCTGAAGCAATTTATCATTGCGTTGGAACTGACCAAACAAATCCGTTTGAATTGACCTTGTGTTTGAGATGAAATGTTACATTTCATCTGAGGGCGAGTTATTCGAGTTGGACTGTACTTACCGTAAAAAATTCCCAAAAAGTTGGGGCGGCTCAGCCGGCCGGCTGCCCCAGTGAAAACGGGCCTGTTGATAGTCCAAGAAACAAATGGCAGCAAGCGATCAAATTGCATTATCGACCTTGCCCACACCATTCTACCTGCGGTTCACAATTACAAACTAGTCGCAAATTGAAATTTTTTTTATCAGTGAACTGAATCTGAGGAATCTAATTATGTTTGTTCCACTGCATTTATTTTCACATCACTATATTTTCGCACTCATCAGAGCTGCGAAATTAAGTTGCTTCGAAATTTTACTCTGTGAGCTACTCACAAAACTAAATACTAGCGAAATATAAGTGTCCTAGGGTACATCTGCCTCATCAGCAGTTGCTAATGATGTCAACGTTTTAATTGAAAATTAGTGCAAGACACATGAACATACCGTCTCTAAGCCATGCAATCCCAACATGCCAGTCTCTATCTAATGGCTGACACTATCATGAGGTCTCTTCCAAATTTTAAACGCTGCATTAGCCAAGCCTAATTTATCAAAAGATCAATAAAATCCATCAAATGTTGAGTCTTATGTGTATAACAGAATTATATGATATAGTACACCTAGACTATGAAACATTTATTACATGATAATACAAATAAATTAGACGAAGATGTCAAAGCAGTGTAGAGCTAAATGTTGAGCTGAACAAAATAAGTTATTTCGACTCTTCAAGTTGAGCCACAGCTTTCAAGTCCAGCAGGTACTTATCGGATAAAATTGTGTACCGGTTAAAAATTTTTGTTTAAAGCATTAGAAACTTATTAATTTAAAAGGTGCATAAAAAGAAAAGAACAAAGGATTATATCTAAAGAGTGCAGACTACCTGTTGGAAATTTTTCAAGTAAAAAGTTATCTTATAGTACTAAAATAGCATTGTATTCAAAGCTAGTATCATGAGCTATATTTACAGAGACATAAACGTTTGATGCCTGTAGCTAATAACTTACAAATGTAACCAACGTCTACCCATTCCACTTATGAGTTTAACAAACAATGTTGTGAAAATCTAGACACTCAAGGCGAAGGGGGCCCTTTTTAGTTGATAAATCATTATTCAATTAGATTTCGGTCAAGTTCCCACATATAAACTCTATAAAAACTAGCCGCTTTTGATGGGTATTTGTTAAACCAGTTGTTCAAGTATGATAACTAAGCCTTTTATAGTCTAAATTTCAGAAGCTTTAGTCCAAATAAATGAGGTTGAGCTCTGCTGTCTAGCGAATTGATAACTACTCCACTTATCTACACTATTAGTACACATCACCTATGGGCCTATGGCATAGGCAGATGTCTGACTCTAGCCATGATGCTCAGCAACACAATAAAAAGAAAATTTTATAATGAAACTTACAGCTTTGCAATCGCTTTAATGGGCACGCAATAGGAGCTTTGATCAACTTTAACATCTACTGTATATGACTATATGTTTCCAAATACGTGTTAGTCAGAATTTCATCAATAACCTCAAATGTAAATGTGCCAGCCACTGACAAATAATAATATAGAACGTATAGTCGTTGTTTTTCAGTGAGGCGACAGATGTTAGTGAAAGTCTGAAATGAAAGACATTGCCAACCTAAAAACCTCATGTCCCATTGTTGGACACTTAAATTCTAACAAGACTAATAAAGAGCACATGCCTGTTGATGCTACATCAAAGGAAAATTTGGTGTAAACATGTTTTTCAGTGCTCACAGCGGCTTACAAGATACTTCCAATAGACTTAAGTGTCCGAAAAACAACTCCTCGCCGCTGTGAGGGGGTATAAGCTCATCACTTTCAACTGTGTGTCATTTAACTGTCAAGTGTCAGTCAGTGCTCCAGACAGACACTCGTCTGTTCTATGCAAAACAATCATACAGGAAAAAACTGAATAGCCTGTCGTATCACGGAGACCAGCATCCATGCAACATGTATGGGTACTCAATATGTACATTTAGAAGGAGCTGTAGAGATTATAGCTTAGATTAGAGATCTCTGTTTTTAAATACTAGAGAAGATGGAAACTCCGGTCCTCACCTATTCCTTTATATCACTGCACTGAGAATTAACCTAGTCACCAAATGCCATTAGAATACCAACCAATAGACAACACTGATGCTGAATTATTGTTGTATGGAATGCTAATGGCCACTAGGTCAGTGTCGAAACTCATTTACAATTTAAGAGCAGCTTCTACCATGAAGGATTTTCATAACTAGTGGCTCGGGCCACTTGGCCAAGTTGGATAGTTGGATCACTCCTGGGCAAACTAGTAATAAGTCAGAAGAAGAATCAGAGCCAGATAAATATATTTTGCAGGAACAGTCAGACAAATTGGTTAGTAATAAGGGTAGTAGTGAGTCAGACAAATTGGTTAGTAGGAAGGGTAGTAGTGAGTCAGACAAATGGGTTAATAGTAGTAGTAGTGAGTCAGACCAATTGGTTAATAGTAGTAGTAGTGAGTCAGACAAACGGGTTAATAGTAGGGGTAGTAGTGAACCAAACAAATGGGTTAATAGTAGAGGTAGTAGTGGCCGAGAGTGAAATACAGTAATCATAACATGAATCCAAGCATAGACCAGGTTTGCAGGAACAGTCCGTAGAACCACGGCTAATATGACAAAAGAGAAGCAGTAAATTGCTTGTTACAAATTGTGAGCCTTCACATCATGAAATGAATTGTTTTCCGAGTGGAAACTGGTTCATATATTTCAGACACTTTATTTAATCAATTAATAAAGTTCCATTTTTTATTTAAAGTTATGTTTGAGTTCTTTTGTTTGTCTCTCAGTGACAACTGTAACAGATAAGGGTTACATATTCTTTTGCCTAATGAGTACTAAATCTAGAAATACTGTTGCTAGCTAACAAGAACTGTTAAAATCGAACAGTAATTGTCAAGTAATAGAAGTACTTGATAAAATTTATTCTTTGTGAAAAAAAATCTGCAAGAATCTTCATTCCGACAAATGTACTGAGTTGATACAGTACATAGTATAGCAATGGAGATAAATGGTGGTCCCATTACACATGCAAGGAACCACGTCTGATTGGGAACCGCGTCTGATTGGAAACCACGTCTGATTGGGAACCACGTCTGATTGGAAACCACGTCTGATTGGAAACCACGTCTGATTGGAAACCACGTCTGATTGGTAACCACGTCTGATTGGTAACCACGTCTGATTGGGAACCACGTCTGATTGGAAACCACGATTGATTGGGAACCACGTCTGATTGGAAACCACGTGTGAGGCGCTAGTTTAATTGAGACCAAAACTACCATCCTAATGAGTACGGTAAGATACGTTAAGATACGGTAAGATACGTTAAGATACGGTAAGATACGTTAAGATACGGTTAGATACGTTAAGATACGGTTAGATACGTTAAGATACGGTAAGATACGTTAAGATACGGTAAGATACGTTAAGATACGGTTAGATACGGTAAGATACATTAAGATACGGTAAGATACGTTAAGATACGGTTAGATACGGTAAGATACGGTTAGATACGGTAAGATACGGTTAGATACGTAGCGAGGATGTGGCCAGTCCAGTCCATCCACAAAACTGAGCCAATTCATGACAAATTCTTTAGCTTAAAATATCTGCTTATGTGTTACATCGTTAATCTTAATGCTAGCCGTAAGAACTTACTTTCGATAGATCTTGTCTTCCAGTAGCTCCTTGTGTTTCATACGCTCTATGGGGAATTCCGGGATTTCAAATGGTGCGCAGTTATCAAATCTCGACGCCGTATCCATGGCGTCAGATGAGCCGGAAGAAATGAGATTCGTTGACAGTTGTCGTAGGAGATTCTTTGCTTTCTGAAAAATTTAAGAAATCCATATCTGTCTACAAAGATTAGCACGAGTTTCGTATCTGTCTAGAGAGGTTAGCATGAATTCTGTATCTGTCAAAAAAGATTAATATGCCAGTCTGCGAATAAGGTGATCTTGTTATGACATCTTTGTCATATCCTGTAATTTTTTTATTTTCTCACTGATTTCCACTGGCCCAGGATCGTTTGAAATGCTATCCAAGGCAAATTCCGAGATTTTGAGGCTCAGTTTCGCCAACAAAGCTCCAGACCCATGACATATTTCAGGCTAAGAGGCAACAAATTCTCTCAACTGTAACCATTAACTTGTATGCTAGTTGGTAACACTAAAGGCTAGTACTACTAGTTAGCAGCCCTAGCGACAATGAATGTTACACAGAATAATTTTGTCACAAAATTAATTGTCCACTTCATTGTAGAAAAATATGCCATCATTCTTTTATATAAAATATATTCTTAAATATTCTTTATGTAATGCAAAATATTAAGTATCACAATTATCAAGTGATGCATAATATGTATATATCAATGAGGTTATTATAGGCCAGTCTGTCCCAAACGGTAGCCCACTTCAAGGATGAACTTGTACCTAAAATTTTAGCAGATTTTATCAGAAAGTATCGGTACTTTTCTATAATTTGCGATTGTTTTTGATTTTTGAGGTGCTCTGACTCCCAGGACATTTCAAAATTAAAATTGACAAAACTTGATCGCGGTTAAAATGCTCAGAAGAAAAATATGTGCGAAATGATGTCACTAGCTGTTGTTATCATTGCTGTAGTTGATATAAGGCTATTGCTGTAGTTGATATAAGGCTATTGCTGTAGTTGATATAAGGCTATTGCTCTAGTTGATATAAGGCTATTGCTGTAGTTGATATAAGGCTATTGCTGTAGTTGATATAAGGCTATTGCTGTAGTTGATATAAGGCTATTGCTCTAGTTGATATAAGGCTGTTGCTGTAGTTGATATAAGGCTATTGCTGTAGTTGATATAAGGCTATTGCTCTAGTTGATATAAGGCTATTGCTGTAGTTGATATAAGGCTATTGCTGTAGTTGATATAAGGCTGTTGCTGTAGTTGATATAAGGCTATTGCTGTAGTTGATATAAGGCTATTGCTCTAGTTGATATAAGGCTGTTGCTGTAGTTGATATAAGGCTATTGCTGTAGTTGATATAAGGCTATTGCTGTAGTTGATATAAGGCTATTGCTGTAGTTGATATAAGGCTATTGCTGTAGTTGATATAAGGCTATTGCTGTAGTTGATATAAGGCTATTGCTGTAGTTGATATAAGGCTATTGCTGTAGTTGATATAAGGCTATTGCTGTAGTTGATATAAGGCTATTGCTGTAGTTGATATAAGGCTATTGCTCTAGTTGATATAAGGCTATTGCTGTAGTTGATATAAGGCTATTGCTCTAGTTGATATAAGGCTAGTGCTGTAGTTGATATAAGGCTATTGCTGTAGTTGATATAAGGCTATTGCTCTAGTTGATATAAGGCTATTGCTGTAGTTGATATAAGGCTGTTGCTGTAGTTGATATAAGGCTATTGCTGTAGTTGATATAAGGCTATTGCTCTAGTTGATATAAGGCTATTGCTGTAGTTGATATAAGGCTATTGCTCTAGTTGATATAAGGCTAGTGCTGTAGTTGATATAAGGCTATTGCTGTAGTTGATATAAGGCTATTGCTCTAGTTGATATAAGGCTATTGCTGTAGTTGATATAAGGCTATTGCTCTAGTTGATATAAGGCTATTGCTCTAGTTGATATAAGGCTATTGCTGTAGTTGATATAAGGCTATTGCTCTAGTTGATATAAGGCTATTGCTGTAGTTGATATAAGGCTATTGCTCTAGTTGATATAAGGCTATTGCTGTAGTTGATATAAGGCTATTGCTGTAGTTGATATAAGGCTATTGCTCTAGTTGATATAAGGCTATTGCTGTAGTTGATATAAGGCTATTGCTCTAGTTGATATAAGGCTATTGCTGTAGTTGATATAAGGCTATTGCTCTAGTTGATATAAGGCTATTGCTGTAGTTGATATAAGGCTATTGCTCTAGTTGATATAAGGCTATTGCTCTAGTTGATATAAGGCTATTGCTGTAGTTGATATAAGGCTATTGCTGTAGTTGATATAAGGCTATTGCTCTAGTTGATATAAGGCTATTGCTGTAGTTGATATAAGGCTATTGCTGTAGTTGATATAAGGCTATTGCTCTAGTTGATATAAGGCTATTGCTCTAGTTGATATAAGGCTATTGCTGTAGTTGATATAAGGCTATTGCTGTAGTTGATATAAGGCTATTGCTCTAGTTGATATAAGGCTATTGCTGTAGTTGATATAAGGCTATTGCTGTAGTTGATATAAGGCTATTGCTCTAGTTGATATAAGGCTATTGCTGTAGTTGATATAAGGCTATTGCTGTAGTTGATATAAGGCTATTGCTGTAGTTGATATAAGGCTATTGCTCTAGTTGATATAAGGCTATTGCTCTAGTTGATATAAGGCTATTGCTGTAGTTGATATAAGGCTATTGCGTTCAAAATTTCAGCGTTACGCGTCTCTATTCTGTCGGGATTTTTGCAATTATAGATGTCATAATCGCACTTTCGCTTGGTCTGAGCTTTTTAGCGGCAATAGAGTTTGGTCGATTTTAACCCGGAAATACCCTGGTAGTTAGATCCCCTCAAACAACAAAAATAATCGCAAATGATAGAAAAATACTGATACTTGCTGGTAAAAGCTACTAAAATTCTGTGCAACTCCCAAGAGCTGAAGATAACCTTTATAAAAGTTCATTAGAGCCAAACATACAAAAGTGGGCAGCCTTTCGTTTGGTTTGCTGGCAGGCATGCTGCAAACGATGTCCCGCGTAATGCGGTGGCTGGATGTTAATCAGAAGTGACCGCCTATAGTCATAGAACCTCTTGTTCCATATACAGTTCATATCCAGTCTATCATGTTTTCTTTAAAGTATTCAATGACACCTAAATACTCAGCTAGCATAATTATTCCTTACGTTACCTTTCAATATGCGATCGTATATGTACCTGAGTACCTCCTTTCTGTCCGCCGATGACAAACACTCTCCACTAACTATCCACTAACCTGTGTCTTTCTAATTAGGATCAATATTTAGCCACCTGCTATGATGTGATTGACAGTGGCTTTATAGCTAGCTAGCTAATGATGGCGTGAGACACCGGCTAATCACGTAAGAGTGTCTAAGACAAGTGTCTCTAAACAATGAACTCTACCCTCCAAAGGTTTCTAGCAGTTATGAGAAGCATTAGAAATAAGAAGCTTTTGCTTTCGCCAAACGAATACAGAAAGCTGTTCACCTCAATACAACAATCTTTCAGTAAAGTCAGATAAGGACTTTCACAATTATCTGCTTAATTAGTGGAAGCTAAGATCGACACCTAACAAGTGATAAGCTCAAGGTGTGTTAACACATGTTACAAAGAGTCTATCGCCAAGAGGCATAAAATCGAGACTTGTTCATGAAGTACTAGAAAAAGAATGCTTAGTATATTCAGATCAATGTTCCATTGATGAGTCAATAGTATATCACAAAAGATTTTGTCTCAGTATTTTGTGACAGTATTTACGAAGTGAGAAATTAGGAATTGCCTTTGCATTATTTTCGGTCGATGCTAGGAATAAAGGAGACGATCCGTTGTATTGCATTTTATCTAGTTCATTGAATATTTCAAAAAATTCTTTGCTTAAAAGTTAAGTAATTTATAGAATTATTTAGAATTATACTCCTTCACTAATAGGAGAATGGTTGAAAAATAGAGTGCCACCCTTTAATTGTCCACTACATCTATTTAACTATTTGACCGCCACTTTGACAGTCTTTGATTTTTCAGCATTCTATAATTAATTAATACAATCTGAAGATTTCTTACGCAAGCATTCCAACCATTGACTTTGACTAGCTTGGTGCTTCAGGCCTTTTCACTTACTCTCGGCAAATCGAATGCGATTACTGATAAATATTGAAAATGTTGCTAAATCTAAATAGTCCAGTTTTATAGCAAACATACTGTTTAATAGCGATTTGTTTCGTTGTTGCTAACTTTGTATGATGATGCAAGCTCACAACTAGTAAACAAAGGGAAAACGACAAGTAAAAAATTAAACCACTACTTTTATTGAAAAAGCTGGAGGAAAACGGGAGATTTTGTGCAAAAGGGAGACTGACTTTAAAAACTGGAGGGTCCCGGCCAAACCGGGAGACCTGGCAAGTATGATTATACCATAAATTTTCAGTGTAAAATCGGCGTATACGTAGAAATGTAAATTTTAATTTAAAAAGCCTGGTTTTGACATATACCTGCTGTATACGTCGATTGCCATCTCTGGCTTGAATCTTTTGATCGCTAACATCAGTGGGCATCAGAGGCGGTGATGTGTAGCTGAAGAAATGCCATTCCAAAACTTTATCAGCAAAACGCCTATGCTTGTTTGTGCTGTCAGCAATACGTACAACAACTAGCAAAATAACGAGATGCAACAGTTCTAGCGAAAACCACAAGGCACAAAAACAATACTTCACCCTCATATTGGCCCGCCTCGCCAATAGAACGGAACTGTCACATTTAATAATAGGTACATTTTTAATGGAAAAGGAATGCCGCAAGACAGATTTCTGTCAGCAATCGTGATTCATGTACAAGAAAAAGGATGGATGGACGATTGTGGATGTGTCAAATGGCCAAATGGATTACGGAAGTGTTGGCTTGTAGGCAGAGCATTAAAATTGAAAAAAAAACATGTTATCCTAGAAGAGAATTCTAGCGATGACAATTTGAATGGTGAAGAATGGGACTCTGTGTTGGATCCATCTCATGTCAAGTAGGATAACTAGTATTTTATTATTTTATAAATGAATCCCCATACGTCATATCATAAAATTGTGATTTGTGGTTTTGTAAATGGATTTTACTGGAATTTGTGTCTTGAACAATGTGATCACCATATAAGTTGAAGATGGATTTTTAAGCTTGAAATTTGTGGTGTCAAATTTTTGATTTACATACCAGAATTCATAGTACACTAAAGTGATTTGGTTTTTTGTGGAGTAGTACAAGGTCACAGGGATCCTTTACACTGGCTGTCAGTTCGAACTACATTTACGCTGACTCTAGATAATTTCTCTGGGTTTCTGCCATTACTTTTGACACTCAATGATCTTTTCAGCATTTTGAATAATAACCCGTCCTCACAAAAAATTCACTGAGAAATTCTCAAGTGTAAACATATTTATTAATATTTCATGACAATCTGGTCAGTGTGCTGAAATGGCTGTAGTTTTGTTTGCATTGATCAGATAAATTGCTATGGTAGGGAATAAGCCTGTATGAAGTTGTAAGTTTATTTGGTACATTAACAAAAACTAAAGCCTTCACAATACAGTAGACACTATTACAACATGGATAATCCATTCCGAAAACATTTACATTATAGGGCTTTTATATTATGTGAACAGTAAAATTCATGTAAATTGCCTAATCTGTTTTAAGATCTTCCCAAGCTCACCCTTAAGTTTTTCATAAAGGAAAAAACTAGGCTCAATTTTTTAATTTAATGACCACTCAGTAACTGTGGTATTATTGGTTTGTACCGACAACTTCTTCTTTTTTATCATGTTCATTCGGTTACGGGCTCATGATTACTGTAATTTTACATTAAGGGGAACACACACATTCAAGGTCAACTTGAATCGATTTTTTTATATACCGATGCTGTAAAGAAAAAAAAATTAATATGCTAAAATAAACTACAACAAAAATATCCTTACTATAATATAAGCGTTGTCTGGCTGTCAGTCTATCTGAGACCAAGGTTAGAAGTTAGGATAAAGATTGTTTTTAATGAGACTCCAACTCGTGACATTCATATTGGTAGACCGACACTCGAATAACTGCACCAATCGACATCTTTAGGTATTTCTGAATAATTGTGTAGCAACTCATAACCTGCGCTTTATCAGCACACATGACAATCTGGCATGTTTTATTGACAGGGCACTGGTATTTATAATAGAGATCTCTATCCATCGTTTTTTCGTGACGACATTTTATCGTTGTCAGCCATATTTATAGACAATTTTATCGTTAAAAACACGAACCTTTGCAATGAATTTTTGAAAACGATGCTTTTGTTTGCAATTTTTTATTGTAGTATCAAAACAACATCAAAAATACTATTAAATAAAAGAATAACAATCGTTTTCTTCAAATATGGCGGCTTTTTCGTGAACGAGCGCATGTGCAAACGGCTTGATGACGTCAAAAACCGATGGATACATCATTTTCTCCCCAAGTGAGTCACAAAAGAAACAATAATTTTCATGCCAACTATGGGACTCTCGTTGTTCAAATTGAATTTGAGAACTTGTACCAACTTGAGGCTTCATGTTATACGGAATTTGGAACTTCTTATGTAATATGATGCAAGAAATACACATATTTTCCATGTTAAGTGAAATTATTTTTTATGTCAAGTGAAGTTTAGGCTATAGGACTACGTTGTAACATTACGTCTACTGTAGCCTACTAGATAATACCAAGGTTAACTAAACTCCTCATAAATTGTTGTTCTCATCTTTATATGCCGAGCACACGATTTTGTGGCAACACCTATTACTAGTACGCTGGCAGTCCTGTGTGCTGTGAGAGATCATCATGTGTAATAACTATGCGCACAATTATTCTCAGATATGGAGAGGTGGTTGAGAGGTGCAGTGGTAGCACACTTGCTTAACTGAGGTACCAGTATATTGACCCTACATCACTCTTATTATAGTAAAGATTGAGGTACCAGTATATTGACCCAACATCACTCTTAATATAGTAAAGATTGAGGTACCAGTATATTGACCCCACATCACTCTTATTATAGTAAAGATTGAGGTACCAGTATATTGACCCCACATCACTCTTATTTTAGTAAAGATTGAGGTACCAGTATATTGACCCAACATCACTCTTATTATAGTTAAGATTGAGGTACCAGTATATTGACCCCACATCACTCTTATTATAGTAAAGATTGAGGTACCAGTATATTGACCCAACATCACTCTTATTATAGTAAAGATTGAGGTACCAGTATATTGACCCAACATCACTCTTATTATAGTTAAGATTGAGGTACCAGTATATTGACCCCACATCACTCTTATTATAGTAAAGATTGAGGTACCAGTATATTGACCCAACATCACTCTTATTATAGTGAAGATTGAGGTACCAGTATATTGACCCCACATCACTCTTATTATAGTAAAGATTGAGGTACCAGTATATTGACCCAACATCACTCTTATTATAGTAAAAATTGAGGTACCAGTATATTGACCCAACATCACTCTTATTATAGTAAAAATTGAGGTACCAGTATATTGACCCAACATCACTCTTATTATAGTAAAGATTGAGGTACCAGTATATTGACGCAACATCACTCTTATTATAGTAAAGATTGAGGTACCAGTATATTGACGCAACATCACTCTTATTATAGTAAAGATTGAGGTACCAGTATATTGACCCCACATCACTCTTATTATAGTAAAGATTGAGGTACCAGTATATTGACCCCACATCACTCTTATTATAGTAAAAATTGAGGTACCAGTATATTGACCCAACATCACTCTTATTATAGTAAAGATTGAGGTACCAGTATATTGACCCCACATCACTCTTATTATAGTAAAGATTGAGGTACCAGTATATTGACGCAACATCACTCTTATTATAGTAAAGATTGAGGTACCAGTATATTGACGCAACATCACTCTTATTATAGTAAAGATTGAGGTACCAGTATATTGACCCCACATCACTCTTATTATAGTAAAGATTGAGGTACCAGTATATTGACCCCACATCACTTCTAGTCATAACATGTTTTTGATTAGTCGGACGAAGGGGAAAGTAACGTCAAAATGTGTAGTCTACATGGTTATATAAAAACATTATTGGGAATGGTTGATATGTTTTTTCCAGATTAAATACACATGATTACCCTTGAAAAAGACCAGAATTAAATGTTTTTGTGGTTAGGCAATCGTGGCATCAGAAGTACTAAGCTATAACATAAATATAAAGAATTTTTAACTGCCAAAAAGCTAACCAGTCGGCGTATTTTCTTTCCGTGTCATGGATCTGTAAAAAAGACCGTTTAGAGGCGGTGTAGCGCTTTTTAATTGAAGAGCCTAGAATAGAAACTTTGTTGAGCTTTTAAAAAGAAAGCCTTTTCTTTTCTAACTTTCTTTCCTTTTCCTTTTTGACTAACTTTTCTTTTTTGCATATTGGCCAGAAAAATTTCTCCGCAAGTTGCGTCCCCCTACACTCAACAATTATTGAGTGTTTCAATGAAATTCTAAACTTGTCAAATGATTTGCATTCATGTTAAGGATTAAACTTAAATATTATATTTCATGGAGATAAAGATTAAAACAATTGAATTTCCCAAACAAACTTGTAGAATTTCAAATGAAAACATTGACAACTGTTTGGTAATATATAGGGGACGACTCCAATCATTCAATGTTACCTTGAGTTGATAATCTTGCAACAAAGTCTCCTATTTTTCATGCCAATGAGGGAACAAAGTTTGTAATTATTTTATTCTGATAAACAACAACATTTCATCTAGGCGAGACGGTCACGATTAATTTAGCGACACAAGAAAAATACGTGATTGTAAATATTAAAATGCTCAGAGGTTTAGTGCCATTATTGACTTGCATGGTTATTCTCATGGATATCAAGAGTAATGATGGGTACTCTTTATACACACCTGTATGTGCACCCCACAATCTGGCATGAGCAAACTGTTTGAGTAAAGGCCTAGCTACACACACTGACAAACTTCACCGATGTGTAGGGTAGATATTTGCTGTGGTTACTCACGCCAAAGCTATTGAACGGAGCGTCGTGTCCACAAATAGATTGACCAGTGAAAATTAGCTCCAGCAATGTGAAGGCTATGACGTCTTTGTAAAATTTCTGTTACACGTTAACCAAGTAAATTGCCAAAAATGTTTTTAGTTTTAGACATAATCGAACTGAATACAAAATGAATTTCATTAATAATAGCATTACATTATCTGAAATATTTCATGAACATTCCAATTTAAAGCAGTGATTTTCATACATCTGTTGCAAATGAGAATAATTATGTAAATTCTTATATAAATAGTTGTTTGTGTGATGAAACTAGTTTGAGATGGAAATGAATAAAACAGATTCAAGATCTGATATAACTGTTAATAAAAGTCTGTTATAACTGTTAATAAAGGTTTGTTATACCTGTCAATAAAGGTTTGATATAACTATTAATAAAGGTTTGATATAACTGTTAATAAAGGTCTGATATAACAGTTAATAAAGGTTTGATATAATTGTTAACAAGGGTCTGATATAATTGTTAATAAAAGTCTGATATAACTGTTAATAAAGGTCAGTTATAATTGTTAATAAAGGTCTGTTATAATTGCTAATAAAGGTTTGATATAACTGTTAATAAAGGTCTGATATAACCGTTAATAAAGGTTTGATATAATTGTTAACAAGGGTCTGATATAATTGTTAATAAAAGTCTGATATAACTGTTAATAAAGGTCAGTTATAATTGTTAATAAAGGTCTGTTATAATTGCTAATAAAGGTCTGATATAACTGTTAATAAAGATCTGATATAACTGTTAATGAAGGTTTGATATATCTGCTAATAAAGGTCTGATATAACTGTTAATGAAGGTCTGATATAATTGTTAATAAAGGTCTGAAATAACTGTTAATAAAAGTCTGTTATAACTGTTAATTAGGGTCTGATATAACTGTTAATAAAGGTCGGTTATAATTGTTAATAAAGGTCTGTTATAATTGCTAATAAAGGTCTGATATAACTGTTAATACAGGTCGGTTTTAACTTTTAATAAAGGTCGGTTATAACGGTCACATTGGTAATTTCCGGACGCAATTCTCAATGTCATCAAAATATCGTTTATCAGAAACCTTTCTAATTATTGCTGAGGTCAAGCATTAAATGGTTGTTCCTTTGGTAAATAAATCTTGCAAAAAAAGTTTCCTTGGAAGGCAAAAATTCATAAATTCATAAATATTTGAGCAATTCTAATAATAATCAATGCATAGAAAACGCCGTAGAAATGCAGAAATTATGAGGAGAAGAGGGGCTGTTGAGCCTCTTACATAGAAGTGAGACAACACGATGAGTCAGACACTTCATGCAGGAGAATCTTGTAAAATCTCTTCAAAGGCAATTTTTGAATGAAAATAATTTTATTCTTTGAGTGATATATCAACTGAATAGAATCAATAATTTGTGAACTAAATATGGCAAACGCTAATAAGCATGGTGTTTGCATAAGCATCACTCAAGCACTTGTTTGAGTACGGCAAAGAAGACAGACCGCGACTGTGTACTTACTATGTCATTTTCTGCATCTTCTGGCAGCACAGCATGCTTGGGAAATTTTTTAGTCGTTGGAGAAAAGGGGGCCCGTGTGGAGCCCACTGAAGAAGATGACTCCTCCTTCGAAAAATTCTCCGTTAAATTCTCCTTTGGTCTGGCACTCATAGCATCTTCATCAAGATCTACAAGTCAGCATGGTCAGTTACAATGTGTTGATGAAGTACTGTACAGCAGTATAGTGTACTCTCACATTTCGGTAGTTGTGTTCTCTCACACTTCGATAGCTACTAGTCGAGGAAACATCGGCTACTTAAAAGTTGACTTGCAATAAAATTCACATTACAGTTATTTGGTATCAAAAGATTCACCATGTCTTACTCTGTTGTGTTGTAGTTGCCAAATATGTGGAAATGTGATTACAAGCTCTTAAAAGCTCAAAAATGAAAAGCCTCCGTCGATTAGAATCTCTTTATTTCGATGACGTAGCCATGAAATTTGGTTATTGTCTTGTCACGCAATGTTCTCATGTGAATTAAAAAGCTCAATATAAAACTTATCGTATCACTAGTTTTTGACAAACACTTCGGGTTTTACCGAATACCCCGTATCAAATATAGATGCTCGCTACTTTACAGTTTTGTTTCGGCATTATTCAATCGTCAAGTCGTAATCTGATCATGTGACCCGATACTTCGCAAATAATTTTTGCAGCACTTTTCGATTATCACAGGTGACCAACAGGCTCGTCATGATTATCAAACAATGATATGTACTCCTTCGAGCTAAGATTAAAAAGTTTAACGATTTTTTACGGTAAGATAAGATATCAGTGCTAAAAGTGACAGCATTACGATGCCGATAAACAGACGCATAAGAACAATAGACACGGTTTTATTGAATGCATGAAGTGTATTTGTGAAAATATTTCGATGAATAAGGTTGCATGAAAGTGCAAACAGAAACCATCTCTCACAACTACGTCACATTTGAACCGTTTTAGAAAGAGAATCCAAACTACGGCGGTCTCGCGTGGCTGCGATTAACTGTTCGTTTTTGAGCTTTTAAGAGCTTGTAATCACATTTCCACATATTTGGCACCTACAACACAACAGAGTAAAACATGGTGAATCTTTTGATGCCAAATAACTGTAATGTGAATTTTATTGCAAGTCAACCTTTAAATTAACAAACGGAATCTAAGTGTTCTTTATAAGATTTCATAGCAATTATACCAAATTCTTATCAGTACAAGCAATTACACAATGTATTACATGTATAGTCTATTAATATACAAAAAATGATACAAGCAGAATTTGGAGCAAGTTTCTTCCAAGAAATACAAGTGAACTTTGAAATACAAGCATACAAGACAGATCTCGATGGCCACTATAAGGCCAAGTAAGCAAGATGCTGCTTTCGATAAAAGCACCGCTTGATCTTTCTCCTCAAATCAGTTTTGAAAAAAGTTTATAAAGGTTGATAAAAGTTATAATGAACGGGAGGAAAAAGTGCCAAACCAAAAATGGAAAAAAACTTGAGTCAACAAAATTAAAGTAAGTTTAGTAAAAGATTATGCATCAGCTTCAAGTGTGTGTTTAGTAAGTCTCTAGTAGCTTCAAGTGTGTGTTTAGTAAGTCTCTAGTAGCTTCAAGTGTGTGTTTAGTAAGTCTCTAGTAGCTTCAAGTGTGTGTTTAGTAAGTCTCTAGTAGCTTCAAGTGTGTGTTTAGTAAGTCTCTAGTAGCTTCAAGTGTGTGTTTAGTAAGTCTCTAGTAGCTTCAAGTGTGTGTTTAGTAAGTCTCTAGTAGCTTCAAGTGTGTGTTTAGTAAGTCTCTAGTAGCTTCAAGTGTGTGTTTAGTAAGTCTCTAGTAGCTTCAAGTGTGTGTTTAGTAAGTCTCTAGTAGCTTTAAGTGTGTGTTTAGTAAGTCTCTAGTAGCTTCAAGTGTGTGTTTAGTAAGTCTCTAGTAGCTTCAAGTGTGTGTGTAGTAAGTCTCTAGTAGCTTCAAGTGTGTGTGTAGTAAGTCTCTAGTAGCTTCAAGTGTGTGTTTAGTAAGTCTCTAGTAGCTTCAAGTGTGTGTTTAGTAAGTCTCTAGTAGCTTCAAGTGTGTGTTTAGTAAGTCTCTAGTAGCTTCAAGTGTGTGTTTAGTAAGTCTCTAGTAGCTTCAAGTGTGTGTTTAGTAAGTCTCTAGTAGCTTCAAGTGTGTGTTTAGTAAGTCTCTAGTAGCTTCAAGTGTGTGTTTAGTAAGTCTCTAGTAGCTTCAAGTGTGTGTTTAGTAAGTCTCTAGTAGCTTCAAGTGTGTGTTTAGTAAGTCTCTAGTAGCTTCAAGTGTGTGTTTAGTAAGTCTCTAGTAGCTTCAAGTGTGTGTTTAGTAAGTCTCTAGTAGCTTCAAGTGTGTGTTTAGTAAGTCTCTAGTAGCTTCAAGTGTGTGTTTAGTAAGTCTCTAGTAGCTTCAAGTGTGTGTTTAGTAAGTCTCTAGTAGCTTCAAGTGTGTGTTTAGTAAGTCTCTAGTAGCTTCAAGTGTGTGTTTAGTAAGTCTCTAGTAGCTTCAAGTGTGTGTTTAGTAAGTCTCTAGTAGCTTCAAGTGTGTGTTTAGTAAGCTAAATTCAAATTTGCTGTTACGTAGTGTCATAAAAGTTTAGTGTACCAAACACTTTGCTGTCAAAGTAAGTCTCTCTCAGTCTTTTTAGCCATAGCATCTGTCTCCAAGGTTAAAACTTACAGTACATAGTAATGTTACATTTTAGCAGAGTTTAAACACTTAATAGGTATTTATTACTTTTTTAGCATAGTTACTGAATTACAACAATTAAAAACAGGTTTTGCTACTGTAATATCATGCTTTATGTATTTTTTTCATGGTATGGTAACGAATTAATTGGTATTTAGTTATTTTATATAAGTAGTAGTGTCTTGCGACACGAGCAAATTGACATACGCACTAAGTACCGGAATGCATTAAGCTCGTATGTCGAGGTATGACTGTACTACCAAGTCACTAGCTTCTTATAACTAACCAAAGTGGTCATACATATGATTGAATGCAAATGAATGCAGGAATGAAATGCATATCAACAAAGGAATATGCAAGCCAGATGAACACCACCCTGCTTTAGCTGCATCATGGGCCAATCACGGTTGCGTAAGTACAGAAAAATGGTTTACATAAGCATCACATATATGTAGCAAGATGTTATTGACATTTTAAGCTAAAAGTCAATAATCTTCATGTTTTCTTGCTATCTTATAGAATAAGGATTATGTATAGTTTTGGAATATTTGCATATTCCTATCTTCAACCTTATGCAATAGCAATGACAATGTGGGGGACAAGTCAGTCATCCCAACTTCCACTATTCAAAACTAAATTGAATTGGATATCTAGAAATGATAGCCAACGCCTAGACATGTTGCCTACAGTACTTTAAGTTAGATAACAAAATTGGAGGCAATCAATTAGCTATAATACATTCAGTCTGTTCATGTTATAATCTGATTGACTGGGAATAATTGAGCCTTCAGAAATGTCCGCCGAGTGTAAACTCGATAGCTAACTAAACAAGTTAAGATCATAACACCTAGTCAAAAGAAAACCTAAAATAAATGCATTACGTTAGGAGAACAGGTTTATGAGATAAACACCAATGTTGCAAGTAAAGAAATCGATTGAGCAAACAGATTTCATGAAATTTACTCTGCTACCTTGATATAATGATATTTGTTTAACAAACTAGCGCTAACGATTGAGAACTCTATAACAAGCTAATTAGACTACTTAAGGTCTTCCATGGTATTACTACGGAGATCCTCATGAACAGTAAAGCCTGGTTCGCATATCGATTGCGGGACTCCGGCGGTAATGTTGCGCAGCAAAACGCTTGCGACGCTAGGCGGCTTATGTTCACATAAAGCTGCATCGCTAATAACGGCATAAAAATGTTTGCTTGCCATGCCGTTCCGACAATGCTGACGTTCACTTGTACAGTGCATTACAGGAAGGTTTTCCCTGCAGCTCTTCGCAAAATTTGAACAGAGCTAAACTACTGCGTTGCCGCTGGCAGCTACCGGCGGTACCCGGCGCGTAGGTTCCCATTTCACAGCTAATAGCCTGCGGTACTGTCGCCAGTGCTTTGCGCGTATATGGGAACCAGGCTTAAGCGCTGGGTAGCTATACCCATTAAATATTGCTCACAGTAGCCTAGCTGGTAGATTCCTAGGTGTTGCTGTCGGTAGCCTAGCTGACAGCTTCTTAGCTGCTGATGCTGTCAGCAGCCTAGTTGACAGATTCTTAGATGTTGCTGTCAGCAGCCTAGCTAACAGATTCCTAGCTGTTGCTGTCAGTAACCTAGCTGACAGATTTTTAGCTGTGCTTGTCAATAACCTAGCTGACAGATTCTCAGCTGTTGCCGTCAGTAGCCTAGCTAACAGATTTCTAGCTGTTGCTGTCAATAACCTAGCTGACAGATTCCTAGCTGTTGCTGTCAATAACCAAGCTGACAGATTCTCAGATTTTTGATGGGCTAAAAATCCCATATAAGGCAAAAGTATAGAGAATAACCTTATATAGTGTGGCTACCTATCTTAGGTATGTCACATATAAACACAATGCATCCTTTAGTTCCTTCCTTGAGTTCTATTGGCATTATGATTGATAATTATTTTGTGGGCCTGGCATAAACCGTTCAACTTCAATATATGAAGTAAATACAATCTAGTATTTGTTTCATATGTGGAAGTTGTCATATGTGGGAGTTGTCATATGTTGAAAGCACTAAGAATACCTTACCCTTTGCTTGACTTGTTCCTGCGGTGAAAAAATAATAATAAATACTTTAACTAATTATATAGAGCATTAAAAGGATCATGAAATAAAACAATGTGAGAAAAAACATTCATTGTTACTTTATTAGAGAGATGCATGAATGGGAGTGCAGGACCAGCGACATTTCAGTTCAGTTGTAGACTGAGAGATAGAAGCTTACAAGCATGCAATGTTCTATGACATTATAGACATCATATGCTGAAATTTATTTCATGCATTGAGGCTAAGATTTGGTCAAATTTTACCTTACAAGTCAACTATTTTGGATGTAGACATGATCATAAGTTGACATTTGGCTGTATCTCGTTTGCAATAATTGAAAGCATTAGTAGTTGTTGAACAATAATGGGAAAATTTAAACAATCAAATTTTCAAATCTGTCAGGGTTAAATAGACTAAATTAAGTTCACTTTTCTAATATTTTTTCAATTCCTTTAATCAACAGTCATAGATGTTGTCAGCTATGACAATCTTGTCAACCGGGTGAGTACAACAAAAATCTTTTGAGTGTTACAGCCATGAGCTCCTATTATTTAGTTTGAAGTTCTTCTCAAGATTGTTATATAACTTACCCATACCGTACCGTACTTTTTCGACTATTAACCGCATCTCCTTTATTTTCCAAAAAAACCGATAATAAAACAATACATAGGCCGCACCTTTGTATAGGCCGCCGAACTCAAAACGGTGCTTTTTAATACGGCAGCAACTTTGCTGTTTAAAACAGAACAGTACCTAACGGCACTGTTACGTATTAAAAATGTGGTTGCGTCAAATTTGAGTTGATTTTAAAAGAAAGTATTTTTCTTTGTCTATCAGTTGATATGTTGTTTGTTGAGTTAGGCAACAAACAACATATCAACATAATTTTATTTGAATTAATATGCAACATTGCTTTTGTATAAGGAACTTGATGCTAATCTGTTTACTTCCGTAATATTGTACTTTTGATAATTTTTCCCTGTTAGTGTTAAACAAATATATCTTTGTACAAGGTCTAATGCTAACATCATTGAATATTACAGGGCACAGTATTTTGGAATAACAAAACTAGTTGTCAAAGACCTACACTGTTACCCTTGACCTTGATGCCTACATGAACAGTGCCGAAGATATTGCAAATATCTATCAAATATTTTCATTACGAAGATATTTGAAGATTAAAATCGAAAAAATTCGATCGCGGTAAAAACACTCTGGCCAGAATAGCATGCCCAGACTTGCCCAAAATGATGTAACGCGTGATACAACCTGTCTCTATCTCTCATATTCACATCGGCTATTGCAATGAAAGTCTAGTCCTACGCGGCTCTATTGGCATATATTTTATCTTGTATTTGCTCGTGTTGGCTAGAATAAAATTTTAAATCCAGCTACAGATACATTATTACTAATGTCTCAACGGCCTCAAACAAGGAAGATTAAAAACTTGTCACATTAGCTTCTTCTAAATGCTGTGTAAACATCTTAGTACCGACTACCAATTCTACCGGTCTACGGTAATTCTGTCAAGCAAACTATGTAGAATAAGGTCTTTATATCGGCACATTTCCGTCGCTACCCACACTAACAATATACAGCCTCCCAAAAGCCCCGCCCGCATTATGCCCGTCGCCTATCCTGGAGCTGTATATCATTGCCCCACCGAAAACTAGTTTCTTACTACCATAAAATAAGCAAGCTTCGTCTTTAAAAGAATATGTGGCGAAATCAGCTACATCCCTAAAAGTCATGCACATTATATGTAGAGCCGACAGGCAACGGTATCGAGTTATTATTATTGGTATCAATGTGTAGGAAAAAATTCTCTGGTCACATTTGATTAGTTGATTCAAGTACTAAACAAATGGTCGAGCTATGCAAAAGTGCCTGTCCATGCAGTTCTGATTGCACTTCATAAATCCATCTGTCAGAAAATATTTCAACACAGGTGTCAACGGGGCTATGATATATTCAATGTTCTGCAAATCATGTTTTGCATTATCTTCAACAATATTATTTTATTATATAATTTTACCAAGCAAAAAAATTTTCATCTTGGCATAAAGCTTTTATTAAAAATATTCATTAAATCGTGGCCACTCACATAGTTTTAGCTGATACAATAAGACAAATTCATCTACTGCAGCAAACTCAAACAAAACATCATGGTTTATGCAGCACACATTCAAGTCTCTCTTTCCCATTTATGGCAGTTTGCACACTGACAAAGCTGCTTCGGCTGGTGGGACCACATAAAAATCCTGTAATCAGTAAAACAAATGCAATAAATATATGTCATTCATAGATATGTCATTCTAACGCGTATCTACTGAAAGCTTTCGAATTGGGAGTTAGATAGATTGCGAGTGTAATTTTAAAAATGAATAAATGTTTAACAAAAGCATAAGTACGCCAAGTCAACGATTTGAAGCTTTGGTTCTGGAAATTAAAGATTTGCATTAATCAATCGATTTTCTTCACTTTCTACAAGTGAGAAGTGAACATCTAAAGTCAAATCATAAATCTAATTTACTAGATGAAACTGCTACAGAAAATTTGAAGCAAATATAGCTAGGTGAACCAATAAAAAATTATTAAACGATGAACATTGATAGCAAAAAGTTATACTTTTATTAATTAGTACATGTATTAATGAGTACTAAAAATATTACCTTTAGAATATTCATCAATCTAAGCCATTGTATTGCTAGATGCTATGGATTAAAAAGAAGCCGTCAAGAACTCACTGTACATACAAATCTCGCACGTGCAGGTAATTACATTATAACCTCAAACTGGGAAATATAATCTGAATGTAAACTCAACAGTATATCTATAGGAGACTCAAAGTAAAAGATAAATTTACCTCCATTCTCCTATCTTCCTCTGTAGCATTTTAACCACCCGATGCCCAGAAAACTCGGAGTCACCTTCGCAGTAACTTTACAGAAACTTTTACAATTTTGTTGTTCGTCAATAAAACCTGTCGATCGAGTAATCCAATAAAGTAACGATGTTAATTAATTTAGTAAATATCGATGTCCATGCGATTTAATAATAGAGTAAAATCCCTAAATTTGATATCACAGACAACGCATTTTACGAGTGATAACATTTATTATGACCTATATAAAAATTTCATGCTGATGATTGGCTAATGAAGCGACCTTATATTTATCGCTCGTGGACTCTTTTCAGATGTATCACTAGTTACGTCACGAATGAAGCACCCACTGGAATGTGAGCTTTTTAAAAGATGGCCTCATTCAAACGCATTTATCTCTGGACAGGATTGGTCTACAAAGACAAAAATGACATCAAATTGTAGCTGATGTTTTAGCCTTTTATTCTTCTTAATTTCATTAAATGGACCTTTTTGACACAACCACATCTTTAACCGACGCTTTTTAACCTAGTGCCTAACGGCATTGTTTTGATTTTTCTTTTACCCCTAGAGGCGCACTAACCGGAGATTCTGGTTAATGCGCCCTAGCGGTGAAAGAAAAGGCCAGTGAAAACCCGCACCCTTATATACGTAAGCCGCATGGCTTAAATCATCCGAAAAAAGTAGCGACTAATAGTCCGAAAATTACAGTATTAAAAAGCGGTCAAATCAATACATGAAACCCGCAAAGTTTGATTGAGCAATAAAACTTCTGACCATAGACCTTAACCCTTTCGCAGGTGAGTTTTTGAGCCTATTTCAGATCGTCCTGGGTGAATTAATTTTTCAAAAAAATGAAAATTTTGAAACTTTATTGAAATGATATTTTTTTGCTACACTATGGTTGTATGATAGGTTTGTATCATATAACAAGGCATTGTACAAACAGTTTTAAACCCTTTGTGCCTATATGAGCTATTTAAACTACCCTTACACATGTAAATTCTTAAGAAAATTGAAAAATTTGCTTGTTGTTGCGATAATGTTATATTGTTGAATAAAACATATTCTGTATTTTATTACAAATAAAGCATTTTACAAGTAGAACCACACTTGAACTACAATGGGACTGGTAAAATCATTGACACTGGGGCATTTGTCATTGCTAAGGTTTCTAATTACAGTCCAAACCCCATCATTACTGGTTGCATCTCCTCCACCATCCCTTGGCCCAACAACAGAAGCATCGTCATCACTAGACTCATCACTTATATCAAAGTCCATTAGATTGACATCAGAAAAATTTGAGTCATTGTCTGAGTCATCAACTATAGAATCTGCCAAAACAAACTGGGCACTTCGAGTTGATCTAGCAGGTCGTTGGGAAGATGAAGCCATGATTATAAAAATGTTTTTTGGGTTCTCAAAAGATCAATGCTTGGATCTCACTAAGTAAAAAAAGCACAAAGAAAGGGCATCGACGACGATCGTAAAGCATAAAAATCATTTCGGGGGAAAAAGGCTTAGTATTTTACTGAGTAAAAAAACATATCGATATTGATAACGATCGCCCAAAACGAGTTGAAATGAAAAGATACATGTCTAAAATGTAGCTATACAAGTTCTCACATGTGTTCTTTTACTTTAAAAGTATTTAATTTGATAGAACGAACACAATCCAATAGCAAGTCTTTTTGTTCACATAAAAGCATAAAATTCGATTCGGGGAAAAAGGCTTAGTATCTTACTGAGTAAAAAAAACATTGAAGGACGTTTGATAACGATCGCCCCAAAATAAGTTGAAATGAAAAGATTCATGTCTAAAATGTAGTTATTCAAGTCGTCACACGTGTTTTTTTACTTTATAACGTATTTAATTTAATAGAAAAATGAACACAGACCAGTAGTGTCTTAATATGTAGTGCGTACGATATCGACATTAATGTCGCACTACCCACTAGGATCGATATCGCAAAACAACATTAATGTCGCACCACCTGCAAAAGGGTTAACAGGATGTTCCCTTCAAAAAATTACAAAAAAAAAATCTCAAAAACATGAAGGATAGCGATCATGTTTAGACATCAGTTTGTACTATCAGACTGTACAAAATGCTTCCTAGGTATCATTTAATTGTCATAGCCATTTAACCTAACTGTTTAACTTCAAAAGGTTCTTAAGCTCCTTGTGAAGTTGTAAGAGCAACCAGTAGATTATAAAAAGATAACCGCCACATGATGTAATTCACAGCGAATCAAGAAATAATCTTGTCCCAGTTATAATCAGGGACGGATTTATTGTACATGAAAAGTCCGTTTTGATTGCCAGTTTGGGGTGTAAGCTTTGTGCTTAGCACATACATAGTGTTAGTACAGATTCCGAGTAAGAGCTCTGTATACTAGTCACTTCATCAGGGAATTTACTAGTATTTACAAGTGCAAGCTCTGATGACTGGGGTTCACTATTTTACCTGCACTATAGGCCTAATTGTGAGTTCACCGAGGAAGGCTTGGAGAAGTCTGCAACTGAGTAACTTTTCAAGAGGTGGGTTCATAACATTGTAAGATATGGAGACCGGCAGACATGGCAACTGTTGTATAAAATGTAGGCTAACATATTAGTTGGGAGTACACCTCATTAACAGTTACACACAAACTGTTTTTGGCATAAAATTTTGTTGGTAATATTATTACTATTAATATTGTCATTAATATTAATAATATTATGAAGTATAATGTAAAAGCAAGCACAAAATGTATTGTGAAGTCAAAAAAGTATTGATCTGTAGACCAAAACCAGTACAGTAAAACTTCAACTTACGAGTGCTCCAACGTACGAGAAACTTGAGATACGAGCCAGCTTTTAAGCAAGTTTTAGCACTAACATACGAGCCATGTTTGAGATACGAGCACGTGAGTCAGTTGCCAAGTATGCCGAAGGTGTTTTATGAGAACAGCATCACTCTGTATTTTTCAACTGCTCAGGTTATACTTTTGTACCGTGTTGTTTTTGTGCACGATTTTCAGTGCAGAATTCTGTGAATTAAAAGTACGGTGCGTAGACCGAAAGTTTGCCAGTAAAATGAAAGATAATGGAAAGAAAAAGCAAATGATAACAATTGATATTAAACGGAAAATTATTGTAAAATATGCGAAATGTGTATGCGTGATTGAACTAGCTCAGCAATATGACAGAAATACATCCACAATTATCAAACAGAAGGATTATATTCAGGGCATTTAGTTTGCAAAAGGACTAACCATAGTTTCTAAACGGCGCAGCGATCTTCACAACCGCTGAAGGCGAGACTGCTCAGGCATTGGATAAAAGATAAACAATTGGCCGGTGACAGCGTAACTGAAACGATGTTTCAATAAAGGCGAAAAGGTCGGTGGTGAAAAGGCGAAAAAGCCTATGTGAAAAGGCCGGTGCTATCTATCAAAACTATAAAAATAGACTTTCGGACAAGTTGGCTTGTGGTCGTGCATTAACCCTTTGTGACAACACCAGTGTTCGTCCTAACCGCAACATGTTGAAAGGGCGACAAAGGCAAACGTCCTTAGATAAGTTTATCTTAAAACGGCCGGCTAGTCGTGAAAGCGAAACAAAGGAAAAATTAGCTAACCAGCGAGAAACTTCAAACTATGAACTCCGAAGAAATTTTAATTACGTTAAGTTAAAAATGAAAGTTTGCTTTTAAAGATGTGGTTGCGTCAAAAAATTCAATTTAATAAAACTAAGACCCATAAAAGGCTGAAACATCAGCTACAATTTGATGCCATTTTTGTCTTTGTAGACCAACCCTGTCCAGAGATATATGCGTTGAAATGAGGCCCTCTTTTAAAAAGCTCACGTTCCAGCGGGTGCTTCTTTCGTGACGTCACAAGCAAGATATCTGAAACGAAACCACGAGCGATAAATATGAGGTCGCTTCATTAGCCAATCATGAGCGCGAAATTTTTATATATGCCGTAATAAATGTTATCACTCGTAAAACGCGTTGTCTGTGATCTCGAAGATTCTCATCGTTAGAGAATTCATTCTCATCGTTAGAGAATTCTCATCGTTACTGATTCAACGCGTTTCAACAATTACTAAGTTATACATAGTTTTAAAATGGCTTCAAGTTTGAGCGACTGCGACTCAGAGTTATCTGAGCAACTTTTAGTAAAAGATTGGAGTAGACAGCCTATGGTCAAAGCTGACAGGCGTCAGCAGCGTTTTGCTGCAGAGGAAGACAGAATGGAGGTAAATTAACTTAGAGTCTTCTATACTTAAGTAAATGTAATATTTTTATAGTCATAAATACATATACTAATTAATAAAATGATAATTCTTTGCTATCTCCAATCATCGTTTCATAGCTTATCTGCCGTTTTACCTAGCTATAATATTTTTTTCGAACTTTCTTTGGTAAATTAGAGTCATGATTACAAATTATTTTCACTCATAGGAAGTGGGTAAAATCGATTGATCATTGCAAATCTTTAATTCCCAGAACCAAAGCTTCGAATCGTTGGCTTGGCGTACTTGTGCCTTTATTAAATGTTTATTCGTTTTTAAAATTACACTCGCAATCTATTTAACTCCCAATTTGGAAGCTGTCAATAGATACGCTTTAGAATGACATATTTATGAATGACATATATTTATTGCATTTGTTTTACTGATTACAGAATGTTTATGTCGTCCCACCAGCCGAAGAAGCTTTGTCAGTGTGGAAACTGCCATAAAGGGGAAAGAGAGACTTGAATGCGTGCTGCATAAGCCATGATGTTTCGTTTGAGTTCGTTGCAGTAGATGAATTTGTCTTATTGTATCAGCTAATACTATGTGAGTGGCCACGACTTGATGAATATTTTTAATAAAAGCTTTATGCCGAGATGAAAATATTTTTGCTTGTAAAAATTATATAATAAAATAATATTGTTGAAGATAATGCAAAACATGATTTGCAGAATATTGTAGTGAATTGGATACGGTATATGGATGTCCGCAGAACTGTAGAATGTGAGTTCAAATCCAGTTTGCAGCAGACTTCTCATCCTTAAAACTTTATCCCTTTCTATATTCTTTTCAAAGACGTGGCTTGCTTATTTCACTTCGGTAGTATTCGGTAAGAATACTAATAGTAAGAAACTAGTACGTAGACAGGTGTAGGCAATGATATACAGCCCCGCCCCAAGGATAGGCGACATGTGGGCAGGGCTTATGGGAGGCTGTATATCGTTAGTATGGGTAGCTGCTGATACAAAGACCGCGTTCTACATAATTGACTGGACAGAATTACCGTAAACTGGTAGAATTGGTAGTCGGTACCCAAATGTTTACACAACATTTGGAGAAAGTGAGTAGAACAAATTTTCAATTTTCGTTATTTGAACCCTTTGAAACATTCATAATAATGCATTTGTAGCAGGATTTAAAATTTTATTCTAGCCAACATGAGCAAATACAAAATAAGATATATGCCAATAGAGCCGCGTAAGATTAGACTTTTATCGCAAATAGCCGATGTGAATACGAGAGATAGAGACAGGCTGCCTAACGCGTGACATCATTTTGGGCAAGTCTGGGCACGTTTTTGTGGCCTGAGCGTTTTTACGGCGATCAGATTTTTTCGGTTTAAATTTTCAAATATTTTGGCAATGCGATCGCGTAACACAACAAACAACATATCAATTGATAGAGAAAAAAAATGCTTTCTTTTAAGATCAACTTAAATTTGACGCAACCACATCTTTAAGTTTGCTCCTAGGTTTGTTTTTTAAGACTTTGATAAAATCCAAATTTATTAAATTCAACTGTTGTAATGAAGGATAACACTTATATCTCCCTCCCTGGCAAATGCTAGCGTTAGCTGCTACTGTATGTATTTAATTTTACATTTTAATTAATCACATTTCCTTGCATTATTTTTTATTTGTTGCTTTTTGAAAGCATGTGGTAAGTTAGGAAAATAACCAACATGTTCTTTCTGTTACAATATCTTGTTTTGAGTGTTTTATTTGCATTTTTGAGAGTATGGAAACCAATCAATATATATTTAATTGTTCTATATATAAATAAATTGCACCAACATGTGAGTAAATTGACATATGAGCTCAGTCTCAGAACGCATTAAGCTCGTAAGTCAAAGTATGACTGTAGACCAAATGTAGAGTTGAATGAATAATAAAAAAAAAGTTATCGAGATTTAACATTAATGCTTACGCGCAACAATAAAGCCGAAAACTTGTTTATTAGCTAATTATACCAACATTTTAAAGGTATCTATGCATGTATACATACATGTATATATACATGTATGTATACATGTACAGTGTACCCTCGAGATACGATTACCCTGATATACGATCTTTTCACCTTACGAAGTCGAACATTGTGAGATCTTCACCTCGCTATACGAATTTTATTTCACCATATGATTTTGAAAAAAGTTTCGCCCGTGTTAAAATTTGGCGGTCGGTGTGCTCATAACGCACGTCGAAATAAAAAAGACACCGAAATATAGTTTGCCGAAAACATTTTCAGAACGTTTAGAAGAGACACGATGATTGACTTCTTTCAGTGCAGCATTTCGCGTGGAAAATTTCGTGAGAAATTCACAAGCGAGAGCAAATATGTGTCATGATCACAGAAACCATGGTTAAGTCGGGATTATAAGATTTAGAGTTATTTGCATTAACAGAAGGAGAAAATTCTCAGTTATTTTGCAAAAAGAATTTTAATTCTAGCTTAATTACAGCAGATTTTATGGTCAATAAACTGAATGCATGTTTACCATCAGTGCGAAAACATAGTTCCGAGAAAACTGGTGTTAAAGTCTGAGAAACGAAAACCGATGCAGTTTTGTTTACATTTCAAAACTTCATAGCAACCAATATTAAGAGGTTGTAATATTTATCTAGATTTCTGTCTTTATATCAAAAACATTATGCTGAATTTAAAAATATAAACAGGTTTTGGCTGGTTGTCATAGAAATGGCTGTATATCTATAAGAAAATGTATTACCTAATTTTGCAGATATTAAAAACGGCTTGGCAGTGCCGCGATATTGAGCACAACCGTAGTATGATCAACAAAATGTTTAAAAAATAATAACAGTAACATATTGCACATCATCGGTCACTCTATACTTTGATCTTGCAAAATCGAATAATTTTTCTTATCATCAAATCTTATAAAATCGAATAATTATTCTTATAATTAAATATTGTAAAAATCTTATAAGAAAGGTTAGGAATATATCATGGTCATTCCCTTTGCTCACACTGCTTTGGGCATCAGTTGGAATACCAAAGTACTCATTATAAGTGTCCAAAATGTCAGAATTATCCTTCAAATCGGCAAAAAAGAAACGATTACGTTTTTCGGACGCCATTTTTCAGTACTTCCCGTTTAGCATAGCAACGGTTTTAAAGGTTTTTTCCGAGGTTTTAAGACATTTTTTATCTAAACTGACTTCAGATTCAGAAAGATCACTTTTTGATTGGTCCAGAAGCACGTGCTACAAAAATCCTTACCAAAATTACAAATTCAGTTAGTGCAACTTAAAAGTCGAATAACTCAACTTCGTGATTTGCGACTTAACCATGGTTTCTGTGACCGCGACCCATATTCATTTGTAGCGTTATAATATTTTTTACTATAAACTTTTAGTCAGCATATGTATACAACGACAAGTATTTATAGTTCATTCGTTAGCTATGGAATCTGAGACCGATACAAACGTTACAAAATGAAGGAAAAATGATTTCTATGTCAACAAAGTCGGACGTCGTAAATAAGAAGCAGGCACACGTATTATTAACATTGTCAAGGAATATGATCGTAGCCAATCAGCATTTGCAATTATTATCAAAACAAGAACTCCATTAAAGCAAGCACAGGAAGGACCTTATGACTGAAGATTCGAAGGAGTTCGAAGGCCATGCACGCGACCAGCATTAAAAATGAGCAAACATTTAGCAAGGGCGAGGAAGTATAAGATACAGAAAACCCCACATCGGCAGAAATATTTCAAGTGATTAATTTACTAATGTGGACTGGTATATTAAAACAATGCATGTATAATATTTTATCTCTTGTGTGACATGTTTTTCATATTTTATTCATTTTATTTGTTTCCTTCTGATTTTATGTTTTATTTCCTTGTTTAACCATGTCTTTGCAGATGGGCTTGTTATCTCCTACGTGAATACAATTCATCGTATGTATGTAACTAACTACTCAAGATACTACTTGACACATCCACATTACTTTCTGAAACTTGTTAAAGCCCTGTCCTCTACGGTATAAATACGTACAAACTTTGTACGTACGATTACATTGATTCTTGTGCACATTTCATACAAGAAGAAATACTGTAGCACCTTCTCTGGATCCTTCTACAAGAGTTTGCTAGCTAGCAGTTTTTTTTCTTTTAAACCAGAAGAAAAATTGGACAGGACTAGACAACTTCTTTTAGACTGCTAAAAATTCCATTTCATTATGTATTAAATTAATCTTCAAGTGTACAGCAACATTAGCATTGATACGTTTTTGCTTCCTCTCTGCTTTATTTGCTATATGTACCAGTTAAAGTCAAGTTACTCCAAAGGTATGTACGTCCTGTACGGTAAATAAAATTTCATTTTTCTTTTTGGTAGCCATTAAATGGTCAGGCGTGTGAGAGGCCGCTTTCGATAACTGCATCGCTCGCCCTTTCTTATTAATTCTGGTTGAAAAAGGTTTCAACTAGACACGCTAAATTTTATAATGAAAGTGAAGACAGAAACTTATGAAGGATAAAACTTTGTGATAAAAAGTTGAAATTCAGTAAAATAGTTCAAAATACATACTAAAACTCAGTTTAAAGTGTAAGTTTGGCAAGCCAAACTTATTCAAAGTGAATTCAATGTTTATGCGTACATGTTGAAGGTAAGAACTTCTTACCAAACGATCTGCATTTGGTAAACAGATTATAATTTTGCATTTTACAGTATTGCAGATTATAATCACTCGGTGCACTTAATACAATGCAGCTACTGTATGTAACTATAGTTACTAAAGTTAGCATACTATTTTGTTACTAATTTTCAATATGTACAGCATTTTTATAAAATTTTGGACAATTTTTACCTTCTTTTTTTTCATTGTATAATTACAATGGTTTCTATACCCAGCCATACGATTTTTTCACCATACGTTGCCAGCCGTGGAACGGATTAACATCGTATCTCAAGGGTGCACTGTATATATAATTTTGTGCTATTAATAGCCCAAAGTAGTTCGAGGCAATTTACTTGGTGACTAATCGTACAAGCATTGATAATAACAATTTTTTGGTGTTGAAGTTGAATTAGGCACTCGGCGAACCCAGAAGCTTCCACAAATGCATGTATTGCTCTCTAGCCCTCCCTCTCCCCTTTCCTCCCTTCTACCCCCATCTCATTCTCTGACACAAGTGCATGTATTGCTCTCTTGCTCTCTCTCCCCTTCCCCTTTTCTCCCTTCTGCCCCCATCTCATTCTGTGACACAAGTGCATGTATTGCTCTCTTGCTCTCCCTCCCCTTCCCCTTTTTTCCTTTCTGTCTTCATCTCATCCTCTGACGCAAGTGTGGGTATTGCTTTCTTGCCCTCCCTCTCCTTCCCCTTTTCTCCGTTCTATCTCTATCTCATCCTCTGATACAAGTGCATGTATTGCTCTTTCGCCCTCCCTCCCCTTCCCCTTTTCTCCCTTATGCCCCCATCTCATCCTCTGATACAAGTGCGTGTATTGCTCTCTTGCCCTCCTCCCCTTCCCCTTTTCTCCCTTCTGCCTCATCTCATCCTCTGACACAAGTGCATGTATTGCTCTCTTGCTCTCCCTCCCCTTATCCTTTTTTCCCTTCTGCCCTCATCTCACCCTCAGAAGATTTTACAACATTCAAGTATTTCTTAGCTGAAAATAAGAAACAGAAAAAAATTACTCAAATTACTTAGCTGAAAAGAAACATATATTATCGCTTTAGGTCTCTGTGACACATGGTGTGTCACAATATGAAATTTTATGTCCGTAACTAGCATTTATAGTTGAATTTGGTAGCATGCTGCCCAAAACTTTGTTTTAAAAAAATGTAAACAAACTAACTTTTCAAAAATTCACACAAAATTAATAAATTTTTAGTTTAAATTATAAGGGTGTTGATGCTTGAAGACCTATAAAATTATTGTATTCATTTATTTTGCAGGTTTATTATACCGTCCCAATTTATATATTAGATCTTTCTAAATCTTTTGAACCGATGTCAAAAGTCAATCACATATAACTGAATCCTTTTCACAACGTATCTATAGGCCGAAGGAGCAATGAAATGACAGGCCAGCAGATGTTCTGGCAGAGTTAATGTTCATTTCAGATCTATCAATATTTCTTACAATTCGTCACTATCTATACTAAATAATCCAATTTGCATCTAAAATGCATTCTTGTGATTGGCAAAAATTTTACTAAAGCATACAAAAGAAAATATATAAAATGAGATCGCATGAGTCTATATTACCTAATGTTGTTTGGTGGTCAATAAATAAAATAATTATTTTCATCTTCTGTTGTTACATGTCCCCTTGTGGCACCAAATCATGTTTCATGTGATGTTTTTAATTTTGTAGTTAACAATCTTTCCGCCATGTTCACCCTTGAGTCATTTATTTTATTTAAGTTTACATCAGCATCCCTCTGACAATCTTGCAGAAGAAACCATCGTCGCTGGAACATGTCAGAAATTTCCAAATATTTTGAGATATTAGACATCCAGCGGAACGCCTTGCTATTCCTATTTTCTAGTTTTTATATATTTTAAATGAGATAAGGAGACCAACCACTAGATGAGTAATACAAAATGGGCCTACAAATGGTAAAAAGACAATCTTCCTGGTCAAAGACTTTGATCTTCACAATGATTTCATTAGCAAATGCTAAACTTCATGAACCTTATTGCTATATTATCTACATGTAAATGTTTATCAAACAACAATCTATTATCGATTGTAACACCCATGTGTTTATAACAGAGGAATGTTAATAAGTGGGTGCCCTGCAGATGGTAGTTGTAATATTGTTTCAGGCAGTTTGAATTTGATCTACCAATTGAGATATTTTCACATTTACTAATGTCGAAACGCATTTGCCAATTGTCAGCCCTTTTTCCAAGATTTTCCAGGTCTTGTTGCATAGCAACACTGTCCTCTAAAGACTCTCAGCAGATCAAAACAACAACGAGCCATCAGCAAAAAGCATCAGTCTTGAGCTTTGCACAATATCTGGAATGTTATTTATGTAAATAAGGAATAAAACCAGCCTCAGCACTGAACCCTGGGGCACACCTGATGTTACCCTATGTAGAGCTGAAGCACCACCATTAAAACTTATGATATGTGATTGCCTCCTGAGCCAATTAAAAATCCACTCTACCAGATGCGGACGGCCGCACTCTTAGATAACTTATAGACCAGTTTTTGTATGGGAGACTACATCAAAGGCTTTGGGAAAGTCTAATACAACCATATCAGTTTGAATCCTATCATCAAAATTATTAATATACTCCAAGATCGTAGGCAACAGCTACGACTCACACCCCTTGAGCGCTAAATCCATATTGACAGTCATTGAGCGACTGCTTTCCGTCAAGGTGGTCGTGAATCTCATGAACAAAAATGCGCTCAGCGACCTTGCTGGAATACGACAAGGTTACAAGACTGTAGCAGCTAGATCCTAGCATTTTGTACACAAACTATAAATGGAATGAGGTGAATTAGCAACAGAGTAAAATATGATCCGTATCAAGCTATTCCTTCTTGTTACAGTATTTGAGCAGTAATATTTACATTTAGGTGTAAATGTATATATATTTACTTCTCTACCGAGAAAGAAAAAAAAGCCGAGTAAATATAATGAACCATAAATGTTGTTAGAAGGAACGGCTTTTGATTTTTAATAAAATTAGCATACTAACATGTCTTTCGATGCTAACATCTTGTTTTAGACTGTAGAAACTAATAAATGTAATAGTAAATCAAAAGAAGTACTTGACATTGTGTTGTAACTGGTGTGTGATCGCGTTTTGAGGTATTATGCAGCCTAACGATGTCTATCGCAATGGTGATAAAGCTATCAGGTTAAGAGTATAGGATTCACGGCTTTATTGGCTTTTCGGTGCTATTGGCATATAAGCTACACATGACCTCACAGACGCTCTCATTCTAGTGTTGTAACCATGTATGTACCTGCACGTTATTTAACAGTAATTGGTATTACACAATAAGCTTATATTGTGCTTTATTTACATTTACCTGGTAATACCGATATTTCTTTGGGTGAATGACTACGTTTGGAAGTCATTATCGTGAATTATTATTAGAACGTTATTCAACGCGACAAGGCAAATCCTATATTTCACGCGAATGTTAATTACCCAAATTCTTATATTGAGATGTTCTACAACTATCGAAGTAAACACCTGGTAAGGGTAGAATATTTTTAGGCTAGTTGACGTCGTGTTATTATTATGTTTTGTTGATATTTTATTAGTCGTAGATTTCGCTGTCTAAGTTGCGTCGATTAGGTCAAGGTCGTTTTTGTTGCTTAGCAACCGTAAACTCCGTTTGGTAGTAAAGTTGTCTGAAGAGTACTTTTTGCGTCAGGGCAAGAACTTTAATAAAGAGGATTCGATTTCAAAAGCATGGATGCCACGAAACGACCAATCCAAATAAATCCAGAGTTTGCAAACTATGCTGAAGAACATGGAATATTTGATATGTACAAGGTATATCTAGAACTTATATATAGCAAATATCTAACTCTTTTACGAATAGAGCTAGAAAAATTTGTTCATGACTGTTGAATATTTTCGTCAATACTACTGTGTTCTAGTATGAAAAACCACACAAATCTTATCATAAAAAATTTAATTCAAATTTTTTATCAAAATCTTCGGTTACTGTTGTAATAATTTGTTGGTAAACGAAGTTATGTTTTGTTTTTAGAAAGAAATACTGGATTTTCTAAAAACCAAATCACCAGACAACTGAAAGATTTTGATTTGTGCAACAAAGTTTATTTTAACACTTGAAATTAATTTTTAAGATTTTGTAATAAAGTTCATCAGAAAAATAATAAGATTATTGGTACAGATGAACCTCAAAATGAAAGCGTACATTTTTAATCGTCCATATTGAATTGTTTAGAACTGTGATATTTTTGTGGGATATTTTGTATATATTCAAAGCTTTTCAGTGAAAAGCCAGTAATGCGAAGGCTGGATTTTATGGAAAGCTAGAGGGTGTCAGCTGTGACAGAATGTGCCTGGCTTTCCACTCTGGAAATCAAAGGTAGAAAGCCAGGCTGGCTTTCATGGAAAGCTAGGGCTTTGAAAAGGTAGCTTTTCACAGGGAAGCCAAGGTCTCGCTATATAAACCGACACAGATTAGATGCTTGAAAGAATTCTCAGTGAAGAGAGCAAGGAAGCTGATTTAGTGAATCACCGTTATTTTTTGACACAAAATCTTTGTTTGGTGGTCGGGCTCAAGAGTCCATCGCCTAGCAGCAAGGCTGTTAATTTGATTTGCCTCTAGGTTGGCAGTAGGGACTGTCGTGAGATTTGTGACAGCATTCTGCTGTGGGCGAGCATCGCCGTGGTAATGAGGGCTGGTGGCAAATGAGAAGTTGGTTTGCCATCATAACAGCTTGGTGCTGCGTAGCAACATCCTTATTGTCTGGATGACAATTTTTAGAGATCATAACATTGAGCTGTTGGCTTTTCATGCAAGCTGGTTTTGCATTACTAGATTGCATTACTAGATTGATGACAGAAAACCTGCGCTTGGCAGTTCATCACGGTTTGTGCAATAAAGAACTACGGTCAACTCCTATTTTGTTTCTTATTCTGGTTTACACTACATATATCATCATAGCTAAAATATAGTTATTTCTTTGTGAATGGTTTAAACTTTTGAGCAAAATTTGACGTCAAAAAATTTGCTGAAGGGTCTAAATATTAAAATTTTTTCTTTCAGCGAGACCCTTCAGACTGCTCATGATATTTTGAATACTAGTGTAAATTAGTAATCAAAATATTTAAAATCAAATTTTTCATGTTTCAGTGTTTATAAAAACGGATAGACAAATTATATAATTCTATAAATTCGTGAGACATAACATTTTTGGTAAGCATTAGTATGGAGTTGATCATATTCTAAAATTTGAGTGAACCAATTTTGACTTTGCAAAAACTTCCAGAATAGAACGTTCGTGCCATCCTATGATGATATCTGTGAGTTTTTTTAACAACTGTTGGTACTATTTTGAAGAGATTAATGTCCAAGCTACTGACGGACATGCCTGAAGATCCCCTTGTTTACCTTTATGAAAACCTCAAACAAGAAAATGATGACTGTAAGTTCTTTGCTCAACTCTTCATGTACCATACTATAAAGATTAACTAATTGTTTGAAATTCAGGTTTACGCATGTCGTAGTATAATGCTTCAACGTTTGATTTGTTAGAACCTCAAGTTGCCAAAGTAGAAAATTTTAATAATTTTTATTACAAAAGTTACTACTGGCAAATCACTTTTTAATAGCAAGGATTGCAAGCATAGTGTTATGTGCTTATTATTGTTTCTTCTCAATGACATATTTTATTTCCTGTTAAATACTCATGCAGAGTTCAGCACTTCTGTTCTGGCTAACAGAAACAATCAAGTACAATTACTATCCTTCGCATTTCTATAAAACTTATCTGCTTTCAAACGCAACAATAGTGATTTTGATGGGATTTCTTGAAGCCTTTGATGGAACACAGGAGACACTTACTAATTATATGAAATATTTGAAATGTATGAGGATGCAGATGACATTGATGGAAATAAGAGGACGGTCACTGTCAAGAGTGGTTGCATCACTTCTAGTTAGACTAGAGTACTATTAAACAGTCAATCCATTATGTCAACACTGATCAAGACACACTTGCTTCATTGGTGGCTAAGTACCTTGATGTCTTTGAAAAATTCTTGGGTGCCATGATAGAGCTGGCAATAAAACTGCATGTTTAGGAGGGTGCAGACACCTATGAACGATAAAAAGTATCGAATAGTCTCTTTTTCATTAGAGCAAAGGTTGAAAGAGAGATAGACAATCTCTTGCTTCAGTGGCATCTCACCAGTAAAACAAAGCAAATAGGCGACTCCAGTAGTACCCATTGGAAGACCCAAAGGTGGCATTCGTCTCTCTGGAGATTTTAAGGTGACCCTCAATTCCCAACTGATAATAGACTAATACCCTATGCCATCTATTGAAGAATTGCAAAAGAAGTTGAGTGGAAACACTCTCTATTCAAAACTAGACATTTCACTTGTATTTTCCCCATAGATATATAAACCTAGATTGGCCAATAGGGAAAAAGCCTGTCAGACTTAAATAGCATGACGTAACGTCATTGTATTGTACCTCATGCTTGACTGCACTGCTGTTAACAATGGAGCTAATCAGGAGAAGGTGACAAAATCACATTTATTTTCACATAAAAACCTTCTTGGATACATAATCCAGTAAACTAAAGCAATTCTGTGATAATATCTGATAACCACCATAGATTAAAAGTATAAAAGCTATGAAATGTTGCACACAAATCATGAGCCATCAGGGCTTTATTTGCCACCCTCTCCTATCCCCATTCTCTCTTTTCCCCTTCTCTAAAGAAGAAGTGAGAAGGGGAAAAGAGAGAATGGGGAAAAGAAAAGGGGAGCAAATAGCCCACCCACCCGAAGCGCCAGACCCTGGCTAGGTGAATAGACTAATATTATGCTGAACTAAACATGACTAAATATGATGAGCCTGTGAAGTTTTGATCTGATCAGGGAAATGGAATCAATGGCTTTCTTAGTTAGAGCTGCAACGAGACCAAGGAATGCAGGGTCGGACCAGACTCAGGGTCAGCAATTAGGGCCAAGAGCGGGTCGGACCGGATCAGCATGCGCAATTTTTTATTCATTTAAGGTTAAGAGATAGCTCTATTACAGCCTAATGTTGTTACATCAATAAACTAAGATAAAAGAAACCATTATCAATCACCAATCATTATATTTTGTGGCTTGGTTTATAGATGCAATCTACAATTTATGGCTAGACATTGGAGGATCAATGCTATTCAATGGGTGATAGATTAATGGCATGATTTGGCTAGTGTTTTTATTACAGATTTTATTTTCAACTGCTATTATAATCAACAAGAGATTAGTTAAGAAATACTTTACAAATATAGAAATAGATAACCCAGCATAGTGGAAAACAAAAATCCATCACTTCTCTAACACTTCTGGTATTAGTGAAAGAAACTAAAAATAAAATAAATTTGCTGGATTGAAGGTTCTTAGACGCGCTTTTAAGTTCCTCAGGATGCCTTCGTCGTAAATGCCTCAATAGTATTGAGGTGGACCCTTCTTTGTAGCTTAAAGGTTGACTTGCAACAAAATTCACATTACAGTTATTTGGTATCAAAATATTCACCATGTCTTACTCTGTTGTGTTGTAGGTGCCAAATACGTGGAAATGTGATTACAAGCTCTTAAAAGCTCAAAAACGAAAAGCTGCTGTAGATTGGAATCTGTTTATTTATCTGACGTAGTCATTACAGTTTGGTTATCGTCTTGTCACGTGGTGTTCTCACGTGAATTGAAAAACCAATAAAAAGCTCAATATAAAACTTATTGTAGCACTAGTTTATGACAAACACTTCGGGTTTTACCGAATACCCCGTATCAAATATAGATGCTCGCCACTTTACAGTTTTGTTTTGGCATTATTCAATCGTTAAGTCGTAATCTGATCACGTGACCCAATACTTTGAAAATAATTTTTGCAGCACTTTTCGATTATCACAGGTGACCAACAGGCTCGTCATAATTATTAGACAATGATATGTACTCCTTTGAGCTAAGGTTAAAAAGTTTAACGATTTTTTACTGTAAGTTATAAGATATCAGTGCTAAAACTGACAGCATTACAATGACGATAAAACAGACGCGTAAGAACAATAGACATGGTTTTATTGAATGCGTGAAGTATATTTGTGAAAATATTTCAACGAATGAGGTTGCATGAAGGTGTAAACAGAAACCATCCTGTAACAACTACAGCCCATTTGAGCCGTTTTGGAAAGCGAATCTAAACTACGGCGGTCTCGTGTGGCTGCGATTAATTGTTCGCTTTTTAGCTTTTAAGAGCTTGTAATCACATTCCCATACATTTCACACCTACAACACAACAGAGTAAGACATGGTGAATCTCATGATACCAAATAACTGTAATGTGAATTTTGTTGCAAGTCAACCTTTAACTTGCTTTTGCATATTGTGCAAATAACTTGGTATTTTCTTTTTGTGACTGGCTTCTTCATGAACTCCCAGACCACCGACATGTTGATTATTTCTTGCCGAAAAACGTTGTGAAACCTATAGTCCAAAGACTATTGTCGCAGACGTAAAAATATAGTATTGACTCACCTTGTTTTATTTCGCCTGGTCCTTCCGCTCTAGGACTATATGCGACTCAATTTTAATCGCACTTAAAAAGCGATATACAACTGCTGTTGTTTAGCCATAAACCTACCCGTGTCTTTGTATAGGAAGACCCGAGGGTTGAGTGGCCCGACCCGAGCACCTCTGACCCGGTGGGTCAAGACCAGGCGAGCTACCCGTGCCAGCTCTATTCTTAGCTTCATAATGCGCCCTAATCGAAATATATCTCTTTGCTATCTCACGAGCTAGGCTACTAGCTTGATGATTACACTTAAACAATAGCATGATGTTGAATCTCAGCAACTTTTCCATGGTGGCAATTAGTGCTAGCCTGGGAAAGTTTTTCACCAATTCAGGACTACTAAGCAACATTCTCGTCGCTTTCTCACTGTGGTTGCAAACCTCAATCACCACAGGCGAAGACAAAGTCAAGCCACCACGATTCTTAACTGTGATTAGGGAATTTGTTGCCTGGTTTAAATCATAGTTGGTAACCTCCACAATGCTAGTGAAACAATCATTACACTTCAGCTTTGGTGACCTAGCCAGCTACATAGCCAGCTGTAAAATAATCATTCTGTCTCATTTTTGACTTAAGACATACTTGCATACTCATCATATTTAGTCATGTTTAGTTCAGCAAGATATTAGTCTATTTACCTAGCCAGGGTCTGGCTCTTTGAGTGGGTGGGTTATTTGCCCCTCCCCCCTCTCCTTTCCCCTTTCTCTCTTTTCCCCTTCTCACTTCTTTTTTGGAGAAGGGGAGGGGAAAAGAGAGAATGGGGATAGGAGAGGATGGCAAATAAAGCCCTGATGGCTCATGATTTGTGTGCAACAATTTATAGCTTTTTTAGTTTTAATCTATGGTGGTTATCAGATATTATCACATAATTGCTTTGGTTTACTGGATTATGTATCCAAGAAGGTTTTTATGTGAAAATAAATGTGATTTTGTCACCTTCTCCTGATTAGCTCCATTGTTAACAGCAGTGCAGTCAAGCATGAGGTACAATACAATGACGTTACGTCATGCTATTTAAGTCTGACAAGGCAACAGATGGGAACAGCTATTATTGGCCAATCTAGGTTTATATATCTATGATTTTCCCAAATCAAGATAGCTGAGAAATCAAAACATTCACTCAAAACACTCACTCAAAACACACTCACTCCAAACACACTCACTCAAAACACAGTCACTCAAGACACACTCACTCAAAACATTGAGTAGTGACTATCATTACTTATAAAGGGCTATTTCAGTATAATCATCTCCATAATAGATTGCTCCTGCCCTTGCTATTCCATAAAGGGCCATGGATGGGTTATTACAAAAGATGCCAGGAGTATTGTGCTAGCCAGATGACATCTTTATCACAGGAAATTTTCAAGATGGCCACCTTCGAGCACTGCGTGTGGTGTTATATGCTCTACAGGAGCATGACCTCTGCCAGAACAAAGACAAATGTACACTCTTACAGCCATGAATTGTCTATTTAGGACACTGCATAGATGAGGATGGCCCGCACCTAACCACTGATTAAATATCGGCAGTGCAGAAAGCACCACATTGTTAGAGGAAAAACAATTGTTAGAAGTTCCTACCTGACTTGACTTCCTACTTACACCCATTGCACCTACTGTTAGGCAAACAAACACCCTGAAAATGGTCGGGGACTCCTCGAGCATTTTAAAAGGTCAAGCTGATGCTTTCTACAGATCGAGTTTTAACTCTCTATGATACGAACAAGCCTTTTCTCCTTGCTTGTGATGCCTCAGCTTATGGTCTAAGAGCAGTGCTTTCTCATATCTTGCCTGATGGTCAAAAGATACCAGTTGAAATTGTGTTTTATATGCTGAGTCTTAGTGAAAAGAATTACACCCAGGTTGAAAAGAAGGCATCTATCTTTGGAGTCACAAAGTTTCATATATACCTGTACTAGATGAATGCTCGGGGTTGCACAGGTAATAAAAACATTTGCCATTTTATCTTTTAAATGAAGGTGTTTGTTTATTTCTGTGTGTGTCCGGCCAATGCATAATTCAAATATTTGAAAGTTCGAGGCATAGTTAAAACAGATTGTTGAAAAACATCTCTTACTTTTTATGCTACACATTTGTTCAATATTTGTGACAGGCTATGCAGTTACCATTGGCCAAGTTTTTTTACCCAATGAATTGGAGTAATTTAAACTAGTCTAAATATCTAGTCTAATATGAGCAGTGTCTGCCCTATTTAGGCATTAAGAAAAAAGATTGCATCTCATGGGAATTCAACCTGTACATTTGCCAGATGCACAGATGTAAAGCCAAGCTCACTACCACTAAGCCATGCAGCCAGCTTGTCACCTAGAAATAATTGTACTTATAATCGTTATGCGGCATGATCTCTCATGCAATCATGATCTTTAAGCATGTAAGGTTAAACAACTATTCTATAGCATGGCAAGCAGTTTTTTTATTCTTATAACTTTATCACTATAGCCGGACATGATAGACTAACATGGGTGATAGACTAACAAACACTCATATTTATATATAGGTGGTAAACATTTCACAAAGAAGCAGGCATGGTTCAGTGGTTTGTGCGCTGGCATACAATTAGTAGGCCATTGGTTCGAATCACAGAAAGACCATTACTTGTGTTAGGAAGAGCATTCAGCCACAATCGCTGATGTGCCAAATCTCATGAGCAAAGGGTCACAATGTAACTTGTACCAGAATATACCACTTGCATTAGTGACCCCTCTAAATGAGAAAAACCAAAAGAAGTAAAGAAAAGTAGACTTTTCACCCCTCTAACAGACAATAAGCCCCTCACAATCATTCTGGGACCTCAAACAGTTATTCCATCAATAGCTGCAATGAGGATGCAAATGGGCAGACGTTACGACCAAGCGCAACTATGACATCAAAAAAAAAGTGTTCAGGCGATTACGTAGACATCGTGTCATGCCTGCCACAGTTTTGTCATTACATACACAGTGAGCAACTAAAACTGGTTTGCATATACCATTTTTTGCATAACCAGTGACCTTTGGTTGTGTACCTAGGAGACCGAGAAAAGTCCAGTTCTCAGCTAAGTTTATCATGCAATCATAAAGGAATGGACACAACTCAAGGCGTAGGCAGAAGTTGCTAACTATGCACACCGCCATGAACTATCTACTAAGGAAAGCTGTTTGATGTAAGGTTCATATTTGGTTATTTTTTATTTCTTTAGCTCCAGACTGCTAAAAGAGTTACACACTAACCCTTTGGGTATAGTGAAGATGACGATAACAGGGTGCAACTACATATGGTGGCCAAAAATCGACCAAGAGATTGAAATGATGGCTAGATTTTTTACACAGCACAATGCTTACCACAAAGCACCTCCTGCTAATATTCATCATTGGATACCATCTGAGGCTCTATAGAAGAGACTTTATTTCAACTCCACAGGCCCAATGAACAACCTCATGTTTCCTATTGTGGCGGACCCTTTCTCGAAGTGGCTAGAAGTGTTTCATATGTATAGCACTGCTATTCAGGCCACAGTTAAAGTACCATGTACATGTACCTTACTTGCAAGAATGGATCTCCTACAGATTTTGGTCGGCAATAACGGCACCACAGTTCTCTTCAGATGAATTTAAGTCTTTTATAGACAGTAATGGCATAAAACAGATTACTACAGTTTCCCAAAAGTACCACAAAAGTAACAGACAAGCAGAATGCTCTGTTCAGTCATTCAAGCAGTCATAATAAGCAACTCAGGGATTGCTCCTGTTGCGCACTAACCAGTTTCTTTTAAGTACCGTACAGCCATTAATATGATCCCCGGAATAACACTAGCTGAAATATTGATGCCACAACATAAGGGCCTGGCTTGAACTGCAAAGTCCAAACATGGATGTGACGACTACCATTGTTGCAAAAGTGACAAGGCACACCTTAGGGACCTTGGCGTGGTATAAATCATACCTGACCAACTTGACCAGATGGTTATCAAGTACCATAATACAAGCCATTGAATGATGTATGTATCGGGCACAAGATGCTGTTGAAGACCAACTGTGTGTTCATAGACACCAGAACCAATCACACCAGAGCAACACGGTACCTCACACTGCGGCAGACCAGCCTTGTGTCCGGCAATGCCAGGACCGACTACGCCAGAGGAACACGACGCCTCACACCACGGCAGACCCATTGTTTCATTTGGGAAGTTCTCACCATGATAACCACATCCCAACTCAGAACTCCACTAGTATTGTATCAGCTGATGATAACTCAGGCACTTTAGACACGCCATCTGAAACCCTCAGCACACAGCTGAACCGATACTCGACTTACCTCTCACTGTACAGCAATCTTCTCGAATGCGATGACCATCTGCTTATCTTAAAGAATAGGAATTTTAAGCTGTGGACTGAGGAATCGTGTTGGATACTTCCTTGAGAAAGGGAGAAATTTTGTGTGCCTATTATCTGATATCATTACTGTTCTCTAATGACATATGTTATTTCCTGTTACATACTCATGTGCAATTCAGAGCTTTCATTCTCGCTAATAAAGACAATCAAGTAGGATTATTATCTCTCACATTCTTATCAAACATATCTGCCTTCATTTACCACACATAAAACAGTTTGCACCAGAATTTGAACCAATAATAAGACTTTTGTAGTACTATTGAAAAATGTTTAGTTTTCTGCATATTTTTGCTAAAAAATCCAAAGCTGTTTCCTATAATAATTAAATTATAAATTTATGAGATTTGAGGATGTTTACCTTTTAAAAAATATTGCTCAAAGAGAATAGAACAACAAGACAATGATGAAAAAGCAAATTTAGCATTTATATGTTCTATCTGATTGGTGTAATTGTAGTGCCTCAAGTCGCTGTGATTGGTCCACCTGTATCAGGAAAATGGTGTGTTGCTCACAAGATTAGCACTACTGTCAACTCTCCTCACCTCAGTCCAGATGACATTCTCAGTGATGCTCCTAAAGAGCTTCAATTAGAAGTGAACCGCTATATACAAGAAGGCGGAGTAAGCAGTAGATTCTAGGGTGATCCAAGATCATTTTCACTAGTTCTGATAGCGGTAGGAGTGAGGAAGTTTTTGAAGTTATAGGAGGTTGTATGAATCACAAGAGTTATGGAGTTGTTGATGAGTCATGAGTCTTCTGAGTCATGTAAACCTGGCAACAAGTTGTTTAAGTACGGGAACCTGCGTTAGCTGGAGGAAGGAAATAGTTACAGCAAATGTGACAAATTACCTAGCTAATACTGGATTAAAAATTTGGGATGTTTAAGTATTTGTTTTTTTCCTTGACACGCAGTGATCTTACAATATTCAGTTATTGACAATCCCTGACTAACAATCTCATAGGTTCATAAAAAATTAAGCTGCACAGCTTGTCAATTTCAAGCATTGTCCGAAGAGTCAAGGTGGCTCTCAAGAACTAGGTTTTCATTTAGGACTACCGGCCGCTCATCAATGCCTGGGGTTCCTTTACATTGAAGGTTTTCATTTCCTAAATGATTTGTACCAAAGAATCTGTTGCATACTATCACTTATTGGTCACTTATTGGTCACTTATTGGTCACTTATTGGTCACTTATTGGTCACTTATTGGTCACTTATTGGTCACTTATTGGTCACTTATTGGTCACTTATTGGTCACTTATTGGTCACTTATTGGTCACTTATTGGTCACTTATTGGTCATTTATTGGTCACTTGTTGGTCACTTATTGGTCACTTATTGGTCACTTATTGGTCTCTTCCTGATAATTGAATTCATAAAACTTAGTATTTTAGTGGTCATGACAAAAGCATCTCAAAGTGTCTATACTAATGTGATAGATGTACATACTGCTAAGCTCATGTGATGTAATATTAACCAAAACATTAAAATACATCTTATATATTAAAGGGTATTAAATTTTTAAAAAAGTTCTAAGATGGACATTTAAACTTTAGATTAAAAACCCACTGTATATTGCTGCCTTTCGGTGATTACAATTTAAAGATTTTTACAGCAAACGGTTGTAACTTATAAACTGAGATAAGAGATTGTCATTAGCCTTAGTTACCCAAATTCAAAAAATGGTGTATCCCATTTTTCATTGCACTGTTGCAGGGAATCCCTGACGAGCTCTGGGTGCGGCTGATCAATGAAAGACTAGGAAGGTATGTAACCTATATATATCTCTACTTGGTTTGCTTCAGCAGTACAATAAACAACAGGCTATTATAAGTAGATATGTGCAGACAAGCTGAATTTTGATATTTTAAGCTTTTTGACCAACAAAAACATGTCATTCTTCTTTTAAATGAATAAAACAGGAAACAGGGCTCAGAGCAAACTTGAAGGTTTTTATTTGAAAAGGTCCTTAGGGAGTCATATACAGCTATATCACATAAAGTCGTGTTCCCTAGGAAGTCATATACAACTGTGTATATGATGTCGGTAACAAGAGTGTCAAGAATACACAAGTTGAAAACATGATTCTGATAACCGGCTCTCCGCTTATAAGTATAGCTAACCAGCAAATTACAGCAATGCTGTATATTATATATTATATAATATGCTGTATATTAAATACATCTAGTTTTATACGTAGAGCGCATGCTGAAATTACTTCTGACTCCCAGTCAGTTCACTAGCACAAATATTTTATAGTCATGTTAGCAGATACCGTAAAACCTCTATTTCAATGTCACCTTTAATTGAAAGCCACTTTAATTTGCCCTTCACTTTGACATACTTTGGTCTTTACAAACCCATAGGAGCAAGTGATCAGTAGAAAGGTGTTCGCAAAATGGTAGTAATGACTCTGTTTCATCAATAACAATTAATTATTTCATTGTTGCTGTTCGTATGGAAGCCCATTATCTAATTCTAAGGCTTTACGGTTTGATCATTTAAACATTGAAAGCAACTTCATAAAAATAATTGGTAACCGTATTAGGCTAATAATAGTTCTTTTTTTCAATGCAGTCTTGATACTTCAACGTATGTACAAAATGGTTTATCAACTCAGATGGAATCTGTATTGCTATTTTGAGACAAAAACTTAGTCGTAAGTGCGTAAGCTTAAACATGACTAAAAGTTTCTCTTTATTTGCGCAAAAACTGTATTCTAAATGACAGCGCTCAAGTTTTACTCTGCTAGAAAACTATTGTTTGGGCGCTAATATCGACTACTTTAACGGTGCAGAAAATGAGTTCAGGTCAGAAGACAATGTGGAAAGTATTAAACAGTCAAAAGAAGATGAAACGGGTCCAAACCAAAACAACAATCATATTGCAACTGGCAGAGCAAATGCTGCAAATATTTTGGTTTCAAAAATGCTAATTTTTGTTTCTGTATGTATTATAAGTATTGCTTGTTTATGTCACATGTTCATGAATATATATATATATATATATATATATATATATATATATGTAGCCCTTAATAGATTATTATTATAGAACTAATACATTGCAGATTTATAGCATATTATTTGATAGCAGCATTGCTGTTATCTAAATTCGGCTTTCAGTGGACACTTATAATTCCTCTTTTATTGCACATGAAAAGCTAGTTTTGGCTACAAACCAGATATATCCATGAGTGCAATGAGCTTTTATACAACATCATTAACTATAGTAATAAATAAAAATATGCTTGCAAATTGAAAATGAAATGAAAAATTGAAAGCTCCAACATATTGCAACGAAGGTTATAAGGTCGTCGTAAGTTAATTGCAGGTATTAAATATCAACTCGTAGAGGTATTTCCTTGTCTACCAATGCATATTTATTTAGAGATCTACAATGAGTTAGAGGTAAGTTACAGCAGATTTTTTGCATCCCAAAGGGTTGATGTCGCTCCAATAAAAGGAGAGTGAAAAATATAGGTGGCGCTTGCTTCGCCCATAAAAGGGTTAAATTTGTCTTTCCAACTTTCTGACTAGCTATTCGAAAAATACAGCGCTACCCTCTATCTGAACGTCACCTCTAATAAAGCGTCACTATAGGAGATGTGTTGAAAAATAGAGTGCTGTGGCTTTCAAAGGAAGGTTTTTTGATATATATGCTTGACTGCTCTTGTAGGTATGACTGTAAAAGACAAGGTTGGGTGCTGGACGGGTTTCCCGAAACTCCAGAGCAAGCAAAAGCTTTACAAGCCGTGGGTGTTATGCCCAAACATGTCATAGTGCTTGAAGCACCTGACACTCTCCTTCTGGAAAGAGCTGAAGGGAAGAGGGTTGATCCTGAAACTAAGGGTAAGTTTGTATATGCATGTAGTGATATAAACCGGCTGGTTATATTGCAGTTATGATTTACTGAACTTGTTCAAGCCTTGACTGGATAAAATAGCGCATTTAAAGTGGAGGATATGATCAGTATTCATTTAGTCTGATGCATAGCCATAATTTTAAACAGGAATTAATTTATCCTCTATATGCTACTTTCGACAATATATTGACCAACACAGTAATTATAGCCGCAATTGAACCAAATAAAAACATTGATGGTTTACGCTGAGCAAGTTTGTTATAAGGCAAGGACTCCATTGTCATAACCTACATGTATAAACATAACAATGATTTATATAAATATCTAGTCACAGCTTGTACTGATGCATTGACAAACACATGTGCTTATCTACTGACAATTGGCCTTTCCTGACATGGCCGTAACACTTGTGTATCCAACCAAAGCAAAACCCAGTGTACTTCTACAGTTGTGAGAGAGTGTTATTTTTTGCAGAGGTTTGGCATAAGATCTTCGATTATCCGACTGATTTGAGTGTCCAGGAAAAGCTAGTTGAACCAGCTAATTACACGCATGAAACAATAGTCAGCAGGCTAGTTGACTACCACAGACATATCGGGGGCATCATACAGGCATATAAGCACGTCTATAAGACCGTCAATGGAGACCAGCCCAAGAGTGACGTCTTTTCACAAGGTTTGTAGAAGTCAGTAGGAACCTCTCTCCAACCTTGATCCATTTTATTTGCTCGATGTAAGCAGGCATTGCTTAGAGACAATAAGTCAACCTTTATTAATAATAAAAACTACTTTTTTCAGCTTCTTGTCAGTGCTGCTGGTTGTACTAGAACGAGCAGCTGTCAAGAGACAGCACAGCGAGTAGTATAAACTAGAACGAGCAGCTGTCAAGAGACAGCACAGCGAGTAGTATAAACTAGAACGAGCAGCTGTCAAGAGACAGCACAGCGAGTAGTATAAACTAGAACGAGCAGCTGTCAAGAGACAGCACAGCGAGTAGTATAAACTAGAACGAGCAGCTGTCAAGAGACAGCACAGCGAGTAGTATAAACTAGAACGAGCAGCTGTCAAGAGACAGCACAGCGAGTAGTATAAACTAGAACGAGCAGCTGTCAAGAGACAGCACAGCGAGTAGTATAAACTAGAACGAGCAGCTGTCAAGAGACAGCACAGCGAGTAGTATAAACTAGAACGAGCAGCTGTCAAGAGACAGCACAGCGAGTAGTATAAACTAGAACGAGCAGCTGTCAAGAGACAGCACAGCGAGTAGTATAAACTAGAACGAGCAGCTGTCAAGAGACAGCACAGCGAGTAGTATAAACTAGAACGAGCAGCTGTCAAGAGACAGCACAGCGAGTAGTATAAACTAGAACGAGCAGCTATCAAGAGACAGCACAGCGAGTAGTATAAACTAGAACGAGCAGCTGTCAAGAGACAGCACAGCGAGTAGTATAAACTAGAACAGCAACTGTTGCGTCAGGAGCAAATAGTCATGGCGAAAGCTGCTTTGAACTAGAACGCTATGGCTATACACATGTGCCTTGATGAAAACTTGTAAAAGGCTAGCATATTCCTTGTAAGAAAGTGCAGACAACTCTGTCTGCCAGTCACTTATCTTACAGCACTGTTTCATTGCTTTCTCAGTTTGCCGTTTGTCAAGAATAACTGAAATCTCAAACACTAAATTCTTGAGACAATATGGCAAATGCCAACATCTACGCTCCTTAGATGTATCTATATGAAAGTTTACATGATTCTATTTCCATTCTCCAGTTTGCTTATGTTATGGAACTTTTTACTTCATCTCTGCATACATAAAGTAAGTATTTTCAAACTAATGTTTATGAAAATTAGTTTGAAAATGCTTCCTACAGCATACGATGAAAAATGCCATTATAAACCCTTCTTAACTGCCAATGTGCAAGTAACTTCTATTTCTGGGAAAGATTTTCTGCCTAATTACGAATCATTGATTACTTGCAATAACTGCACTCAGAAGCATTAAGCTTTTAAAACTGACAGATTTTTTAATTGAGTCAACTTTGAACTGATGCATCCTCAGTCAACTGTTAAGTGATTTTAATGAATGTTACAGCTGTGGCATATATCAGCCAAGATGCAAGATCACAAGCTCCCAATACTCCCAGAGTGCTACTTTTAGGGCCAACAGGCGCAGGCAAAGCAGTGCAAGCTGCTCTGATTGCATCCAAGTACAACGTTATTAATAGTGAGTAGGCAACTCCTTATTTTCTTGCTGACATCAGGCTATGTGATGCTTATGAGTTATCCTTAGCTCATCTATATATGTAAATAAATATGTATATATATATTTCTCAATGTTTGTCTGTCCGTGTGTTTGTCCAGCTATAGCTTTTGAAATCTTTGAATAACAAATCCGTATCGCAGAAGATTTGATTTCGGACACTTCCGTTTGCCAGTCCAATACCCTACTAAGTTAGTTGATAGATTCGCTAGGCAATATATGTCGCTATAGGGCAGCAATTACTCTACCGCTTTGAGTCATGAGCAGGGTGATTGCTTAACGTCATGAGAAGCTGAGAGCTCATATTAGTATGCTTACTCAAAGTATCCATATGATTAGCTAGCCGATGTAAGAGTCGTTATATAGTAGCAAATACCCAATGGTTTTGCTACTAAGCAGGGTGATTGCACAAGTAAGTGATTGCAATTAGTTAGCTTACTAAAATTTTCTGTTGGCAATCTGCCAGGCTAATAGCAAGTGGTGGGCAACTCTCATTACGTCTCATTATTTATAAGCGGATTTTTAACACCCAGGCAATGCCGGGAAGCACAGTTTGTATACATATATTTATAGCATTTTGGAGAAGTCTGTACACATTTAATCATTTTAGTACATCAAAAACGTTGTCAATGAAACATTAGAGAAGCTCATTGACTTAATGTTTATATGCTAATAAAGAATTGCTAATGTTAAACATTTTTCCACTCACATCTATGTGGTTGGAGAAGTGCAATTTAGGCAAATACAGATGACTACCTAGTTATACCTGTATATTATGTAAACTCATGTTGAACTTAAAAATGCATCTTATTTTGGTATCTGTTCATATTAAAATAAATATTGGCATAAAGTAATTTGCTTTCTAACAAAATGTTGTCAAAAAAAGTTCTCAATTTTTAATCCCATTCCGATTCTTTGTCATTTAATCTCTTTTTTATAAAAACTAATGCAAAAACACATTTTCTTTGTAGTTTCTGTTCCACAGCTGATTCAGCAAGCTATAGAGGGTGAGTCAAAGCTGGGATTGGCTATCAAGCCATATGTTGAACAGGATATTACAGGTACTGTAGAGAATATTATCTACAAAGCTCCGGGCTATGTATAGCCTGCTCTTGCAGTCATGGTTTAATAAAGGGTTCAACAGTGATAGTTTTGAGTAAATTTTAAGGTTTCAAAATGATGAGTTTGTTGTGTTTGATAACATCTTCATCAGAGTATATCCTGGTATTTACAGGTTTAACTATTGGCAAACACAAAAACTGCGGTTAATAGGATTCAGAGGGTGCCTTTCTCCGCGGTTGTCAAACTGGCCTGTGTTCTAGGATAAGCTCATAATGAAACAGCCATAATTTTTCTACTGACTGAAAAATATTGCAAATATTATTGATAGCAGCCTCTTTAGCTGCATGATAGTTATATGTGAGAGGCTGTGCTACTTCAACTCTATTGCCGTGTTAATTTTATTTGTGCTTTTAAATGTAACGTTGCATTTTTTTAGCTCCTACTGGAAACAGCTTCGTTAAAGGTATTTTCACCTCAGAACTCACACCGAATTGTGTAACTCATAATTAATGTTGTGAGTGGTTGCCATGACAATATCCTGAAATGTGCGTGATTATAAAGTGTGCTGTGCTTTAAACATGTCGAGCTTCTGCAGCTTGTAGAACCAGGAGATAGCAGATTATAGATTGGTGCAATTAACCGCTTGTAGAACTTACCCTAGGAAACGAATAGTACCTTTAAGTTTGTTGTTGCAGCATTCACTAACAGGAACAAAATTCTTCGACATGGTGTGTATTACAAAACTGTTAAGTCTACGATTGTTTTACCTAATCTGCGTCATTTATTTGCGAGTGGCATTAGTCAGTATGGTCTGTCTTGTCTTGACATATCTCAACAACAAAATTGTTTACACAACTGAACGTGTTGGGTTTCGACTGAGACAACAAGCTTAGTTTTCAAGCTTCTAACTATTGTGATGCAAGCATAATAGCAATATAAGTATTATCGAATGATCAAACCTTCTGCTATTGCCATTTTGTTTGTTTGATCAGCCGCACGGTTAAAGGCCTTGGAAGATATGTCTACATATTCACAATTCATTAGGAGCCGATATTCCAAGGCTTGGCATACCAAAAATCCCATAACCGAGCAGATGTTTTACCAGCAAACAAGTAAAGCTGTAGATGTCTTGCTTGCTTTCAGTTGTTTGTTAATGCTATATTTGCTTTGGGCTCTTGTGTCTTGTTGGTTTCAGCTCATGCAGTCAGACCCCGACATGAGAGTTAATCAAGTATTCAAACAGATATTGTTGTATGCATGCTAAAACCCAAAATGATGAAAAAATAGTTAAAATATGTTCACAGAATATCAAACGCATTACATAAAATTCTGTAAAAAATAAAGTGAATGAAGTAGTTTATTACTAATGCCAATGTAAAAATAGTATTAAAAATCAACTTATAAACAATGAGAAGTAATGGGAGTTGTCCACCACTTGCTATTAGCCTGGCACATAGCCAATGAAAAATTCCAGTAAGCTAGTTAATAAGCGCCAGGCTTCTAATGAGGTACGCCATGACGTTGCATTAGCGTTGTCCAGATACAGCTATTCTAATAATAGCTATAGCTGGAGGGACACACACATACATACACACATACTTTGAGAAATAATATATATTTCTCAAAGTATGTGTGTTCCACAGCTGTATATATATGTATATATATAGATATTACTTTATTGGCAATAATTTCAGTTCAAATAAAAAAATTTCAAATTATGCCATAGCATAATGAATGTTGCAGATAGCATAGCATACTGATCATGAGACGTAATGGCAACATCAACTTCTATTACAAGGGTATAGATAGATGACATCACTTCCTGTTTTTCAGTACCTGACCACCTGCTGATGGCTGTTATCCGGGAGCGGCTGTCACAGATGGACGCTCTCACACGTGGCTGGGTCATGCATGGCTTTCCTAAGAACATTGACCAGGCCGCCTCTTTGGATCAAGATGGCTTCAAGCCTAATAGGCAAGTCTGTATTGTGATACTTTTTGCAAGCTTTTGAAGCGCTACAACTTCATATAAATGCAACAATATAGATAGATGACATCAATTCCATCAAACCAACTCAATAATAATGAGTTGGTTTCACATACTGTCGCTGTTACATCATCTGTCTCTAGACCATTATGAATATTGCAGTTTTCACTATGATATGATTATCAAGTGAGACTATGATATGATTACTATGTTACTAAATCTCACATAATTTCTCTATTATTTTTGGTGATATATGGTGATATATAACAAGTGGTGATATATAATAGTTAGAAAGAGTTGTGATCTCTTGGGAACCCCTTCTAAAGTTTTTTATGTTTGCTATTAGTCTACACCCTTATTTGAACAGCTGTACATAGCAGACTAATGTATATCATTATCAGATGGTGCAAAGTTTAAGGGTTAAACACCTGAGCCATGTTTGTTACATCTACAGATCTACATCTACAGAATACTCTAAATAAAAAAAGAATGAGCTAATCCGATACTCGGCTGTGGCTAAATGAGCAGATTTTAATTATAGAAACTTTTAGAATCAGTTAGTAAAATTTTTGATAACTAGGCTTATTGCGATTACAGAGTGTTTTTCTTGGATGTACCTAATGACATTGTATTAGAGAGGCTGACACTTCGAGCAACTGACCCTGTCTCTGGAGAAAGGTATCACATGCTTTACAACCCGCCTATCACTCAACCAATAAAGGATCGACTTGTACAAAACCCAAGAGATTCGGAAGAAGAGGTTGGTTTTACTAGTTCAATTTTGTTATAGCCATGCTTCCAGTCAACCCATGTGTTTAATACAGTTGTTATTAGTGACATGAGTTGACATATTAGCCATGTTCATAACAGCCATGTTCATAGCAACCATGTTCATAACAGCCATGTTCATAACAGCCATGTTCATAACAGCCATGTTCATAACAGCCATGTTCATAACAGCCATGTTCATAAAAGCCATGTTCATAGCAACCATGTTCATAACAGTCATGTTCATGGTATTACTGGCTTTTCAAAAGTGTGTACTGCATTGTACAACATTGTCAGATGTTATGTTTAGCAAGCTCATGAACTTGTGCTCTAACTCCCATATTTTTTTTAAATAAGCAGGAATGATGATAACTCTGATGGCTTTATCGTCATTCTAATCGATGAAATTGTATCCTCATTAACATTATACATTAGAGCTATAGTAAATTTTCATTTCAACTATGTATAACATGCAAGCTGTGATCAATTTGTTTACCCACTCATACTTGAGTTGGAGCAGCATTCATATTCTTGTAATTATGTGGTAGTTGTGTCTTAGTCAACTCAATATTTGATTATGTGAAGAGATTTTATGAAAATGTGCTGTGCCTGTAATTAGAATGTAATGCAAAAGTTCCTACTACATTAAGCACTACGAAATATGCACTGGCAACACTCCCATCGCATCCAGCATGACATCCTGTGCAGTAGGTAATATAACCACTGCACCAATACTGCTTACCGTGCATTAAAATAGTTGTAATGCACAAAAATACTACATATTGCACGTAGTGAAAGTATGTAATGCAATTATACTGCTTGGCTGTGACTTGCTTACCATTGCACTAATTTCATGAATGCAACTGCATAGATATTCAGATAAAAATTTACTGCAACTGTAACGCATTTTACATCTGGACATCAGTTACATCAGTTAAGAGTTTTTTTTATAATGGTCACGGCCTTGATTGACTAATAGCCTTAGAGTAGCCCTTCTCATCACCTCATCATCTTCTAATCACCCAATCAAAAGTTACCATAGATTAACACTAAGTTTAGCACCTTCTTTAAAAGCAGTGTTAATCTAACGGACAGTGTTGACAAAGCTGAAGTTAGGAAGTTTAAAAACACAGGTCATGTCTTCAGCTCACCTACACGTATTATATGCCATTAAGTAAGTTACAACCTCAGGTCATGTCTTTAGCTCACCTACATGGATTATATGCCAACAAGTAAGTTACAACCTCAGGTCATGTCTTCAGCTCACCTACACGTATTATATGCCATTAAGTAAGTTACAACCTCAGGTCATGTCTTCAACTTACCTACATGTATTATATGCCATTAAGTAAGTTACAGCCTCAGGTCATGTCTTCAGCTCACCTACACGTATTATATGCCATTAAGTAAGTTACAACCTCAGGTCATGTCTTTAACTCACCTACACGTATTATATGCCAACAAGTAAGTTACAACCTCAGGTCATGTCTTCAGCTCACCTACACGTATTATATGCCAACAAGTAAGTTACAACCTCAGGTCATGTCTTCAGCTCACTTACACGTATATGCCAACAAGTAAGCTACAATCTCAGGTCATGTCTTTAAGTCACCTGCACTTATATGCCAACAAGTAAGTTACAATTTCAGGTCATGTCTTCAACTCACCTACACGTATATGCCAACAAGTAAGTTACAACCTCAGGTTATCAAAAGCTCAAACTTATACCCATTAATACAAAATTGGTTTGGACATAATGATTAGTAATACATGTATATCAATAATTCAATAATGATTAGAATGAAAGAGAAGATAAATCATTGATATCTCATTTTGCTACTTGTGGAGTATTTTGGCATTATTTTTACAGGTTGGCAAAACTCAGTTAAAAGCCTCCTTACCACAGATGCAGCATCATTCAAAGCTTCTCTAAAAATATCAAAAATTTGTTGTCTCTAAAAAACATAGCTTCAAATTTAGCACAAATAAAATATATTAGGTATTATAGGAATTCTGCTATTAAGTATATGAACATACATGTACTTTGTATTAACATTTTTAGGTAAGAAAACGCTTGGCTGCTTTTTATGCATACCAGGAGGAGCTTCAGGACTATTACAGTCAGGCAGCAAGAGTTAATGCAGACCAAGATCCACACACTGTGTTTGAATACATTGAGAGCACCATTGTCAATCCTCCCCCCAAGAAGTTTGCAGCTCCACCTCCGCCAACCGAAAAACCTTAGTCTATATTGTGAAATACAAAAAGTATTTTATAACCTTCTGTGAAATATTATAGTTTAAAACAAATGTTTGTCTTATTTGTGGTAATATTTTAATTAAAATATATACATACTTTATTATCAGGAACAGATTTCTTTTAAATAAATGTCAAACTAAATAAACTCTGACCTTTGTCTCACCTTTGTCTCACCTTTGTCTGATGCCTGAGGCTCTGAATGTTGATGTGGCTAGCTAGGAAATATGGCTGTTATCTGTTATGTATGAAAATATCTGTTCTAATAACATAATGAGTGATACCTGTTAGTTATATTGATGTTTTGTGTTCATT